>NW_008824791.1:6376605-6413789 GCF_000699105.1 Pygoscelis adeliae
TCTACATCAGTGGTTGTCGCAGACATTTGCTTTCCTGATACCACCTAACACGAGTGCAAATCTAATGGGATTTAGAATAGGTGTTAAACTAACAGATTAGTAAGAGGCAAAGGCTAATTTTTAACATGACAACCTTTAAAGTACTTTAAAAAAATGCGTTAAGTATTACTTCCATTTCATAGATGGAAAACATGGAATGGATACCAGACTTGCTCAAAAAACCAAAAAACAGTAAAACCCAGGTATCCTGATACTGATTTTGCTCCTGTCAGTTAGAGGGCTTTGGGGAAGAAAACCCCCTAAAGTAAAACATGTTGACAACAAAATGTATTTGCACACATAGACAGAGAGAGTCAGAGACAAAAGGATTTTTCAAAGATGCCTAGGGATTTGAATAAATATATTTAGAGGTATCAGTATATATATCTCAAATACATTTCGAGATCACGTCAGATATAGATCTGTATTCTCTAGCCACGCTGCTATGGACTTTCGGTTAACAAGAGGCACAGGCCCATTAGTAAGTGAGGCAATCCTTGGCCTCATTCATCACAGCTCAAGTCCCATCTGAGATGCTGTTTTGCAATATGCGTTTCGTCTGTGTGAATAGACTTTTTAATTCATTACAGTAGGAAGCGATAAGAAACCCAGGTAATTCCAGACTGTGTTTGTGTTTAAAAAACAAACAAAAAAAAAAAAAACAAAGCAAAACTTTGCATACCCTTTAAACCCTTCTTTCTTACCAGTTTTCTTGGTTTTTTGAATATCAGATCTTTCCTAAAGAATGTTCCCTGGTACAAATAAATTTTGGAAAGAATAGGGAATATCAAGAAGCTAAGGGTTGACCTCAAGATTGGTTTTATGCTTTTATTAGTATTTTTGATCAGTTCATGGGAAAGGGAAAGTCACCTGGTGAGAGATGATTTGCAAAGGGACCTTTCACGCAGGAGTCTTACAGAAACACTTTTGCTTTCAGTTTAAAGCCTGGTTCTCCACTAAGGAAATGCTGCTGTAGTCCTCTACCGGCCAGGTGAAGCTGTTAGATCAGTCCCACCGTACAAAATTTAGCTGGTTCTTGGTGCCAGCTCTGTACCAGCAAAGGAGTTAGTTTTTCGTAGCAAACTGAGCATTAGAGTGGCTGTTTGGCCAGCAAGGAGCAAGGAGATGTGGGTTAGTCACGCTGTACCGGGCTCTGCGTTCTTTAGAAATCAGTCATTTGCATTTCTTGGAGCTTAGCACAGCTACTGAAAGCAGCTGTGAATTTTATGAGGACATTTAATTCCCAGACCTTTCCCTGCAGGCCCACAATTCACTCACATAACAACTTGTTCTTAGGAATATCTGCTCATGGTTTTCCTCTGTCATATTTGCCAAATCCTCCTCTAGTCTATCACAAAACAAAGCCTGCTTTCCCATGACTTCCAGTAAATATATAGGCCTTCAGAGGAAACAAACAAGCAAGCAAATACCCAGTCCCTCCATTATTTTTCAGGTTTGGTTTTTTTCCCCTGTCCAGCTGTAATTGCACATTTTCTAACTTGAAACATGGACAATTCACTACCAGCATATGACTGTGCCAGACACTCATCCTTCCCAATATCCTCCCACTCCCAATTTCTATGCATTAACTTAGAAACAAGGTGTATAGCTGTCTCTGCTTCTTGGAAGAGGTCAGTGCATTAACACACTACTGATTTTTTCCGAGGCTAGACGAGGTGTGGGGCAGAATCAGCAGGACTGTAACACTTCATGCAGTTTTTTTGGATGTCTCTGATGCTGCCTAATGAGAACTTTGACATAAGAGGTCATTCAAAGGGGAAAAAAAAAAGAAAAGCAAAAAGAAAAAAAAATTCTGAATGAAACCTTTCTTCGTTCCTTGCCCCAGGATGACACTACATCCAGCCCTTAGCAAAAGCAATAATTGGGTTCTATGCTTACTTACATCCAGATGAATCAGGAGTAATTTCACAGAAGTCTAGGGAGTTAGGCCGATTTTCAACTGAGCTAGCTTTGGTATAATTCAGTCTTATTTCTGTGGTTCTCTGTTTCACCTTGTTTCATACCTGTGTGATGTCTGCCAAATCATTGTTGGTTATTAGAAAAACTAAATCAAACCATAAATTAGCTCACTCGTTGGGGATATAGAGCAGCAAGGGCTTTCCTTTATCTTCATATATAATGATTCCAGTTTCTACAGAATACTTCATTTTCATTTGCAAGAGAATTTCATGACTCGTACAATGAACTCTGTGGCTCATGAAACTCTGACAATGGTCTTCACTCTTTTCTTTTGGTTAATTGTAACAGATTTCCTTGCCTTGTTATAAAGGAGATTATTTCTGGGAAGGAAATTCCTGCCCGAGGTATATATGAAGGTGAGAGATTTCCAAGTTTTGTCTCTTGAGCATATTAATAGTGCACCAAGGTTTAGCCTCTTTCGGTATGAATTTAACAAAGGGGTTTTGGAATTCCTTTTAGCTATAAAGAAGTGAGAATGCCTCTGCCATTGTCAGAGAGTAAGCGTCTGTCTGTCTCTTTGGCAAGCGCCAGAGTAAGTGGGTGGCAGCTGGTGACAAAGGCTATGACTGCACTTGCCATTTTCTTGTGATAGCTGAAGCAGAGCATTGGCCCGAAGCACTTGCTGCTGAGTTCCTTATGTCTCCAGTACGGTTAGGGAGGGGAGTTATGCAGATGTAAATATTTATATCAAATATGCTCGTTTCAATTGAAGCTGCTAGTATACCTTCACCCCAAAAGAGTAGGGAGTGCTTTAGACAGTGTCATCATTTCCCATTCATTATGGGTAGGGGGGGTCTCTTGCAGCTACAGGAACCTCAAGCAATTGCCTTCTGCTTTATTGTCTACTACATATTTTATGCTGAAGGTGTTGCCTGTAGGCGACCTGCTCTCTCTTGGACTCCTGAGTTCAGTGTGGGTTTTTAGCAGTACCCTTTGATCAGTTCGAAGGCTGCCTGTGAGTGACAGTTGAAGTCCTTTCTGTCGGGAACCTGATGTGATGCCTCCTCAGTCCCAGCTCTGGGGACTTTAAGGCATATCAGCAGCGCCATATCAGAGTGACACTCTGTCAGTCTGCCATCATCTTCTTTCAGAGGCCTTTTCCTCTCTCTGACTTTGCTTTGAAACTTCTTTCATTCCTTCCCTGAGCCGTTAACAGTTTTTGTAATCTTATCTGAATCTTTAGCTACGTCCCGCTTCTTTAATTGTGACCCTCACAATTTCATGTTTTAATTGTGAGACTCACGGTGCTGGGTGAGGTATTGCAGCTCTTCCTCCTGCCAACACTTTTCTTTTTCTCACTTTTGTTGTTATTTCTTGTTCTTCTCCACCCCACCCAGCCTATATAATTCTCTTCCCCCTATTCCCAGTTCCTTACAGGAGCAGTTATTTGTTAGCTTTATGCATTAAAGGGAAATACCATATTGTCTGGTTTTGCCCTACAGCAAGGCAGGATGATCATGATTCATTTCCTGAATGAAAACGTAGATTCAAGGCCCCAGGGTCATTGAAACAAGCCAGGCTATTTCCCTCCCACTCTGAAAGAAATAGAGAATGATGTTGGCAGAGAAAAGTGTGTGATTTGGTGGTCAAATAATGCCCTGATCTGGTGCTCCTGCTGACACACACAGAGTTTGCTAAGCTGCAGCAGAGCCAAAAATCAGCAGCGCAACCGACAGCTTCCTTCCCATCCTGGGTGCAGTGATCGGCAGCTTCAGGGACCGATGTTGAATCTCTCTCCCACTTCAGTAGATACGGCCTACCTGTACTGAGTATAGTGGGAAAATCCCAAATGTTACCCCCCACCCCCCTTTTTATATATTAGGGCCTCCTTTAGAAAGCCTGAATATGCCTCCTGGTGAAAAACTTTCAACCAAAGTTGTTGATCAATGAGTAAACCCAGAGTTAGTTTACCTATGTCACACAAAGCATCGCTGGCAGCTGTACAGGTATAAAACATACATGAAAAAGAGAAAGCTGTGTCCTGAGAGACTATGGTAGATATAAAATCATGAGCTTGGAGCAGTAGAGCAAGTAGAAGGTACCTTACTGGGGTAAGAAGGCGGCATAGAAAAATACATGAAGTGTTGTGCTTACGTCTGTGTATGTTTCTGTGCGTCTGTGCCTGTGTGTTTATGAGCTCATCCAACCTGAAAAATGAAAACCTTAAATTATAACCCACCGCTAATTTCATACAGAATCAGAAGAAGACCCTGCATTCACGTTTCAGTAAACAGTGATATTAAATGTGAACAGACTTCTTACAGTCCCTAAACCACCCATCACAGGAGAAGCTTATGATGTGTAAATGACACTCTCTGTAATGCCCTAGTGACCCTCTTCCCTTCTACTCTGTGAAACGACGTAGGTCTCAAAGAGGTTTTCGTGTGCTGCACAAGGGTTGCTGTAAAAGGGAAAGCTACTGACATCGGCTTTTCTGGCATGAGGCACCCAAGGAGTAGTTATGGGAAACTATACCTCCATCTTGCAGCTGTCCCAGTCCCATGGAATTAATCCTCTCCTACACCAGCATCAGCTTCAGCTTCCCCAAGCAGACAGCAGGCTGGCTGGTCAGATGTGCTGCAATCATGTGCTAGCTGCATGAAGAGGGCACCAATCTCAGTTGCATCCAGGTAAATAACACTTAGGGGTCGGTCTGCTTCTGGGGAATGCCAAAAACAGGCCCCAAACTGACACAGTGGCATTGCTTCCCTCCCAACAGGAGTACTGCTACCCTTCTCTACAGCAGCAGCCATGACCATTGCTTTTTACCACCTGTAGGCAATAAATGAATTTGAAGGTGGTGGCAGCAACTCAACTATGTCACCTCTCAGGTGGACTACAGCCATGCAAAGTAGCTGGCCATGAAGAACGTCCTCATGCACCCTCAAAGGCGTGCAAACCTTGAATGCATCTTCTTAGCAACAAGCAAGCTCAGCCTGCTCCCTGCAGCCTACGTTGGCTTCTTATAGTTTTTGGAATGTAGTCCAAGGTCTTGGACTTTATTTTAAAGGCCAGATTTGAGCGTAGCTGAAAGGCTTCCTAGAGCTCATAAATGTAGACCATCATCAATAACTTTATTCCTCTATCACACTGAAGTTTTTACAGGGAGAATTTTCTAAAACTGGAGCATTGAATCTCACAGGAATAAGGGACCATCACAAACTGTATTGGTTTCTTCTCCAAGTACAAAGTGTTTTTTTAATCTAAACTTCTTACATAAACATAGGGGAAATATGAAAATAGATAAATAAATAAATAAGTAAATAAACCACAATGCTTCATTGCACACACACTCCTCCGCGGGGAGTGGATGAGAAAATAAATATGACAGCTCTTAGTCATGTTGCTTACTGCTGTTCTGGAGGATAATCTCATACTATGTTAGTGAGTGCAATATAGTGATGTACTTTAACTGGATCACATCATGGTACATGCACTTTTGTCTCTGAGGTTAGCATTAGAAAGAGTGAAAATGCACTGGAAAAATTACAGAATTATATGAAATATTTTCTTTGTCCTGAGACAGAGCTGGCTAATGCTCTGATACAGAACTAAAAGCCCCTGCAAAAGGTATTTTTTCCATTTCAATTACTTGTACTTTCTATCCAACTTCATCTGTCAAGGTCCAAATTCAGATTTGCTTGTTTCTTCTTCTTTTCTTTGTATCTTATAAATTCCTACCTCTCTGTAAGTTCAATCAACTCAAAGCCCTTGAAGCGGGAAGTACTGCCTGTTTGCCAGGTGTTGGCATCAGTGTTTTGGAGAATGTATCTCTCTGTTCAGCAGCTCTGTCATTCTGCTGGTTGGACCAGTTTCTTTTTGCACCCCTTTTAGCTGAAGCTCTAGAAGTGAACACAGGCCGAAAAGTAACAGGCTCCCCTTTTGTCCTACACCTAGAGAGGGACAAACCTGTCTCCCATGCTCCTGGCATGTGCACAGCTTTGCCTCCTCTCTCCGCTCCCTCCCTCTTTCATCCAGCCAGCTGGCACAACCCGGAGGATGTACTCCCCCGCCATACACCAAGCAGGGACGATTACTATCCTTACCAGTTGACATTAGTGCTAATTTCCTGTAAGTTGCCACAGAATAAAGAAGAGGCCTCTTTCTAAAAAATCTTTCCGGCTTTCTTAAAAACACTCTCTGTCTTCTTTTCCTCCTGCATGCAGCTTGCAGAATCAATAAGGCCCTAGCCTCTTAGCCTTGAGCAGCAGAGAAGCTATTGCTACGAACTCAGCAGGAGCAAGAGCTAGGGCAAGTAAGTAGCCCAGAGCTAATCAAAAGTGCCCTCCCATGGCTCAGGATGTTGCCAAGTGCTTGAAGCAGAACCAGAAGGCAATGTACTATGACTCCTTTGTCAAGCAAGGAATCATCTTCATTATCCCCACTTGATTATCTCTGAATTTCACTAATTGCACTTACCTTACCTTACACTTACCAACAAAGCTTGGCCAAGCGTTGCTCTGTAACGCTACTTTTGAAAAAGTGTGTATATCTTCATATAGGTACCTGATGACTATTAAAAGGGGTAAGTAGACTCTCTTTCATACCAGTGTATAATGCCGTGACAGCCTGGTACAGAGACTCTGTATTCAACAAAATTATTCTCAGTATTCAATGAAATTTCAAGCAGCCTTTACAGTTTAAAAGAAATCATGGTTGCTTCCCCTTACAGTATTCCTATTGCAAAAAAAAACCCCAAACAACCAAATCAAACAAACCCAAACCAAAAACCCAGACAAAAAGGGACTCTTGTCTTTTATTACTACAGAAGGTGGGGAGGAGGGCAAGTATTTTGTTGGCTGTTGATGAAAGAGATCCCTTACCAGCATTTATAGATTTAGGACTCTTTTTTTTAAAAGGAATCATGTGAGGGACATAACAGGTTAGAGCGATCACTGTAAGAATCTACTCTCGGCCAGGGAAAGGCACAGAGCAGAAAACAATAAATCCGGTGGTGGATTGTGTCGTTTGCTGGACTGTGTCACTTTCCTTGGGTACACTGTAGATTTGCAGCACGCTTTGCCCTAAATCATGGGCATATGACTTTGGGGATCATGTGGAAATCTGCATTGTTGCTGTATTTAAAAAGTACGTTATTGCACATTAAAAATTGCTTAAGGGCAAACATTTTGGTTTAGTGAAAAGAAGTAATAAAGATAAGAACAAATCTGCTGAACCCAACAGGGCTGTACATTTGTCAAATGCGTGCTTAGTGTAGGTCACAGGAAAGCTCTGCCATCAGAGATGTGCAACAGCACTGCGATACCCTCTGCACAGAAGTACCAAACTCTGTTAGTGTCTCTCTCTGTATCTGGGACTTCTTTCTTTTTCATAAACACAGACCCTCTCAGAATTTCCTCTTCCCTGTGACATTTGTCTTTCTCCCTTTGAGACCAGTGGCCTTCTTGCCCTTTATAACATGAACTGAAGCATGATAAGTGGTGTAGAAAACCTTGCACAAATTCTCTAGCTCCTTCAAGAGGGCTAAGCCACCATTTAAGTCCCACGGGCTTAAGTGCTTTTTCAGCACTTGACCTCTTCATAAGGATGAATTTCTCCTACAGTGAGGACAGCATCCAAAAATTGTTACTTTGTCAGTCAGAAGAAACTGTAAAGCAATGCACAGTAAATAGTATATAAACATCAAATAAAATAATAGAATTTGTAATTATCTGTAAAATACCAATGTCTCACAGATTATTTTCTTGGATAACTGTTTAAAATCTCAGAATTACTATTGAGAGAAGTATATGTTTATAACAATTCTACTATAAACAGCAAAATCTGCTTAATGAACAGTCTGTGTGTACAGCCACTGGTCTAAATCAACTCCACTGCCGAACTGGCAAGCACCAGGAAATATATTAAATGAATAGACAATTCAGAAATGTCCAACAGATAACTAAAATTGAAATTTTATTTTTTTTCAATAATATTCATCAGACAATTTTCTGACAAGACTTTTCTGAAAGATGAAGTGCAAATGGGAACCCTGTAAGAATGCTTAGAAGAATTGTACATGACATTTTTTAAGCGCCACTAAGTACACATTGAATACTTTGTAAGTATATAGGCATAGCAACATGCAAGTGTCATGTACCTAACATTACAATATGCATTTTGTCTGCTTAAAGTTATTAATGAGGAAATTAAATGAAGTAACCATGTCTCATCATCAGTGCAATATGTTTAATTCCCATGGATTTTGTTTACAGGTTAGTGGTTGTATTTCTGAACCTTTCAAATATATCCTTCCCAAGGCCATAAATTGCCAGTGTAAGAGCAGAGTACACAGGAGCTCCTAGGAGAATACACTTACACTGACTATGAATAGATGAAGTTGTTACAGTCCTTTCACAAATTATGCCTTATTATTTATTCTAGGAAACTTCCTACTGAACTGAAGGGGTTTTGTAGTTATAAAATATCTAGGCTAAAAGTAAAGGATGCACAAAGATTGCTTTATAATTCTGTTGGAAAAGAGCTAAATAGCAACTCAAACATGGGCATTAAGGACTGGAGCCTTGTTCTTTTGAAATCAATAGGCATACTGTACCCAACTTTTATGGAAGCAGGACATATATGAATCCAGTAATCCATGAGTTCACTCTCTTGGCTCACTGTTAGGCAGAAACAGATGATTGTAGGTCATATTTGCATATTTCTATGGAAGCTATATAGGGGTATAAGCAAATCTGCTGTCACTGAAAAAGGACAACATGTGCAACTGCATATTTACTAACATTAATCAATATGCATAGAAAGGAGAAAAAGAGGAAGTAATAAAGAATTCAGTCCAGCAATTAAAGATTTTCCTCCTCTTCATAATCAACATAAACAGTTGATGATCATCATTATTATTTTCTTTACAAGTTATTACTTTAAAACCTCTCCTTTTGAACCCATTATGAAAAGCCTTCAATGATTTCATTGTAGAACAACACTAAGAAAATGAGTATGTTTAGAAGAAAATAGCATCAGTGATTTTCATCACTATGCATAAGGGCAGGGTAAGGCTGTCTGTAGTTTGTGCTGAAATGTGAGATCAGAGCTCACACATGAAACACTGCTGGCTTGACCCTGAACAAAGGGAAAGTGCTAAAGTGCTGACCCCAACAGGCTTGGCTTTGCACCTGAAATCTTAAAAAAAAGAAGAAATAAAAATCCTTGAACTGTTCTTTAATAGTAACACAGACTGCTCCGTTTAGAGGAGAGACTTTTTTTTCCTACCTCCTTTCCAATTAGACCGCTGCTTTTAGCCCAGCAGAGAATAAATGACTTAAGACACAGAACATGGAGGGCAGATCTACAGTAAATACAGAAGCCATGAAGAATTTTTTTTTGCCATCTACTGAGAGGCTCCGGAAGCCCCTAGTACTGTAGAGTCATCATATTGGCTCCACACCGTCTTCCGTCTGGTTGTGAGTACATTAAACATTGCTGAAGAAAATTAACATGGCTTGGCAACAAGATGGTTCCTAGATGCTGGAAGAATTCCCTTAAGGGCTGCTGGAAGCGCACAAAGCTCGGAGCATCCTGAGGATGTGGAGTGATACGGAAGTGTGCTGTTAAACCATGTTTGTACCCTTGTTTCCTCCTGAGTTAAAACAAGTGGAAAGTGCTGGGTTAGATTCATCGATAGCAAGAAGGAACTGTGCTAGCTTCTGTTAGTGCCAAGTAGACAACTCCCATTTGCTTTAGAGGTACTAGGTCCACTCTGAAAAATCATGTAGGAAGTCCCACTCTCGGCAAGAGTTTCTACTCTGCTCTGTTGACATCAAAGGCTGCTCTATCCATTTAATTTTCTCTTACTGTTCGCAATAGTCCTTCCCTGTCCCCCATGCATTGAGTGTTTTTAATGTAAACATGCCCTGGCAATAATATGTTTAAATAAGTAAGAGTCAGAATATCTCAACAGTATTGGTATTGCATATTTAATTCAAAAGCTTGCATGTGCTTTTAAAAGTTTCTCTTCAAACCTGCGTGCCTTACTGGACAGAATTGCGTTGCAGTTGGATTGCACATCATTATCTAGTGCTGACTAAATAGTGATGTGTTATAGCAGTTTATTTTTAAGCTGTTTGGGATGAATCCCCAGCCAGTGTAAATTGGCCCACATTTAAGGCAACAGAGTGAAACTGATTTATACCAGCTGAGGCTGTGTCCTTATGCCCTGTCGAAAGCTCAAACTATCCAAAATTAGTAAAGAACAGGGCAAGAATTATGAACCCAGGCAATATTTTTTTTTCTATTTTTAACAGAAAAAAAAGCCAACAGTGATCTCATTTCAAGACCACACCAAAGATTCAGTAGTATCTAAAATGTATACAAATATCTCATAGCTAGTATTTAGACTAAGAGGTAGATGTCATATTCTAGGAATAGCAGAGTGTGGAATGATGCTAATGGCAGCTGCTAAATACATCTATTTGCCTGTTACACAGGACACAAAGGAGGGTTATAGCAATGGCAACCACAAGAAGGCTTACAATATTCCTTTCTTCTTTTGCTTTTCTATGTTATCTGTCTTTCGGTGCATTCCTTCTGGAAGGGTATGATGGAAAAGTGGCGAGAAATAAAAAGATCAATAATACAAAACCTCACGTTTACAAAACGTTAGCTTTATCATTAAAGGCATCCTGTGTACTTTGATGGAAGCATTTTGTACTTACAATTTAAGATTACCTGGCGTTACTGAGCAAGTAGTGGAAATTCCAGGTGAGGTGATTCAGCAAAATAGGGGTCAGAAGAATGCAGCTCTCTCTCTTTTTCTCTGTTGTTCATGCTAAAAATACCAGGGCATATGGCAGCATATTTCAGCATCTTAACATACTAGGCTCCCTTGAGGACAGAAAGAAAGAGGAAACTTGTGCTGTTGAGCCAGAAATAGATTACAGAACAGTGTTGCCAGACGTACAGAGTGCTGGCAGCAAAGCCATTAGCGGAGTCAGTGTCTTACTTTGCCTAAAGGTGTTTCAGTGATATTTAATGGGCCTCAAAGAAATGGAAAGCAAAGCGAGTGAGAATGAGGAGTGGTATAAGCATTTTTACAAATTAGTTGTCATTGCAAGTAGAGGAATTACACATATTGCATTAGGATATCCACTGCTTGTATATGTACCTTCCAGTTTTTCCTTGTGACTGTTAGGGGTCATCCCCTTGCTTGAAATAATCAAAATGCATATTATAATTACACGTTTTTTCCAATATCCATACACAGCAAGTACAAGATACTTACATGTAAGTACACTGTATTTACCTATATTTTTGCATAGTTTTTAGTGTGTACTTTGTGCCACTTAATAAAAAGCATTACTCATTATTTTTGCTGTTGTTGTTTGTTTTTCTCTGTTAGACAGCTTATTCAATTGAAGTTGAAGTAGCTGGATTTTTGGTACGTTCATCACAGATTACCAGTTCCTAGGAGTGTAGAGATCAGACACTTGGAGGAGTCTGGGTAAGCGGTGGGGGAAGCTGCAGTGTGAACATGAAGTTTTAAATCACCTCCTTAATTAAGAAATGCAGTATCAGATTTATGGTGCTAATTTAACAAACTTACCTTTAATTTGAATGGAATTGTAAAGGTAAGAACTCCATTTTCCTTTTGGTAACACTTTACAATAAGTGGCACTAAATTACACTATAACTGCTATGTTACAGGGAATTACATGTAACTACACTGTAACTGTTGAAATAGCTACTGTACATGTGCGTACATGGTAACCAGTGCTGTTACAATCATGAATTACATAATTACAGATGATTCCGTCCTTTCTTCTCATTGAAATAGTTATTTATATATTATACTGTAATGAAAATACACAAGATGTTAACTTCCATGTCTTATTTAGAAAAGTTGGTTTTCTTCATGTATTCCTTTATAGAGGGAGTCTCAGTGCAAGACGAACCATCCTTAAGTAATGTGGAAACTTTTTAAAGTGTTCTAGCTTAAATTCTGAGCCTCAAGTTAAACATCAGGTTCCTTAAACTGTTTCTTGGTTTGTCAGATGACACTAAAAGAGCGGGAGGATGCACCCCTTGTCTTCTGATGCACCGGTTTCTCATTCAGATCATGAGAATGTTCTTGAAGCATTAAAAAAAAAAAAAATCTACATCAGAAAGTTTAAAAATAATCAGCAATCGACACTGTAAACAGTACACTGGCAGAAACTAGCTACCTGGTCTTGAGAAAACTACTCCGCAAGTGCGTGTGGGAGAGGATGTCACACAGATTTTAGCGAGGGTGGTTCCCATTCAGAGCCCCCATTTTACCCATTCGCTGGATACCTCACACCATAATAAAAGCGGTATTTCAGAATGGGATCTTGGACAAGGGGAACAGACGACTGGCTTTCAGCCTACTGAATGTCATTAGTGTTGAGCCATGGTTCTGCTTACAAAGAAGAGGGATGCCTCTTTACAGCTAGTGTAGTAATTTAAACCCATGAAGACCAGACAGGCTTGCAAAGTGCTATCCAGGTAGAATGCTCGGTGTGGGGTTTTTCACACGTGCTTTGCACAGATGCAAGGGACGCCCCCAGGTGCAAGACAATGGAAGATCAACTGCGTTAAAAATGAGCACATGTGAGAACTTTTAATTGAAAACCAATTAGATAACCTATTTTAACAATACAATTTATATCTCTTCTTGCAAAATTGAAATGCTGTTTCTATGCCACTGGAGAAAATGGTTTGAAATGGTTACCCCAAGGGCAATCCTGCTTTTGAAGGTCCTAGCTGACCTTGGTTGGGTAATGGTTCAAGCAACAACCCTATTATTCAAGCAAGCTGGAGTTAGGAAGAATGAAAAAAGGCGCAAACACCACGCTGGTGGGGATTCCACTTGGGCAAATAAGGCCCTCATCCAGGGAAGCACTTATTTTTAAGCATATGAATAGTGCCTTACAGTCCAATGGAACTTCTCTGACACCTGAAGCTGAGCATGTGCTTAAATGCTTAGTTGAACTGGGCCCCAGGTCCTGAAATAAAATCTTGTCGTACGTGATACTGCACTGTAGCTAATGTAACTTACTGTTGTGACAAGAACCCATATTTTTGGTATTAAACTGAATGACTTCCTTTGCCAGCCTTTTACATGTGTATGTTTTGAAAGACATGAATATCTTGTAAACCTATACTAGTTTTCAATGTGTCTAGTAGCACCTACCTGGTTCTCTCAAACTACCATATTATATTAACATATTATTGCATTTTTCCACAGATGGGTATGTAGTGAACTGTAAAAACAAGCATGCAATCACATCAATGCAGACTTATTTCTTTAAAATGTCATACTGTATATGATTTATTATGTTAACACTCAACCACATCATATTATTAATGTCTGTATATTTTGAAAAAAAGTGCTGCTTTGATTGACGTCACCCTTTTTTCTTAGAAATTAACAAGATAAATGTTTCAACAAAAACAATTAAAATACTCTCATATTGTCCTTAAAAGGTTCATACTCTTCTGATAAATAATCTGACACAGCACCTTTATCTTCCATTTTACCATACTACATGATGTCATATTCCAAACTCTCCCTTCCCCACACAAAAATAAAATCCCAGGAGAAAGTCCTTTACAGCAGACCATCATGCTTTTAGGCTTCACAAGTACAGCAACCAGAGAGAAATACTCTTTTGTCAAAGGTGCAAAACTTAGGAGCAAGACAAGCTCCGGCTAGACTAACTTGCGTTCTCCAGTGTAGAATCATTTCCAAGAGCTGTTATGGCAACCTTTTTATTTCATTGGAAGAGGAAATAAGCCGATGGGCTTAACAGTGTTTTGTTGTCATATTTAAGAGCATGTGATTTTTCAGCTGTCAATTACACAAAAAAATTCAGAAATAACCCAAACAGAGACTTTCACTGTGGAGCTAAAAGCATGGCAGGAATTCTCTATCATTCACGGTGACATAAGTTTGTACCTCACAAAATGCATAGACAGGAATTTAATATAAAGAATTAGTCCATTTACTGTATACACAAAACATATATCTTTTGTTTTAACACTTCTATTTTTTTCTTTTTTTTTTCTTTTTTCTTTTTTTTTTTGGCAAACCAACATAGAGAAGCAGCTCTGGAACTGCCAAATTAAAAATTGAGACTTTTAGCAACTCAATAGTATTTTTTAAGGATAGTAATCAAATGTGGTTGTAATTTAAAACCTGAGGCTGTGCACTGGTTGTTAGCTTAAAACTACCTTTCCATATAACATTGTGCTTCCATTGTATAACAAAGAAAAAATTAACAAGAACTAGAAAAGTTTGCTGCTGAACAGTGCTAGGACATACAGACAAAAGAATACTAATACATGTTATCTACTCAGAATATTAATTTGAGTCATAGCTAAAGGGATATAATGGACATTAGAAAATGCTTACTTGTGACTGACTTAGCTACTGCCAAAAAAGTTAAATATGTATCAAATAATGTTTAATTGAATTTATTATATGCACTATATACAGATACTAAAATGCCTTGCAGTTGTGCCCCATGAACACTTCAAATTTGAGTAGGCAGGTGAGTTCATGTGAAGCAAATAAATTATAAAAACAGAAATTCCTCAGAAAGTTCTCTAATGTTTGCGATCCCAAAAGCAGTAAAAGGGCAGGACAAATTTGTTTCAAATGAAGCACTATTATCTAACTTTGCAGAATCTGTATAGCTATTCAGCATGTTTTCACCACTGAAACATGGCACTGTTGTCAAGGTACCATTTAAAACATAACAAAACAAAGCAAAATAAAACAAAAAAATCAGCAGACTGATAGTTTTTTTCCACCAAATCCAGGCATACAAGAAACTATACTAAAAAGATTTCAGTTTGTGTTTCCTAGGGCATATGTCTCAAAAACAAGTTGCTTTTTGAATTATAGATAGACATGTATAAAACATTCTTTGTAAACCTCTAATCTTAGACTTAACATTTTATGTAAGTAAATTAGGTCCTTACCTAATAGTATTTGTTATGAATATCGTTCTATGACACACTAGTAGGGACATGATAAAAGAAAACTGAAAAAGAAGCAAGCTGCACAACATTTAAAAATGTAGAAAACTTGGATTAAGATGATGATTAACATTGTTAAGGCTGTATATTCAAGCACTGTATGTTAAGAGAGCAGTGGATATGAATTTTAGGCAATAAGAAATGTCCTGCTTTACGCATGATACTGTAATTCTAGAATGATGATGTCAACAGCTGATTGTTGGCATAAACTGGCTACTTATAGCAGGTATGCGAGTTAATTAAGATAGCAGAAGATGGCAGAAATGAATTCTGAGAAATGATAGCCAGTTTTCTCCAGCAGTCAGCCTGATAAGTAAAACTCCAAGATTCTAGCTCTGCATCTAAATGAAATACTCTTTTTTCTCCTCTGCATTGACTTGGCTGCCTTCTGCATTGATAATGGCTGTGTCGGCATCAGGTGCATCTTCAGCTCCTTTTGCTTCATTTGTTAAATATGTTCCTATAGGAATCAGTACAACAGAAAAGAAAAAAAAAAAACAAAGATAGATTAGGGTTTTTTTAGCTTTATGCTGCATTATAGGAGTACATTTCTAACAATGCTCCAATTGCTTCATGAATGGACAAATATTTTCACACAATTTTACTATACATTATACAGGTATGCTCAACTTTCTAATTTTTCTAAGAAATACTTATAGTATTAATACTGATAATGCATATACACAAATTCAAGTATAGCCAAAATAAATTAAGGAAATCTTTCAATAAAAATCCACTTTATCTAACTGCGGTAATAGGTAATATATTTTGCAATTATAGAATAAGTGATAAAATCTTGGTTATTGCATGGAACGGCTACCCATAAAAAACAAATCAACTTTGAAGACTTAAATATTCATAAACTCTTATTTTTTACAAAAATCGCCACTGACTATTTTTTTATTTCTATTTTTTCTTGATAGTATCTATACTTCAATTTTACAGAATTGTATTATAGTCATTTCCAAGAATTACAAAATTGAGGTAGTTTTATTAACTGAACCCACTCATATTATGCTATCACAGATATTTTTATGCTTAGGATATGAATAAAAAGAATTGTGTACAATAGTCAACTTTCCTTTTGTGAAAACCATTATTTATGTTGGCATAAGATGTATAACTGTTCATTCAGGAAAGTAAAACAAAAGAGACACACTTTTACTGCCTCGTTAAAAAAAATCTTGTTTTCCCCCGCACAGTCCAATCAAATTAAAAAGATGGTTTTATCAGCTTATGTCTGCTAGCCATATGATTAGCCTATCTAAAATGAGATTTAATGAGTAAATACCAACACTAATCCTCTCTTCACTTTTCTTTTTTTTGGGGGGGGGAGGGTAGGGAATCAACCGAGTTTTAGCAATAGGTCTACAAGCCATTCGGAGGTTAAATCTCAAGAAATTATTTTGGAATTAACTAGGTCAAAATAGGATCATAGAGAGGCTTAGTCAGAAGTGAGTGTCACTCCATCCCTGTTATGTCCAATGGCGGGGGGGGATTGAAGATGAAGGGAGGAGAATTCTTAAGGTGAAATCTCTGAATAAAGTAAAGCTTGGCCCAAGGAATGAACCCCTTATTCCAGTGGGATCATTGGTAAAAGAGTCACTGATCTGAAAACTCACCACCAGCTTCTAATATTATCTTTTAAATACATACTTAAAGTATTAGCACAATTTATTAAAATGAAAAATCTTGTTCTCTCTATATATATATTCTGCTGAATTGATATACTAGTTAAAACTATGAGATCATATAATCAAGTGTCTACAGCTAATGGCCAAAACCAAAGGGGCAATCTTACCTCTTAGTCTCTCTAAATTACTGAATTATGAGATGACCTTGGGCATGTAACTAGATGTCCTTTGCCTTAGCCAGTCCACTGGAAAACTGTGTAAAATTCACAGAGACTTCATTTGCGACTGGACTGTGAACTGAACTTTCTTGTCCAAATAATTCAGCAGATGGGGGAAGGCAAAAGGGAACACCACTCCCAGGTGAAATCATGCCTTGCTTCCAAAAGTGACTGAACTTCCACTAAATCTGTCCTACCTTTATGTCTTGCCAGGTATCGACCAAGGAGAATTATAGAACATAGTGTTACAAAGACAACTACAGCCACTATTCCTCCTATAAGAGCATGGTCAGGTCCGGTCTGTCCAGCCAAAGCATTTGGATCTAGAGGGAGAAACAAAAAGCAAAAGTGGTCCTACACAGACAAAAATTGACAGGAAAATTCACAATACCAAGTTTTGTACCGATCATCCTGAAAATAGGGCATTTCCCTCTTTAATATTCAGCATGGTTATTCCCACTTTTACTACCAGTATCTTATCAACAACATAGTGCTGCTTGTATTCCCAGACTGTTAAAGCCCTGAGGACATCACAGTTATGAAAAACATTACCTTATTCTTCTTTGGCAGAGGTTATTAAATGGGAAAGGTTTCTGGTTTTGTCCTCGTCATTTTACAACTGAAAACCTGGCCACAGCTATTTATAGAAGGAAAAACAAGGAACGGAGACTTGGGGATCAGATAGCATCAGCAGAATAGTGTCTGCATAATACATAATTTATAGAACTGATTCTCAGTGGGGAACCCTTATATATTCTCTTCCTCTCATTCCTATCCTATTGCATCAGAAATAAAAAGGCAGATAAAGTGCAGCCGTGCCAAGTTCCTCTGCACATGGCTGAGTCTGCATGAATTTGGTCAGATAAAGGTATCAGGCAACCTGAAAGATCATCATTCAGTCTCAAGAGTCAGTTTGTGAATTTACTATGAATACTCGATTAACACCCAACGTGAGCAAGCTGTAATAGATAGAACAATGTATTAGCAGGTTCATTTTACTAACTCTGTGCTGAGCACTAGGAATGCTGCCAGATTCAAGCTTTCTGTGCTGGTCATTTGCCTGTTCTGTTGCCTGGTGCTTCACGAAATTTGCAAAGAGGCAATCATGGGAAATGGCACTACTTAGGGGTGAGTAATTCTTTGGAGCTTTTGAACAATGAACCAGCAACCTGTGACTGTTGACCCACCTGAAATACACAAAAGAAGGTAAAAATTCAATCTAAGGATCATGGTAAGATTTCTACTTTAATGAAAAAGCCTCTGCTATGAAGTAATAGTAATTCTCTGAAGATGCTATTAGCAT
This sequence comes from Pygoscelis adeliae, assembly GCF_000699105.1. NCBI lineage: Eukaryota > Metazoa > Chordata > Aves > Sphenisciformes > Spheniscidae > Pygoscelis > Pygoscelis adeliae. The sequence continues at coordinate 6,394,797 of NW_008824791.1, forward strand.
GTACTGTATATTGCAATCAGTCTACTCTCTCTGCTTCAAGAGCATTTCCCTTGTAGGTGCTGTTTATATTCTACAAATAGTTTGCAAACAACCTCTTTGCTTTGCAAAAGGGAAAGGCAGGAAAAATATTTACACAGAAAAGAGGGCAAGTCTGTAAAGATGATAGAAAGGCCTCTGATAATGCTGAGGAGGTGTGATTCCATGATACCGTAATTACATTCTGCTGACCAGGGTCATTGTATAACAGTAAGATGTGTAGATATATCTACATACACACAAGTGTACATAAATATAACGTTACATAGATGACATAAAAGAATAAAGTTTTCCCCTCCTTTTGTAAACTGTCAGGCATACTGAAACTACACTTTCAGGTTTGCTGGAGCACAGAGTGCTATGGCCACTGTTACAGATACAGTTCTGCTCTTAACACTCACTGAACCCGTCAGGCATGGCTTTGTCACTTATCGCTGGCTTTCTGAGCTCCCACATCTGTCTCTTCTGGCTGCTAAAAGGACTTTGGGGAAGCTGGCCACAGCACTTCTGTGGACGTGATGGCAAATATTGGCCTCAAAAAAGCTAGAAATACCTTATAAAGTCAGCTGTGCCCGCACCCTCCTCCATCTCCATGAACCTCCCGGCATGGTGCTGTTGTCGGTGGCACTACGCTGAGTATACAGAATCATCCGAGGGGACATCGACTCTATTTTGGTGATTAAAAATGACCCCAAATTCTGTACGCCAGCAGCCTCACAGGAAAAAGCAAGACGGCTGAAATCTTGCCTCCCCAAAGCAAGAGCTTAGAGCACGCAGCCTTCCTTCCCCACGCCTTGCAGAGGCTCTGTTTTCTGAGGGGAGTAAGGAGGAGGTGGCTGCTCGCTTGAGAAAATGGAAGGTGACAGCTTGCTGCAGGATTGTCAGCCTGCTTGAGCCATCTAGCAAATTCCTCCTTCTGTGGTGCCTGTAGCAACGTTGCGGTAAACCTCCTCCCTGCAGCAAAAAGGCAGCGCCCATCTGGGCACTAAGGAGTAGCAATGTCCCCAAGTGCAGCGTGTGACCTGCAGGAGATGCTCTTCCCCAACGCTGGGCCGGGAGCAGCATGAACATGTTTTCCCACTAAAAGCTAACTCTTGCTAGTATACTAGCAGTAAAATTAAAGAATGAAAGGAGGTATTTTAAGGGATAATATACTTCCTGATGCAGAGTATAATCCAGAGAAGGTTAGCATAGCACTTTATCTAGAGGCATTTTTTGAAAAGCTGATTGCAGTGTACAGCCTTAGCTCAATACCCAGATTTACAACGTATCTCCTCTGTGAGCTTTAATAAACATTATAGATAAAAATCCTCACAATACACCGAGATGAATATGCCTCTGTGTTTTCATCCTCAGGTGACTTCCTATATACAGCTACTCACTCCTCCTCTGACATACCTGATGTGACTACATGAAGTGACCTAAAGCCAGCATAAGTATAAGGTTCCCACCTATTAGTGTGGATTAATGAGATTCTACTGCTGCTATAGGGTGAAATTAACTTTAAAATTAATCTAGGTATTCATTGGAATAGAAAGGTAGTATTGTATTTCTGCTATAATCTCTTAACCTTGGTATCAAAGCCAGCTTATAGTAATAAATATTGCTAGACAAGTTTGTCCACGAAAAAACTTGTACGTGACCAATTACCATTATATTACCACTGAACAATTTATTTGTTAAAAAGAAAAAAAGGAAAGGAAGGAGAGGAAGGAAGAGATGGATGGGAAGGAAATAAAGAAAGATCCTCAGAGTGGCCAACATTTTCTTGGGAAACAAGCATTCTTTCATCTCAAAATGAAACTCTGTACAACATAAACAATATTCTGAACGGGAAGTGCACCTCATAGAAATATTCTCCTCATAGAAAAATAATGTTAGCATTAAATATAAATATGCTCTACATTATGCATACAGACTAATGCACTATACTTTTACCTTTCATGAAATTACCTAAGCCCCATGAGTAAATTATAGATCTGGGGCTATCTATCATCATATAAATAATTACTATGTCAAAATGTGCCTGAAAAGTATCTGAAAGATAGAAATACAGGGGTTTGGAAACTATGCCATTTTGTATTTTAGGTGTTTATACATGTAACATGTGAACATGTATAATTATCCAAGCGTTCTGGGCATTTGTATGAGCAACTCCCATTAAAGTTCCTGAAAGTGCTAAGTGTGTATTTGGGTGCTGACCACTCCGCAGTTTGCTTTCCAAAAAATAGAACAGGATTCAGATTATTTTTAGATTCCCATTATAAGCTTCATGGGCTTTACCAGGTAAATCCTACCCTGCCACACACATAACTCCAGCAAATGAAATCTTAAGTATGCCACTGTGCAATAAATACTTATAATCCAGCTGTTTCCATAAAAAAAAAAAAAATTAGATTACTCTGTTCCTGTTTTAAATATAGCACAGGCAGCTACAGTAGTCATGGCCTGAAACAGTGAAATTAAAATTTTGTAATCAGACTACATCTCCTTCAAAGATCAGTTCTTTTTCTGTTTACTTCATCCTTTGATGAGACTAAGGAAATTTTATAGCAAGATAATGACACAAAAGCTCATAATTCTCTTTTATTTGTTAGGAAGCCTCTTCAAAATACTTATTGCTGATGCTGTGAAGTTGCACCCATTTTCAACTTCTGGGATTTGCCCGTTACTGTTTGTTCACAAACCTACAGAAATAACACGCTTAAAATGACTAAAAGGAAAAAAAATACATCATTCATTAAGAAATGAAACACATCAGATGAATCTTAGACCTATTAAATAAGTAGATATGTGCTTTTTATGACCTGCTGACAAAGTTTCAGTGTAGAATATTTTTATATGAATTCACACGTTAGTTAAGCAGAGAAATTTTGGAACAGTTTTTCATGCTTTTGCATAAAGTATATGTTAATTATTCATCTAATTTCATTTTCTTCCTGCATAAGTTTACTTCCTATTTATGCATAGTTGACTTGACTGAGCAGGCTGCAGGAAAGGGTCAGATAACCCTTTCCCGAGCAAAGGGAGAACAAGCACATTTGTGAATGCTGAAATGGCATATTTTGGGGAATATATGCTCAAGTAGCCCCCTTTATTACAGAACTTTATTAACATGTATTTTTGGCTCAGGTGCTGAAGTTTTAAAAAGTCACTCTAAGCATGAGATGTACACAGGTTTGAGGCATCCAAAATAATAATTTGTTTTGACCATTTCTACTAAAAGAAAAATTGGAAATAAAGGTCCTAATTTGCTGTGGAGCTTAAATAGCATTCACAAAATGAAGACGTATTAAGCAGATGTATTATTCATAAATTACTGTTCCTTAAGGCTGGGAAAAGAACAGGGATGTCCCACTTCTCAGAGAAGCACTGAAACCATCAGCCTACAGTCACTTTTACTGATTTCATGAATAATCAATTGCTGAGGTAAAGTAGAACCGTTCCAGCAAGGGATCCTGGGGCACGGCTCCATGTTACAATTTATGTGGCAGAAAAATCTCTTCAGGTGACTCCTGCTTCTTTCCCCATATTCAGGGACTTGTAACCACCCCCAGTACAACTTGCCAATACTTCATACTTTTGCAAAAGCAATTGTTTGAAGGGCCCGGCTCAAAATCAGATCGGTAAAGCAATGTGCATTTTAGGGTGGGGAAACCCAAAAAGCACAAAAATTAAATAAATTGCTCTGTGGTATTTGAAGGGCTATTGAATTTTTGCAGATGAGGGCAGGGTGAATGTGAGTGGTGGGAGCCCGTGAGCGTTTCTGGAGAAAATCTAGCAAGGAACCACAAATCATGAAACATCTAAACCTGCACTGCTTTTAAGTGCCTTAGCCAGAGGAGCGCAAAAACTATGGGAAGCAAGTAGTTTTGGGTTTTGTGAAGTCCACCAGTGACTGTAAGTTAACTTAGAAATATTACCCATTGAAATCTCTCTGCATTTCGGCTTAATTTCCTAAGGAGAGATAGCTTCTGTGATCATAAAAATCTTTCCCTCTCTCCAAATTACTTAAGAACCATGGATCCATTACAACCAGTTTTAAGAGACAGTATAGATCTCAAGATTATTGTTTTCCTATAACTAACCTGAGAGGACAGGTTGTTGCAGGAGTTCAGACCTTATTAGATATCAGAGAACCTATAGGAAGGATGTCTTTAGAAAAACCCTGAGAGACAAAAGCTTCAGTCAAAATCTGTGCCCAAGAATCAATTTTTCATTAGAGGTCTCTCTCCATTGCGAGTACTTTGGCGTCCAATACGGCACAGATCCTGTTTGAAGCTTTTCACGTGGTTAGGTGGCACTTATAACATCTGAGCCCTTCCCACCTCACCTTTTTCCTTTTCCCCCCATACCCACTCTTCCTGCTTCTCTTCTTTCTTGTCTCATAACGTGTCAGCTCACACTGCAGTATTTGTATAATTCAATTAAAAATGCAGTCAACCATGAGGCACAATCTCATTGGAAACCAGAGAAGATTTCTTCCTGCAACTTATGGAACAAACTTGATTTTTAAAATATATTTAGGCTAATATCATTCGTCAGAGTTAGCCATAGGGTCCATGTAATTTTTAACTGTCCCACAAATGTAGGCTTTGGAAAAAACGACTCAATGATTTGTCTAACATCAGTAGGAAAAAAGACTAAAATAGGAATTAACTCACAATATGGATAGGAGGTAGGACTGAAGTGATAGCTGACACGGCATTTGCTTTAGGAAAAGCGGCAATAGTGCTGTCTGTGATAAATGCCGGTAAGTAGAATTTACCCATTTTAGCATCTTAATTTGGGCACCCCAGAGTTCAATTTCCCTTGCCTGGCCTGGAGTGCTGAAACAGGTACTTTTAATCTCATTTTGTAATATACTGCTAACCACTAGAATACACGTACGTGAAACTTGTGAAAGTACTGTTAAGGGAGAAAAGAAAGTTTCTGCACCTTCATTTAAATTGCAAAGAGTAGCTGCCCAAAGGGGCTGGTTGTGAAATTCATTGAAAATATGTTTTGTTGTTAACCAATTCTGAACTTAAAATATGTGACAAGCTTCTTTTTCCTTCAGTGCCTGAAGCAAAGAAGAACAAAACAGTGTACTAATACACAGCATATATAAACTGCTATTTTAATAGTAGAACATCATCAACCATAGAGAAGACAGGCAGAAAAAAGTTTACTTGTGAACCTTCAAAGGAACTGATAGCCTTTTCTTCCCGTGTTACTGCAGTAGCACATTTGGCCCATTTTGCCTCGAAGTGTTTTTTTCCACAGCACTGAATTGTATATACATTCCTATTAAGAAGAGCCCACATCCCAGAAGGATAAAAGTCCCACACTGTTTCAGCAGCTGAACCTACAGCTCCTTTTGAAGAGTTCATGTTGTTCTCATGAATCTAAGACTTTTTGCAGTGGAGAGAAAAACTCAAATGTCTTCTGATGTGTATTTGTAGGTAGGTGGCCCTTGTCAAAGGTAAATAAAATCATTACCCATACCTATTTATTTTGTAAATGTATTTTTTGCAATGCTAATAAGAGAGCTGTACACCTACAATGTTAAGACAAAAAGTTTAACAATATTTTTCAGGGTCCTTAGAGCCTCATTCCAGATTTTGTGTCTTGTGTCATTGACACAGGTTTTTTTTAAGTTTTTTTTGCTTTTCTTTTTTTTTCCTAATGCTGCTTTAAAAGCTCCAGTTTCCTGAAGGGAACAGTTCCTCTAATTAAAGCACATAAAAGACTTTTCTTATTGACAACATTATATTTTTGTCCATCAATAAACTCATTAATTGCTTCAGACTTTATCTTAGGAACAAAGAATTAAAATCTGCAAATTTTTGCCTTCAACCTATTTTCTGTAGAGGGTAATTAAGTCAATTCAGGGTTTGAAGAAATATTTGCAGCCTGTCCAGCTATAACTTCTGGCTACTGAAACAGGAGGCTGGAGGGACAATGGCACAGATGACTGTAGAATTTCCCTGTTAAGTTTCTCTCCCCAAATGAGTCAACTGTGGGCTGCAGCAACAGGCAGGTGATGCCTTAACTCTGCTTCCAGCATTTTAATTTTCATCTTCTTGTGAAGTTCTAGAATGCTCAGTGACTCCATTGCAGAAAGCAAAAGAAAGCAGGTTGAAGTTTGGAAACTTCTGCCTATTAGATACTTAAAACAAAAAAAAAGAAAAAGAAAAAGAAAAAAAAGGAAGAACCCATCCCTACCTAGAAAATCAAGATGCATGACTTCCTACTTTGTAAGAAAAACCACATTTCATATGTGTCATCTTTCCTCTGATGACTTTCCATCAATAAATATAGTAGGATCCCTGCTCTTCTTGGTTTTATTCATCAAAAAAAGGACAGGCAGCAGCTGGAGTAGGGGTGTGTGTGTGCGCACAACTCCTTTTCTTGTCATCAGACATTAATTATCTATACAAATAATGAACCATTCTCTAATTAACACAGAGACTGGAGATGCCAATGTAGTCTTCTGCTCCCTTCCTTGTAGTACCTTATAGTTGTGGCTTTTGGTCTCTTCTTACAGACTTTGGTTTGCTAGAGAGAATATGAACATGATTGTGTGGGAAGGGAGCGTGGAGCATGTGCTCAGCAGAGTTTTCTGAGCGTAGGCATCTATTGCTGCCTGCCATTGCAGGGGGTGGGGCCAGGCACTCGAATGGTCTCTGGCAGTCTTACCTTCCACATACCACAAGAAAGCAACACTTTATCACCACAACTACACATCACGAACTATGGTGAGATTGCTAAGAGAGTAATCGCTCAAAGCATTTACAAAAGTTATTCTGCTAACCTTAAGGAAGTCCCAATAGCTTCAGCCTACTAGAAAGTAATATAAATGTTTCCACTGGGACTTTTTTGCCACTTTGTTTTTATGCTATCTGTTATACAATCTCCCTCACAGATTGCTTCTCAGAGCCAATCAGTGCCACTGCAGAGCCCAAATAATAAATACTACCTCAAGTAAGCAGTGCAAGAAAGACATGCTTTCAGCTGAGAAATGCTATGAAACAAACGGAGTGGTTCAGTGAAGCGTAGAGATAGAGACGAAACCGTTCCCGACGGCAGAAGCTAGGGCTTTCTCACCAGTAAAGCAGAGCCACAGACATAAAGTTAGCCAAGAACATGTACTGTTGTATAAGGATGAGAGAGGCATGAACAGATTCACAGTTGCACAAGGTACATTGTACTGAATATGTTCGTGACAGTTTTAAAACCAAGAAGGGCAGCTTAAATTTAATTGAAGAACAGCTCTAATTAAAACTTACTCTGTGGTGGAAGAAAACCTATTGTTCAAATGAATTCTTTATGCTTGTCATACTAATTTTTTCTTACCAAATCAGATTAGAATAATTATAAGCCTATAATGACATTGAAACACCCCAGTAAACCAGCAACTTACAGCCAGTATCTGACACCTTATTCATGCTGAATAGAAATTTAATCTGTCGTGGGACTACTCAGTATGAGTAATTGTAACAGAATTTCCTCTTTGGCAGTTAATAGCATATTTTATCTGTCAATATATCTCTAGAAGAGTAGCCAGGCATACTTGTGGTTAGGGTAACTGATCCAAAAGAGGCTGTTGACTGACCCAGCTCATCTCAGAAACAAAAATGTGAGCGACATTAGCAGAGACAGTCTGTTGTAATGCACAGAGTAACAGAAAAGAAGAGTAAATTATTGATAGGAAGGTGAGCACCCCTGTTAATATGTGAGGCATCTTTTATAGCTGTTTTAATTAGGGCATAAAATCTTACGTAAATTCTTTGGGACAATGGCAATATCCATTAGTGACGTTTCTATCCAAGCAATAAAACTACCTTCAATTTGTTTGAATTTTTGCCTGTGGTTTAATGGAATGCTATCCATTCTTTATGCCAACTCTGTACTAATGGAAACAACAGTATTTTTCCCCATTTAATAATGGCATGCTTGATGGAATTCAATATCTTAACCAAATTCTCCTCTGGGAACATTAAGACTTTGTTGTTTTCAGATGCCTTAAAGTTAAATACCATCCAGCTATTAGGAAGCGACTGTTTGCTCTTGATGCCATTGATTGATAATAGATTTGTTAAGAATAAGGTTGGTCTTTGCTTTCCTAAAGGCTTTTTGTATTCATAAAAAAATAAAGCTACACAGTTTTCGGTTTATGGGTCTACTTTTTTTTAACTTGGCAGCATGCATTCATTTCCAGCAGCACTCATGATCTGTACTGTCAACACCACTAGCTGCAATACATCCGGATTCTACCAAGGGGGTCACATCCACACCAGTTTGCAACTGACAGATTCATTTCCTATCTTCTCTTGAGACAGCAATGAGGACTGAAAAAATCAGAGGTCCACTGTAATTACTATGTATATTTCAGATTAAATAAATGTGATAAAAGCCTCCATCTGGCACGTTGATCAAACGTGCAGAGGCAGGCTGATTTTCAGTGGCATATTACAATATGTCTTTTGTAACAGTCCCTAACGCCATCCTGTAAATTACTTACATTTGGGATTAGTTGACTACGGCAGACAGAAATATTACTCACTGCTTAAGTGCTGCCTACTGGGAGTATGGGAGACACGGTCTAATCTTGAAGTTGTTAAGCAAAGCATTAAGAAATAATGGGGCCATGTTTATTTTACTAAATGCCTATTGTGCTCACACTATTTGAAGATGGCAAACCCAATTTAATAGTAGCCTGAGACTGCTCCTGATGCTGGAAACCTGTAAAAAGTCTAACTCTGGGGAAATAAGTGTAAGTGGTGTGCTGGAACAGCTCTTGAGAAGAACTCTAGAAATCAGAAAAGTCCTGCGAAATATGTCAATAGTTTCAAAGTATACTCTACCTGCTGAAAAAATGCAGGCCTCTCTCTGAACAGAAATTCAGAGATTCAGGGCATTTCATTAAAGAAAAATCCCAACCAGCTACCCAAAAAAGAAACAATAGAAATTTCAAGGGAAAAACAAAAAATGATCCTGCCATTTCTCCATTTACTTTACACCTCTCCTTGTAGTGCTGGTTGCAATGTGTGGAGAGTAAAAATTTACTACATTACTGAAGGTCTTTTAAAAAACTTATGGTAAGAAAGAAAGTCTAGGGAAAAATGTGTGTGGGATATTCACAGAGCAACTAACTGTGGTTAGAAGCGCTGTTCTTTCTTATGATTTCCAGCTCCTTGAGGTTTACGACTCACAGAAGAACAAGAAAATTAATTCCAAATTGAAACTACCAGTGCTTATTTTTAAAAAAAAGACAAATCTCCTCCCCTAGCCAAACTATAGGTATTTCTGGTCTACAGTATCACATTTGTCCTTCTTGTTGAACATTCATTCTGCCCAGAAAGTATACCAGGACACTCTGTGTAAATCAAGGTGCTGCCCAGCAAGGAGAGCTTTGGCCCTTTAAATTCTTGTTGTAAAGCCCAGTAGAAAGCCCTTGTTGATCTATAGCTCTTAAAAGGACAGCGTCTTTGTACTGCAGTGGTTAAAATTGGTTTCCTTCTAGCCATTGGTCTGGAAAAAGCTCTTGGAAGCATTCATGAGCCTGGGAAACTTCTCATGGCATTTTTTGGTCTAGAAATATTCTGCACATCTCCTATGTGATCACTCCAATAAGTAACTTTCCTTTCCTTTCCCTATTCAGTTCTTATTCTGTTTTAACTGCATAAGATTTTCCATATAACACCTTCACCCTAAATTATCTCATTAGCCTACATCACTTGGCATCCACTCTTACTTAACTGAAGTGGTTCATCAAATGACATCTCCTCTTTAACAGGCCTCTAAAAACTTAAAATAAAAATGCAGTCCAAAAACATGATTCCAATCATTATGACATTCTCTTCAATGCAGAAGGTTTTGTTAGTCAGCAAAATTTTAGTTATGACTATCTCACTAACATTTATAACAATATAATTCCCAATATGTAGCTAGTAGATACTACATTCAGCTGAAAAACAGAGATTCTTTCTGAAAGGTTGAGCATATGAAGCCAAATGTGGATATTTCAAGTTTTCTGGCGTTACAGCCCTTAATTGAGTAAAACGAGTAAGTAGGCAACCAATGGGACTTAAAACAGGATTAAGTGCTTTTGTTGAGTTGGAACTGGAGTGTTAGATCCCAGCTTCAGTTTACAAGACACTGGCTACCAAAGGAGACACAGATAAACTAAAGAAGGAGCTAGGACTCCTTTAGCTGTGAGAAGCAGAGTTTTTAGTCTTCCTTGCCCTCTGGAAAGCTTTAGCAAGCTGCTCCTCTTCCTGCAGAGGTGAGATTCATGAATTCAGAGCCCATTGCGACAGCGTCTCTCTGACACCAGCATGTCTGGGTCTGGCACCAGAAGCAGCAGCAAGCCCGCGGCGCTGGGCAGCGCATAATCAGAGAGTCCCCCTCGCTGGTAGCAGCCTCTCATCAAAGCGCTGCTCTTGTCACCTGGGCCAAGGAGGCAGCACGCGGCCTGTTCCTGCAAAATCTATTTCAGTACTTAAGGTGGAAAGGGTTTTTTTACAGCTTGCAGTCTAGCAAAATCATACAAATGTACACTTGCTCTGCCTAGTGATGACTTCGTCTGCTCACAGCAATGCGTAAGGCATAAAGGTTGGTGAAGTATCCCTCCAGGACACCATGCTGGTGACACCCCTTGAGATGAAGGATAGTTTTTCCAGGGATAAGCACGGAAAATCAGGTTTAAATCCTTGCCATGCAACAAATACCTGGGCGTGTGCTTTGGCAAAGTGTTTTCTTTATCTGTGCCTCAATTCCCCTAAAATAAATTGACACTCATGAACAATGAATGATCTTGACTCATAGAATGACTCATAGAACAAGGAATGATTTTGAGATACCACAGTAGTAGGGGTAAGGCAGGTACTTCACCTGTCCTTACAAAAAATATTCTATATAATAGTATTTAAGAACATTTGAAATGGACTTTTGTGGGTTTAATTTTTACTAAGCTTTCGTTGGATATCTTTTTTGATCTTTGGATAAAAGGAAACTGAACATCTATTGTTATGTGTTTGCATAATGAAGAAATTAATAGCTGGATGCCTTTAGTTCCAAGAGATGAGACTGAACAAGATAGCCTTACACAGCTATGTTACTAAAAGTAATTCACACCAGGTAATTGATAAGGATAAAAATAAATAGAAATATGGGAATAAGCCAGAAATAGGATGAAGCTGCTTCGAGATTATGGAAACAAACAGAGAAATATTAGGGATGTTGTTAAACATTGTTAAGCAGGTCAACATGAACCCTTGGGTTCATAAATAACCTTGAATTTAACAGGAAAAGTTGTTCCTTTTTAATAATAGAATCATTGAATATGTAGGTCAGCTGATACAAGAAGGTAGCAGAGAATTAATGTTTAAAAAATGAACAGCTATAGTCTCTTGGCTTCAGTTTTCTTTTTCATCCCAGTAACGTCTACTTTCTCCAAAGTGCTAATAATTTATGCATTACAGTTAAACTTAGAAAATTATGATTAAAACTTCTTTATATTTAGTTACACTAACTTCCTAAAATCTCAGGGGAGCATTTAAAGGTTAGTTCCTTTATCTGTATGTTAATCAAATGCAACAATACAGTTTGGAACTTTAAAATTACATGAAGCAAGCAAACTTGCATCTAGCTGTCAAGGTTTCCGTGAATGGTATTACAAGGTAATCCTACCATTTTCGTGACAACTGAGCAACAAAAGCAATCACAACAATCACAATAAAAGAGCCATAAAATGTTACTGTTTTAAAATAATGTGTGTACAGGTACAGCAATTTCTCTTAATAACTTTAGTAACTGTTCAAGCACATGAACATGTGTTGTGGTTTAATCCAGCAGGCAGCTAAACACTACACAGCCGTTTGCTCACTCCCCCCCTGCGGTGGGATGGCGGAGAATCGTGGAAAAAGATTAAAAAGCAAAATTCATGGGTTGAGATAAAGACAGTATAATAGGTCAGAAAAGGAAGGGAAAAATAATAATATTAATAATAGTGATAAAAGAATATATAAAATAAGTGATGCACAATGCAATTGCTCACCACCCGCCGACCGATGCCCAGCCAGTCCCCGAGCAGCAGTCACCCCCCTGGCCAGCTCCCCACGGTTTATATACTGAGCATGACATCACACGGTATGGAATGTCCCTGTGGCCAGTTGGGGTCAGCTGTCCTGGCTGTGCCCCCTCCCAGCTTCTTGTGCACCTCCAGCCTTCTCGGTCGGTAGAGCATGGGAAGCTGAAAAGTCCTTGACTGGTGTAAGCACTGCTTAGCAACAACTGAAACATGGGTGTGTTATCAACATTATTCTCATCCTAAATCCAACACACAGCACTGTACCAGCTACTAGGAAGAAAATTAACTCTATCCCTGCCGAGACCAGGACAACATGTTAGATATTTCAAGGGATATTTGTGCCTTTCATTGCTGCCATAGGGTATAAGCAGTTAAATCTTCATGGTACTATAAACTAGTATTGTTCCAAAAGTTACCATGGCTCTGCAAATATAAGCCATAATATAATATATTTCACATATGTTAAACATGACAATCCTGGTGAATGATACACAAAAATAAAAGCAAGCAGCAAATTCATACCCTGCAGAGGTCAGCTAGTTAGTGGCTGCCCACACTCATAGACAGTAAGGGTCACCAAGGTGGTTGGGGGCTGGAGAACATAATGTATGAGGAGATGCTGAGAGAATTACTTTTTTTGCAGTCTTAAAGAGAGCTAAAGGAGGAAACATTATTGCTATCTTCAGCTGCTACATGGAAAGGAGAAAAGATGATCGAGCCAGACTCTTATTAGAGGTGTGCAGAGGTGAGAGGCAATGGACACAAGCCGGAACGTCGGAAATTCAAACTAGATATTAAGAAATTCTTTTTCACCACAAGGATAGTCAAACACTGAAACAGGTTACCCAGAGATGCTGTGGGTTCTCCATCCTTGGACATATGTAAAACTCACCTGAATGAGGCCCTGAGCAACCTGACGTACAGTGGCCCTGCTCTAAGCTGGGCTTGGACCAGATGATCTCCAGAGGTCCCTTACAACATACATTATTCAACAATTCTAGGAAATGGGTCATAAGCCACCAAAATGAAGAATACATGAAAAAAAATAAAGAGGTTTTCCAGATTTCTGCATGTTAAAATGAACAGTTAATAATAAACCAGCATGCTGCAGATGGATGCTAAGATCCTACTATTGCTCTAAGATGTACTGTTCTTTCTGTGTTGTCTTACATTGTTGCCATCACTGTTATATCCATACTGTCAAAAATTCAACAGGCTCTCCAATTACTTTTCTCCTACCTTCTAGTAATGGACACACTTGAATCAGGGAGCAGAAGTTCACATAAAACCTTAGAAATTATACCGCAGAAAGCACCTGTTATGTTGGCAGAGAAAAACTCTATGTGATATAAAGGGCCTTGTCTTCCTCTAATAATTTATTTTTTCTTGAAATAAATTTTTTTCTTTCTCTCAAAAACAGGGTCACAGCAGCCATTCTGATAGAAAAATTCCATACTAGACTATTTCAGATAATGTTTTACAAAGCATTATACATAATAAGAATGTCAAAGATCAGCAAATTGTTCCAATGGACTTTCCATCAAATTATGTTTACAATTACTGAGAGGTTAGATTTGCAGAAATGAGCTGACATTTCAGCATTCTGTGGCAATTGCAGTATTTTCAGTCTGAGGATTTCAGTTTTATGGCCAGCTTGACAAAACTAGTGTAATTCTGTTTTTCTCAGGTATAGTTAGGTTTATTTATAGCAAGGTCAACTCATCTGAAATCTCTTTTATCTCTTTACTCACTAGAGAAATTGTCATGCAAGTAAAACTCTGGATGGTGTTGTTTCTCTGTAATAGCAGGGAGTAAGAACCAGCAACCACAGAAATTGCTTCTCTGCCTGTCAGACTTGATATTCAATGCACAAAACATTTCGTAGATAAAAATATACTGCAGCTTATCTCCATGTAATAACAGTGAGCACGCATCTTTCAAAGTACACTGTAGGCCCCAAGCACGGCAGGGGCTCTGATGGGACTACCACGTGGAAGCCCTCATCTAACAATCTGAGAACTAAATATATGGTCCAAATCTTCTCCACAAACCTGGGGAGATAAAAGCCTGCTGCAAAAATTCTGATCTGAAATTTCCCTCTGCCCCCAAATTCTGTGGGAAAACATTCTGGAGTGCATCAGTCATTTCTCTTTTCCTCCTGCTCCCCCCAGTCCCTTCCTCTTTGGTAATTTGACTTCAAGGAGAGGAAAGTTTCTCAGAAAATCTGCTAATGATACAGTATCCCAACTATATTTAGGAGTGTGCTTCCACACAGTTTTCTGGGTCTCCTGCCTTCCACAGGTCTAGCACCATCCTTCTTCTCTGTTACGTTTTCATGAAGGATGCTCATACAGCTTCAGCAAAACTGTAATTTAAAATGACTTCCCCAGTGCCACAAGCATCTGCATAAATCCTGTTATTGCCTTGCTATTGCGCTGTTGTTACTTCCTGCTATTGCTTTGGAAATTAAGAAGTTTTCCTTGTCCCAAAAGTAGGTTCCATGAGACCTCTTGCATTTTTTTCTGTTCAATGTTACTATGTACTCAGGATGAGAATCAAATGCACATTTAAATGTCTTTAATACATCTTGGGTCAAATTTGAGCAACAAAGTCATAAAGAGTATTCACAAAAGCATGGCTTAAGCCATTTAAAGGACAGCGAGACAAATGTGTCCCTGATGAACACATCCTTGGATAACTAATATGCTGTACTGTGCATGCCTAGAGGCAGCACTGTTTTGGCTGAGCTGATCATCTGTGTACCTGCCTGCCCCACAAAGTTGTTTTAAATTCACAGGGCAGGTGTCTCTAGCCCTAAGCTGCCTGAGGGCCCAATTGATTTGTTTTACCTCAAGAACGTAACATACACACTTGAAAACACTGAATTCAAATCAAATTGTACTAGCCACAGAGCATTTTATGCAAGATGCAACATGAAGAGGAGCAGAATCATTATGTCTTACTAGGGGTGTGGAGATTAACAGGGAGTATTAAAATAAATACAATTCTGGCGTGCATGAAAGAGGGTGAAACCCCTTGAAAATCATAAGGACCGCACCACAACAAAATTACATGCCATGGCCATGACCACCTTCGCACTATAAGACAGAAATGAAGTCAAGTCCCCAGAAGCCGATAGTCATGTTATCTGAGAGGTAGGGTTTTGTGACCTTAATTTAGGAAAACACCACTTTTGAATGGAACTGGCTTAGATTATAGGTAGAGTGAACACATGAGTTATTGTACCCAAAGAACAGCTTGAAATGCCTAATGAATTGACCTCCTCTTCTATAGCTGACTGCCTAACATCATGCACTGAGTATCAGATTGCCTCCTCTTTGGCCTCATTCTCTGTTGACTAGGTGTCCCTAGAAAGGCAAATTCCTCCTGGGCAAGTAACTCAGAAGATGGATGCAGTGACACATCTCTTGTCTCATCTCCCTTTCATGCATGAGCAAGTGTATGCTGACCAGCAATGGTATGATTTGGCCTTCGGCATGACCAAAATGTTCCAACATTCTTAACAAGATATAAACTACTTTCAGATGGGTAGTTCTTCAACACCACTTCATCTATGAATGAACTGGAACGCTGTATTTGAATACATCATATATGAAGGACATGGTGTCACTAACATGTTCTGCTACTTTCTGCAATGATTAGTTTGATTCCTGACTATGTTCAATAGAATACAGACACTCAATTAAAATATGTCTCTCTCTCACTCTCCATCTTGCATCTCTTCAGAGGTGTGTATTTCTGACACAGCAGTTGATTAGAACATAAGGTTTTTCAGCACATTTACATTTAGTTGATAGAGTACATTACTCATTTACATTCACAACTATTCAGTTTAAACAATTCCATTTTAGCATCTTATGACAGGAATTTATAGTTCATTGACTAATTTTCTATACCGTTAACATTTTTATGGGAACACAGAAGAAAATAGTGTATGTGAAATCTTCTTGCAAAGTTTTCTTCTAAGCACTGGTTTTTTAATGGAATTTATTTTCTAGTTATTAAAAAAAATCTGTAGAAGCTAAGCAGCACAGTTAAATGTATATCACATTGTCTAGTGTTGCTTAAATTTCTTCTTTGAAACATCTGTTTTTCAAGCTTTATTTACCTGTCTGGTGATAGTCAGAAAAATTACTGCAAGACTTTTTTGCCAGAAGAGATTTCTGTCATTTCACAGAGCAGATGCAGAGAAAAGAAAGTGGACTTGCCTTTTCCTGAAATATGCTGGAAGCAAAACTTGCCCAAACAAAACAAATGCTTTGGTTTTCCAATACGTCCATGAAGAACTACACCAGCCAACCCTTTAAATAAATACTATCATGGCTGACCCCTTCATCAGAGGCTTAACCATGAACAGTTTAACATTGTGTATGCTTCATGCTTGCTTTACTTCAGTATCTAAGGATGCAGACTTTCTCCCATCTGACTCAATGCACATTTCAAGCTTTTAAATATTTTAAACAACTTAAAACTACTACTAAGGGTTGTTGGCTGACAGAGATGTTTCTCGGCCAATACGGACTACTTCTGGGACCTTCTTTGTGTGCAGTATGGTAGAAGATGTGTTTCTTCTTAATGCGAAGAATATAGAAACCATTCTGAAAAACACTGAACAGGTATTTATCTCATGCACATATTTACGTCGTGGCCTGGCATATATTTAAACACAGCACCATCAAGAAGACTTCTTGAACCAGATTTACAATCTTTAATGGAAGTCTGTCACATTATCTCAGAGCAGAGAGAACAAACTCGAGGAAGTATGTGCAGCCTGGTGGGAAAGAAAAATCCTTGTGCTGATATATCCCCAGCGGCCAAGCCCAAGCAGTAGAATTTCAGGAAGGATAATATTTATAATTTCAAATCACGTATTTTGGCATAATGCTTTTTTATGGACTGGTGATTTTTTTAGAGACCAGACAAGCTTTATAATCAGCTGTTACAGAAATCCTTGTTTAAAATGCTGACGTGTGAAGGAAAATATTATAAAACTAAATCTGTTTAGTCCATAGACTCACACAAAGAAATGAATACTGAGGGAAGTGCTAGAGAAAGTCTTTCCTTTTAACTCCCAGTTCTCAGATTCTGACTTCAAATTATTCCACCTCTTCATATGCCAACAGCAATATGGATAGGATTACTTAAGGAATAAAATACCATACAGTGTAAGAACTTCAGAGTATTGTCCTTTAAAGAAGCAACAATGTGTATGGGATCCATGACACATCGAAAGTACTAGTTCAGGGGGTTGCTTAAAGAGAACAAAACGAATGTTGTGAAACACTCCGATACAACGCTTTGAAATGTCTCATGCGTGCCTTTTGAGGAAACATAAAAAATGGTGGCTGTGATTGCTTTTCATAGCTGACAACAGCATTTTGATATCAGATCTTCCTTTTTGAGGTAGAACATGTGTGAAACAAGCAGCTGTGCATCAAAACCAAAATGTTCTTCCAAAGAGCTACAAGAAAGACCTAAGACATAAAAGGACTGATAATTATAACAGCACAAACATAATGAGCTCTGAGTGTAACTGATGGTGAGTTGAACTGTTTTTTCAAATAAAAAAATATCAAACTTCATTTTCAACATGGTTAGGGAGAGCTATTCCAGTGCTAACATTTTAATAGTGTTTTTACACCTAAATTGTACAGGAACCTTTTATTCCCAGAACACCCTGAAAACCAGATGACTCATTTCAATAGGTTATGCCTCGTGAAACATTTTAAACAAACTTGAAAATCAATTATAACGAACGAGATGTTACACTGGTTGTGGAAATTTTGGAAAAAACAAAGCCATGCTTTTCTTTACAGCATTATGTGCTTATTAACATCTTTGATACAAGAACATAAACAAAATATTTTAAGAGATTTTAAAGAAACAGAAGAGTCTAGAAAGACTGGGAAAGGGAGAAAAGAATCTGCCCTATGAACATAAGCCTCTTTCCTTCCATTTTTCCCATTTCATTCACTTTTATTCATAAACAATTTTGAATCATAAAGATGCAGCCATGCTCTCAGATTTGTGGTACTTCCTACCTGGCAGAATGCCCTAAAGTTCAGCAGAAAGAGTTACTGTGCCTGTGGATTAAACCAACCAGGACCAAGAAAAAGTACTGGATACATTTGTTCTCTCTATGTGGTAGGGATGGGGAAAGGAAAGACAGATTTTCAATGGTTCCTTAAAAGAATAATGAATTAAAATGAGCAGGCCCTTCTCTTAGTTATTGCTGTTATTATTAGTAGCAGGAGTAGGAGTACCAGTTTTATTTTACATATATATTTCTATGATTCAGGGAAATTAGTGTTATAAACTGGTCTTGTGCTTCCTTCCTCCAACAGCTGTCTCTTTACACACTGTTTAAAAAAAACTGTAAGGGATTCTTTAAATAGTGATAGGAAATAAGATACATCTTTCTCTGGATTGCACTATTGCCCATTTCTATTCTTATGGCATTGAAAAACAGACGCATACCAACAGAGAAATAAAATACATGCTTGTATATCCCTGGGCATCTTTGATATTCTACTTGAACACCACTAAAGGAGAGACTGAGCTTTA
This sequence comes from Pygoscelis adeliae, assembly GCF_000699105.1. Classification (NCBI taxonomy): domain Eukaryota; kingdom Metazoa; phylum Chordata; class Aves; order Sphenisciformes; family Spheniscidae; genus Pygoscelis; species Pygoscelis adeliae. Next base: position 6,413,494 of record NW_008824791.1, read on the forward strand.
GGAAATGCTCCTGTTACCTTGGTGTGCAAAACACAGCCTGCCAGTGCACAGAACTGCTGGGTCCCTTCCCCGCATCTCAAGAACTGCCTCCTCCTAGTAGGGAACCACCTCTGAACTTTGCCCTGTTCCTCAGTCATAACAGTTAAAACAGCAATGGCACAACTGAGCTCAGGGATTCTGCTTCATATTTTGCATGTGTTCCTAAGTATTTAATGTTGTCAAAAAGTGGACGCAGAGACATGAAATGACATCCTCTTCGAGAAGAGTAAGGATGGGAATAGCTACAATGGTGAAAC
>NW_008824791.1:6413956-6430421 GCF_000699105.1 Pygoscelis adeliae
ACCAGATTTCAAGCCAGAATACTAGCCAATGCTCTATTCACTGTTGTATCACTAGCAAAAAACAGATGGGCAAACAATACATACTTTAGGATGTTTCGCCCTTTGTTTCCTTTTCTTTCCCCAATTAGTTGGTTGCTTTGCTGCTGCTAAATCCCTTTTGTTTTCAAAGAATCTCTTTCTATCTCTTTCAATGGACAGAATTTTCTGTCCATTAAAGCAAAACTGAAGAAAAGAAGTGAGAAAATCATGGGGCAACTAGGCAGGTAAAAGCCTTGTAAATCCTACTCCAAACTACTTAATATTCTGAGTCCCTACTTCAGGCAGATGAAAACCCTGTTGGCATAGTCTGAGTTGCACTGATGTCCGAGCTGGAAGAGTTTACTGTAGATTTGGAAGCTTGACTTGTTAAAAAAAGGAAAGCAAGAGCGAGAAATTAAGATTCCTCTGTTATGCTGGGGTTTTCTACAACACAAGCCTCACTAATAAACAGAAATATAAACAAACAGAAATTAGAAGCATTAGAAGTGGTCACAAACTGCTGAAGGTCTCCATTTAATTAGTATTCAAACTACTAGCGAACCATCTAGCTCATTTTGATTCATTATGAAACACTACTGGAGAAACAGAAAAATAACATAATTCCTAATGATGAAGGCTGCCATTATGTATCTTTGTATAGGCATCAGATTCTTTTCAAGTTGCTGGGACCAAGCCAGGATTCCAATTTTTGCCTGAAGCAGGCAAGAGACTGCTGAAATGAAACTTTAACATCCCTATTGCAAACAAAAGTATGCCTTGAGAGTGTACGCTCAGTTCAACGGCCTGAATATACACACAGGGGCAGAGTCCTCTCTGCATCATCTAGTGGAATAGAAGTGCTGTTATATGTTCACTATATATTCTTTAACATACTACAAGCATCTTATGTATTACTCCAGTTGTAGCACTGTATTAAGCTGCAGTATCACTTTTTTTTTTTCTTTAGCAAAAGAAGATATAATTGGGATATACTTAATGTATGGGCCAGGAATCAACTCTATACCTTCTTCACCCACCCACCCTAACTCCCCCGAACAATCCAAACCTGAATATTCCCTCACGTATTCAATGTAACATGCACAATATTTCATACATGGAGTTACTAGGTTAGACTCACAGGGCTTGAGCACTGTAAGCTACTGTTATTCGACAGCCTTCAATGATGTGTAGTAGCAAGGAGCCTGCTCAGGATATGTAAAACCAGATCATTTGGATGAAAATGTCTACACAGATCATTAACTTCTACCCGTTGACGCCTCTCTAGTTGTTTCCGGTGATTCTTCTTTCACTCATAAACAGGTGAGTATTGACAAAGGAGAGTAAAATCCAGACACTTTTACATTTTCAGGGCTAAAAGTCACTGTTTCTGATTTATGGCTGGATATGAATTAACTGTGCTTTCTCCTGCCTATGTATCAGAGGGAGTAGGGTGGACTGACCAGGATACGTATCCTCTTAGCAGTTCGATTTTCACACCCAGCATTTCAGTAAAAGCAGAAATTGAAAAAGGCATGCTAGTAAATGACAATAACTGCAGCAGCTTCATTGCTGGTCTACAGCGGGGGTACAGCCTGGGACCTAGAGAGCAGCATGCCTCTTCTTGCTTTCTGTGGAAGGAACCAGAACACACCTTCAGCTGCGTGCCAGTTTCCAGTGCTTACTCTTTCAAGACAATAAGCTGTAAGAGCTCTGTTGATGCACCTCAGGTCTGAACAGCATCACCTTTGCTGCATGATCTTCCTAGGAGTGCTCCTGAACATGAAAATCAGCTTGAATTTTATGCATATCACCAGAAGAAAAATGGCCAATGAAAAGTCTCTAATTACATAGCTCTTTTTCCCAAAGGGAAAAAAAAAAAACACCACAAAAACCCACCGTATGAATTATTTTCTTTAACCTACTATATAAGATCCCTATTTTTATGGCTTCATTCATGGAATTTGTAACTTCTGAATATAGGAATGTGGGGATTTTTGATGGGAAAGACAATGCATATGTGTAAATTATTCACAATGTACTTCACGCTCATATAAATCTGCCCTCATTGGTACTACACTGAAATTTAGATTTGTGTAATGATCACTAACTTACTCTGATTTTGTAAGAATTGTACCAAACATTTTACCTATGTTTGCTGTGGTAGATGAACTCTGATATGGATAGCAGCATATTTACATGGTTTGTACATCAGTAAGATTTTAACAGCAAATTATACTGCTAGAAGATTTAGTTTAACTACATTGGATTAAGGTAGAGGGTTATTACAGTTGTGATTTAATCATCTTGCAATTTTTAGTATTTTTATCTGTGGCTATAAAATCTGAATTTGTATTACCCTTCTATATGCTTTACGTTCCCTGTTCCTACCATTATTATAACATATGGTCTTTAGGTTTCCCCTACTACTTTGGTTAATTGTGCAACCATTACTGCTATTACAACCCTAAGCCACTCATAAAATATTTCTCTACACATACATGGTATTTGAGACTTGTAGGTTTATAGTAGTGTGATTGCCAATTAGTTTGACAGTCATTTTACCACTGAACTCACACAGTAGCTGGCCATGGAGTAACATTATTTTTTCCCTTGTAGCAGTAAGAGTCACATCTGATGAGCATCCTCTGTGTTATGGTATCTTTTTTTTTTCTGATAAAGTAGATTACATAGTAGGATGAGTAAATGCCTTTTTCATCTGTAATTTGTATTTGCATTATCGGGAAGGAGGAAAACTCGTAACTTGTTTTTTATGATTTTATAATTTCATTGAAAATGTGGGACTTGGTAATAAAGAATCTAAATTTGTAATTCATTTTGTTAAGATGTGTTACATCACTATTATTTATGGCAATAACGGGGGAATTTAGCTGCACTTTCAAGCATTTCTGTCTCCTTCATGACCATTAGAATTTTATTGGGTGTACTTACAAATAAAATCTAAATTAAGAGAAAAATTTGCAAATTCTGCAACAATAAAAGAAAACACACTTTATTCAAAAGCATCCTTCAGGAAAGCAAAAAGTACTTTACTGTTATGAGTACATGCATAATAAGTTTAATAACCCTGTTTTCAGGGTTGAGGCCTAATTAAAATACACCATGGCACCTTTAAAAAAATGATTTTCAGCGACAAAATGTTCCAGTATTTGCTGTTTTTCACAAGCCTTCAGACTCAGCCCTGTCCTAGTCTTTGAATTCTACACAGGTAGATAAATGTAACTTTGTAAAAATAATCTTTCAAAACATTATAGACTACTTAAACAATCTAGCTTTACTAGTTTATAGCAAGACAGACTCCAATTGAAACTGTAACTGCTTTTTCTTTTTACCAGACAATAAGAGAGCAATGGTTTTGGTTTAGAGTTCCAAACAAACTATGTACTCAAATCACAGACACATTTTCCAGGTACAGCTAGAGCCACAGCAGGCAGGATGACAAAAATGTTCTCGTGTTGCATGAAGGCGTTTCTCCAGCAGGCTTTGTTTCTCCCTGCTAAACCTCATTTTGGCAAAAGATGACAGGAAGCCTCTTCTAAAACCATCATAAGTCAACACAAATTTCTGAATGGCCAGTTTATGAGAAAACCAGGGACACAGTAGTTCTTGAAAATGTTGATGTTTCGTGTAATGATTACTGACTTAGTCTGATTTCGTAATATTTGTATCAAATGATTTTTACCCATGTTGCTGTGGTAAGTGAACTCTAATATGGATAGCAGTACATTTACAATGTTTGTACCTCAAGAAGGTTTTAATAGTAAATTACATTGTTAGAAGATTTAGTTTAACTAAATTGGATTAAGGTAGAGGGATATTACGGTTGTGATTTAGTCATCTTGCGATTTTTAGTATTTTTATCTGTGGTTATTAAATTAATATATTCAAATTTACTTTTCTTAACATTGCAACAAAAATAGCCTTGTAGCCTACAGTTATCTTAGCCAATAACCTAACAGTTATAAAGACCCATTTTGATTTAACAATTTTATTATTTTTAATAATAAAGTTATGATTTGAGGTTGATACGTCTTTATCCATTTAAATGATGATCAAGATAAGCTTTGCAATTTTTTTCCTGTGCAGAAAAATCTTAGAATATAGGAATGGCTGTACTAGATCAGAAAACACCCACCATCTAGTCCAATTTCATTTACAATGAGATAAAAAATAGAATACATAAAGTTCCCCTTGTTCACTCACCCATTTTCTGACTCCAGAGTCTAGAAACTTTCTGCATTGGTGATTATATTCACATCATTCACTTTTTTTCATGTCGTTTCTAATTTGATTTAACTGCTACCACCTCTCTTTCCAGCTATCTCTTTTCCAAGCTGAAGAGTACTAGTCTGTTTAATCTCTCTTCGCACAGACACCATTTTCAAACACCAGCCATCCTTCTCACATTTTTTTTTCTCATTTCTATTATATCTTTTTGATGCTGGATCACTAGAACTTCACGCAGTATTTCCGATGCAGAGGTGCAGTATTAAGGCACACCATAAGGTGCACTATTTAAGGTGCACCATAGATTTATGCAATGACATGGCAATGATTTCTATTTGGGTTTCTACTCCTCTCCTGCTGGTGCCACCATTTTACCTGCCTTTCTGTATCGTCACTGAATCCTGACTTGTTTTCAAAGAACTAGCTGCAATGATCCAACATCTCTTTACAAAGTATTATCAGCAGCTCATGGAGACCTCACATTCACTGTTCAAGTGTGTACAGTTCAGCTGGTTTTCTAGAACCAATGCATCACTTCTGTTTATTACTTTTAATATTGTCATTAGATTGCTTCTGCAACTGTGCATTGAGATTCTACAAAATTTTTAAGTTAGTTAATGTGACCCATAATGGTCACGTCTTTTTGCTCAGCGGCCTCTCCCTGCACAGTGTAATCCAGCTCTTCCTCCTCCTCTCTCTGCTTGGCAATTCTCCTTTCTCTCCCCAGCAAAGAGCACGAGCGCTGTGGGGTCAGATGACTGTGTCAATGACACAGTAGGGCCCTATGACTTGTTTCTTGGTAGTGAAATAATTAATACCACTTCAGATAACAAATGAAGGACTTTTGTACTATTCACAGTCTTGAAATACCTCAAATTATTTCACAAGTGGCTTGTGAAAACAGCACTACTGGGCTGGAGGGGTAGGGGGGGATTATCCCCTTAGTATGTGAAGGAAAAAAAAGCATAATCTCTGGTAGACTTCTATAAATACTCCAACACTGAAAATTATGAATCTTTAATAATTTTATCATAAAAATTATTTCAAAGGTTATGTGAATTGCCAGGTAATCATGTATTTTTGTTAAATACTCTTACTACATAAAAGATCTGTGAAATGGGAATGGGGGCTGTTCAGCACGTGAGTACATAGTTTTAATTTGTTTTAAATTTCTGTCATAAAAATACAGTTGTATTATTGCTGTCTAGTAGCAGTAGTATTTATCATTATCTACTATGGTACTGCAGATGTTCAGATATATCTTTTGAAAACAAGTAAAAATTTGAAGTCTCATTACTTTTTCTTTCTTTGAAGCAGGTTCTGTGGACACTTCAGACAGAAATTGCGTCTTATCTTAATATTCACACCTTATCAAAGTTATGAAGTGTTACATAAAATAAGCAAATAGAGTAAATGCTTGATAAGTGCATAACAATATAAATGCTTTAACCTTATCATGAAAATTATTTATCTATAATAACACAGACTGAGTGCCAAGAAAGAAGAACAAACCAAAGAACTAATTTTTGTTCTACTTGTCTCAGTATGCAACAAATACGTGAAAAAAAAATCAAATTAATGGAATATTTGGGCATGATTATGTCGCAGTGCCTGTTACACAACCGTCCAAATAAGCTTTCTTAAATGAAGCTCAAAGAATGGGGTTTAGCCCTAATGTTAAACATGGTCCTAATCTCCCGAAGACACACATGCATTTGACTTAAAAACCAGATGTAGCTTCCCTGATTTCCATGGGATGGCTCCTAATGCACAAAGTGTGCAGGTAAGCTTTTGCAGGATCAGGCTGGCATCTACAGCCTGATTAATGACATTTGTCCAGAAGACAAGAAATCGCAGGTCATAGGAAGGCACCTATCAACGTGCTAATGTTAACAACATACTGTGTGGTTACGTAGTCACAAACTAATTCAATCAACATGTAATTATAACATATGTTTAACGTCATGTAAAATTGATGAAAAGTTCTTAAGTTTTCAGTACAGGACTGACAAAAAGATACCATCTATAAAGTTTAGACTGAATAACACACTGCTAGATGGCAGGCCCCATTCTTTCTAATGCTTTTGCCCTACTATGTATGTAAGTAGTGCTTCCAATGCAGCACAGCTCTGCTGTTGATACATCATTTTGGTTTTGATTGCTGAAAGAATAGCTGTGGAATACAGTCAGGATTAGTTCACATTCCTGCAACGGTTAGTGGTCATCATGTATTTTATGGCAGTTATTACCACAATCTTAAAAAACCACTTTTTTCAGTGCTACATACTTTTATTTCTACGTTTTTATCTGTATGTTTCTTTCACTAAGATACAGGCAATGCAAAAACAGTGATTAATGCTAACGAAATATCAGAGGATAAAACTGAGATCTTAAAATATAAGATGTTGATGGAAAGAATAAATTCATTGACAAGGGTCGATTAATTAAAAATTAAATACAGAACAGGCTTTTTTTGACAGAAAAAAAGCGTCCATTCTCATGACAATCATCTTGGAAAATTCCAACACATTTACTACATTCACTAATAAATAAATCATCCACAGTTATTTTTGACCAAGATCTGAAGTAAGAAGTTAGGTTTTAGTTGATGTTCAGGACTAATAAAGCTGATCTTTGGAACTCTCAACTGACCAAGACTAACTCTGAGAACATTTGACTGCCATTTTAATTTCTCCCGTTTCCAGAAGACTTCCTTTCAGCATACTGTTAATTTTGCAATATGGCTAAAATAACTGCACTTTTCCAACATTAGTCATTTTGAACACAGTATAAATGATCATCTTCCAACCCTTACAAAGAGAATTAGAACAGCTTTTTGAAGCATTAAATAGCCATATATTAAAGGAATCCAGCAACAGATGGGGAAACCTATGACTGTAACAATTCTAAACGTTTGTGTGTCTTTTTTTAAATTATCTTATATTCTTTCATAACTTGAATCCTTTATAATTTAGTTGGAAGGAAAGATGACCTAGATTTTCATGTGTGATATTAAATGTAAAACTTAGATCTTTTCAGGAACCTATCTCAACTGGAGGTTTGTGAGTTCTAGTGCAACATCAGTTATCTGCTGTGGCTATCATGATATAAATCTTGAGGAGAGGAGAGGAGAGGAGAGGAGAGGAGAGGAGAGGAGAGGAGAAGAGAAGAGAAGAGAAGAGAAGAGAAGAGAAGAGAAGAGAAGAGGAGTTGAGGTGGAAGGGACCTAAATGACCATCTAGTCCAACTGCCTGACCACTTCAGGGCTGACAAATAGTTAAAGCATATTATTAAGGGCATTGTCCAAATGCCTCTCAAACAGTGACAGGGATGGGGCATCAACCACCTCTCTCTCTATGAAGCCTGTTCGAGTGTTTGTCCACCCTCCCAGTAAAGAAATGCTTCTGAATGTCCAGTGTGAACCTCTCCTAGTGCAGCTTTGAACCATTCCCAAGTGTCCTGTCAGCGGATCCCAGGGAGAAGAGATCAGCACCTCCATCTCCACTTTCCCTCCTCAGGAGGCTGTAGAGAGCAACGAGGTTGCCCCTCAGCCGCCTTTTCTCCAAACTAGACAAATCCAGAGTCCTTAGTCGCTCCTCAATTTGATGAATTAATGCCAATTCTAAGACTCTGAATGAATACAGCAATTTAAATATGGGCATAACTAAAATACTTATGCAAGGAAATTACTTCCTTTTTAAAATCAGGTAATCAATAATAAAAGTGATATAAATAAAAAGCATGTGATAATAACAAAAAGTGTGATAGAGAAATATAAGGCTGAAATGGACAACTGTAAATAATCGATAGGGAACTTGGAGAGGTTACTATACACAGAAGATTTTCATGAATATGAAGCCACTCATTTTCTCTCATTTCTCCAGCTTTGTTTCCCCTATTACCTTCCTCAACCATCTGTTTGGCCAATGACAGACCTACTCAATTTTAGACACCTGTGATTTTAAACACTCATTAAAAGTTTACTCTGGGCTCTCCACTAAAGTTTCTGAAAGCATGAAGAATTAGCAGCACCATTCTGTAGCCATCAAGTCGAAAGAGAGAGAAAGGTTTAAGGTATGTCCAATTCTACAAAACTCTAATCAGATGATCCCCAAGGGAATGAAGATTGTGTTGTATATGATCTCTGTTTAAAGCACATACAAGCTGTTGAGCATGTTTAATTTTCATTTACACTGAGATCAAAAATGTGATTTAGGCATGTGCTTGAATACAGAACTAAGTTCAAATGCTGCCATGCATCCACCATAGATTCAGAGAATTCTTCGCAAAATGGTTTAATATGTTAGGCTTTTGAAAGTTCTTCAGGCAGACTAGAAACTGGGACAGAACAGAGTTAGTAGACTGTAACATCAGACAACTCAGATATATTTTCAACAGTGAAACAAAGTAAAAAAAAAAAAATCCTGAAAGTATTTGAGCAGCATTAACATCTGAAGCTCTAGAATCTCTTCATTGTGTTGTCTTCAGAACAGACAGCTTAACAGTTCACCACTTTTTTTACAAAACAGACACATTAGAAAATGTGTTTTAGATTGATCCATGTGTTCTTATTATGAACATTATTTATTCTGTTATAATACCCAAATGCATACAAGCATTGCCTATAAAACCAGAAGAAAGTTTCCTGCCCTTGAACTTTCCTGATGTTCTTAATTTCTCCATAACACTGCAAAGATACCAAGAGCAACATGTTTCACACTGCATACAACCCGTCTATTTTATTGTGGTGCTGAAGGCAACCACACACTACTGTGAATTTCTCTTGTGTACTAATTATCTCCCTGACCGTTTATTTGATTGACAAGGATTTAGAATTATGTAAAAATCCTATAGTTCACTCATATTTCATAATAAATATAGAGAAGCACATTCTGCATGGGAAATCAAAACTAAAATCTCTGAGTGTCATAGTAGCAATTTGCAGCAAGTTCTTCCACAGAAATGATTTGGTAAGAATTAGTGGATACTACTCAAAAGCGCCAGGAAGTAAAAAAGCGGGCATTTCAATCACACAAAAAACAATTAGTACACTTCCCCACGGTCATGCTATAATACAGGGACTTATGAGAACAATAACAACAAAAAAGTCCCATATGGACTAAGAATCTATAAAACCACTCGCGAATTACTTGGCATAAGGTCTTGTGGTGGAGGAGAGCCAACCTGATTGTAATAAAAAACTAATTTCTTCTTAATGTTACTAACTCCAGAAATATTGGGAACAGGTGCTTCAGAGATGAACTGGAGGGATAAGGCTCTGAAATTAACCTTTAAAAGCTTACATAACCCAGGGCTGCTATTGTTTTGTAAAACACACAGCTTATCTAAAAAAAAAAAGACAATCTGACATATGGATGTCCATGTACAATAGCAACCCAGCACTCACACTAAAAAAACTGCATTGTGGGGGATAAACAAGTTCAGGTTTGATGGCAGTAATTGCGCCAAAGAATCTCAAAGTGTGCCCAAGAATGCAATTCAGCCCAGGAACAGAGTGAATTCCTGCACTGGAGACAGTAATTGAGTCAAACTCAAACCTAAACATTAAAAATGTTCCTCTTAGGTCTGTATTGAGAACTACACCAAAAAAAAAAAAAAAAGTGGAAAGGCTTTACATATTAACCTTCTACGATGTTCCCTTTCTCTAACGAATTAATATAGTCATAAAAGCTAGCTCCTGTCAAGTATGTCCAGGGACCTGGTCCAAAGTCAATGCTAAAGACCAATAGGGCACTCTGAATTCATAAAAATGAAAGTTGTCTCTTCTCTGTAGGATGCTGAATGCGGTTCATGACCTGATGTGTATACAGTAGAGACTTGTTAGCCACGAGAAAAGAAGTATATAAAATAAATAGAATGGCTTCCTTAAATTGTCAGTCTTGGGGATTTGTCAGTCTTGGGGATTTTTCTTTTTTTTTTTTTTTTTTACTACCTATAACATATTCCCATAAAGATTTATATTCTGGCCTTTGTTGCCCAGGATCCTTGTCTCTTACCCTTTATGCTGGAAAAGGAAATTGTATATTAACGTAAATTGCTACTCCTGATACTTCTTTCCCTTGACTGATGGTTTTCTATTACAGGCTTGCAAGAATTCAGGCTGGAAAGAAACCCAAGCATCTTGATTGAAAGGATTTGATACATTCTTTTCAAATTCATGCTATCTAAATCACAGCAGGATGACTTGTAATCAAAGTTTTTCAAAAAGAACATAAATTTGGGGAAAAGGAAAAGGCCATTCAGCCCATTACAAGTCATCTTGGTTAACACAGTTCCTCCAGAATAGTATCTCCCTTCTTCTTTAATGACCCCAGTGCCTCCAATTCCAAACTTGGCTCAGTAGGCTATTGAAAAATTGTATTTCTCTTTGAGTGAAAAGTACTTCCTTGTGTTGGTTCTGAATTTCATTTTTTCAGTCACTTCCATTTGTGCTTTCCTGTTCAGCCTTTTATACTCAGCCAAACAGTGAGTCAAGTGTTATTGAATAAGGTTTTCCACCCTGTATTTCTCAGAGTAGATGAGTTTGTAATTCTCTCTCTTTCTCAATTTTTATGATGAAAAAAATGAACTCAGCTGTGATTAGGTACAGACATTTACGATACCATACACTTCAAACTCTTCTGCTTCTTTCCGCTAAGGTGTGTTTTAAGCTTCTTTTAAAACATTGGTATTCAATTTTTTTCACCTTTTTTCACTTCAGCTTTGTTGACTCTGCATTTCTGCACCCAATGTGACAGCCACACTGCAGCAAAATATTAGCCTTTAAAGATTTTTGGTTTAGAGTCTTAAAGAAATAGAACTAATGCAATGCTCTCTTTGTATTTCTAGTCTCTCTCCCACTCTTAGTTGTAACAAGGAAACACATTTTAACCCTACTGTCAGAAGCACAGTGTAGCCAAGACATGCACCGCTGCCACAGCAGGCCCTGCACCTTCAGCATTTTGGCATGGTGCGCTGAAACCTGCAAGGCACACGCTCAGCATTCTGCTCTAGAAACACACCTGTGTTGTGCCGTTACTCAGCCCGTTCATCATTGTGTACACCGCGCATTGAAAATAACCCACATAAAGTACGACATCTCATACGGGGGCCCCACATGGGTCTGAGAGGAGACCCAGGCCAAGTACGAAGCCGTACTGATGCTTCTGCCGGCTCCTGAGGAGCTACTCCCATGAAGCGCGCACACAAGCCAGCCTCTCCAAGCACCACGGCACCCAGTTTTCTCCATGGCACGGTCTCCAAAGTCAACACAGAACAGACACCCAAAATTGCTAATGCAGCAAAAAAGGGGGATGGCTAGGCAATTGATTTCAATGCTCTGAAAAATGCTAAAACATTACCTTAAGAATACCCTTTTTTTGCATTCACTATTTGAATAAACTTACATGCAAAAATTAATAGGTCAGATTAAATAATCTCCAAAGTCACTCTTTGTAGATTGTGCTTTTATTTTGTTGTTCTGGGGAATGCTGTAGCTTTTAGTTTTACCAAGGTCATCTTTCATCCAAAAAAACTTAATATAATTAGTATCAATTCTGTACTTTGTGAGGCTCACGCTGGAAATTATTAACTGTGTTTCAAGTGGAGTGTCAGAGAAACCAAGGGCAGAGAGAGTAATCTTTTCAGCTTCAAAGGCACAGTTGATGACTTTAGTTCACTGGTTAGTGAGAAAGACGTGCATTTTTTATTAAAGGTGTTAGCAATAAATTTGAAACTATAAGCATTTTTCTCTCTTTTTCTTTCCTTTGCTAATTTTTATACCTTGTCAGCACCGTTTCAGTCTTTTTTTAACATCCCACATAACATTGGAACAGTTGCTTTAGTTGTCCTTGTTGTTAATGGTAACGGTACTTAGTTGTATACTTCTGCTTTTAACAGTGAAGCACTTCGTCAGTATCCTGACAGCACAGAACTTGCCAAAATCTGCCTTACGGAGTAACGTCAGGAAAAAAGATCTTGGTTTATCACTGGTACTATCTTTAAATACCATAAATATATCTCTAAATAAAATAAAACTACATTAGCCTTGTGCTTTGATATAAATACAGCAACAATTAAACATACTCAACAGAAACTATTTGCTTAATCTCTCTCTGAAATGTATTTCAGAGAAAGAAATGTATTTCCCTTAAAACTCATCATCGAAGATACGCTTGACAATGCCTTTAAAACAACACAAATCAACCAAAAGTTTTAATAGGATCCTAAAGAGCATAGATTCAATTCTTTCAAATGAAGTCCAACAATAAATTTTGAAGCATATTTACAGAGTCTTTGCAATAAATATTCACTTTTGAGAGGAAAACACATATGAATGAGAAGCCTTTTTACTGGAGAAAGCTTTAACAAGAATCAATGTATGGTTGTTACTCAAAGAAATTTAACTGAGAAGCAAGGCTCAAATTTGTAACAATGAGGATAGTTAACTGCTGAAGAGAAACACCAAGGGAAATCGTGGATTCCCCATTTCTTTAGGTCCCAAATTAAGTCTATATATGTTCTGGTGGATGCTCTTTAATAAAATAAGTGTTTCCATTCCTCATTATAAATCTATGAAAGTGGAATCTGTACAAGAATTTAGGCAACTGACCCAGTGGGTCCCTCTGAACTTAGCAGATCAGAGATTTTAATCTATGAATAACATACTAAACTACATATAGTCCCACCGAAAATTAATGAGCTTATGTTATGTACGGTGTTACATAGAGGAAACGATATTACAGCCTGTTCCCCTGTAGAAGAAATTCTTCAGCACGTGGAGGAAATTCTTCACAAATCTGCAGGTCATTCTCAAGCTTACGGGGCACTGCAGGCAACACTGACAATACACTAAAAATACTCTGTCTCTCTTTGGACTGGAAAAATCCAGATTCATCCAAACCTCAAAACTACCTGTCAGCTAGACGGGATAAACTCATTTAATCAATTTGCAAGCCAAACTGCTTGTAGAGCTGTAAATACTTGATCCTAAAAGTCTCTCAAAATCAGCGGAATTCTGGCTTTTAAAGCAGCAGGTATGAATATCTAAACAACTTTTTCTATTATTTTGAAAGTCACAAGATTATTAAGCATGACTGGAGTATGAAATTAGTATGAATAATACAGGTTTCATGTCTTGTTTACGTCTGAATACTGAAAATGACTACACATTAATAAAATGTAGCAAATGTTAAGACAGAGGTCACCACTCAACCAGAGGTCAGATGAAAATGGTCAGTACGGTTACAGTCTTCAGCACATAGTGTCTTTGATGTTACGTTTTACCTAGAGCTGGTGATATTGATGACTTCAGTCCTTCCCATGCACTTTTCTGAAAGGCCGGTGTTTCCTTGCTAGTTACATGTGGAGGCTGGGCAGAAGGAGTGCTAAGACCCTACGGTCTGTGGCACCCGAGGGAAAGTCTCAGGATGAATTCAGAGCAGAGGACTTTCTTCGCAGACAGCGAGCATGCTTCCAGCAGAAGGGACTCTTAATTTGGAAAATCTCTCATACTGCTAGCTTACAATAGGGACTGTTAGACTGCATAATTCATATTCAGTAGAAAAAAACCCAGTGTGATCAGAGCTCAGGTTAGGAATGTTTGAATTCCTGACGCATTGCTGAAGCCTCTCCGGAGCTCAGCTATATAATGGAATCTTTATCAGACCATCAACCAATTGTGATACGTATCTGTACAGTGTTGCATTTTGGGTTAAGTGATAATCCATCAAGGCTGGAAATCATTGTGTACTTTTTAAGTTGCATACTTCATTACTGCAAGCTGACAGCTGGATGGATTTGTTAGCACTAGAAATATTTGTTCCAGACACAAAGAGCAGGTTCCTAATATATGCTATTATGATATTTCCTTTCCTTTCATGTATTCAGCATGCCTGTGTTGTAATCTATGTCTCGTTTATGATGTTCATTTACATGGCAAACTGTTCAGAGTATGAAATCTATCCTCCTTTGTTCCAGAATGCAACAGCCTCATTTCATGAATAATATGACCAAATAACATATAATAATGACGACAGTCTTCATCTTACATCATAATAGCTGTTAAGCAGAGAAAACTACAATTTTCTAAATTGCATATTTCTTTGCTTTAGCTTGTAAAAGATAAAAATTGAAAAGCCCAAGTACATTTCATGGCAATCAAGGTAACTAGCATGATGTGTGTCATGTTGCCAGAATTTTTGTTTGTGGCTAGGCTGCTTTAGTGCTGTGTATGTTGACTTGAGGACTACTCTTGGATTGATATTACAACTATAAAGCATCTTTTAAAAGTATTTGAGAACTGGGAATGCCACACAGAAACACTTGGTTTTGATTTTGGTCTGCTTATAATATAAACATCAGGATATTTCCATTTTTTTAACATGTAGTGATAATCCAGTTTCACTTTTAGCTTCACACTTCATGAAAAAGTACTTCCTTTCATAACCACAATCTGATGCTTCTTACTGCCCTGTTGTCCTATTTCCTCTGAGCCACAGGAAGATATCTTCTGTGGATGCAACAATATCCAAAATTCCTAGCCTTAATTTTAAAAAATTTAGATTATTATGTTTGTACAGCTTCTTGCTTGGAGCTAGCATGTCTTTGGTCTATGATCACCATGCACGTGAGCATGTACTGTTTGTCATGATTCTGATTCTCTGTGGACATACTTAGAAATCTGTAGGAATCTAGCCAGTAAGGCAAGAAACTGCTTGAATTTGGGGTGGTTTTGAGTTGTTTGTTTTTTGTGGTTTTTTTTTTTTGGGGGGGGGGTGTTATTTGGTTGCTACAGAGAGATACCTTATACCATGAGGCTAAAGAACAAGAGGAACACCTGAGGACTCCTAATTTTAATTTTTGTGCACCTATCAAATCTGTGTACATGATCCACTGCACTAACATTCTCAAAAGCCACTTTCATGATATTGTAAGAAGGCTTTTCCTGGCTGTGTACCTATCAGACCTAAAGAGTTCTTTGAGTTAGAACAGATGCTACAATCTCCTCTGTTGATCTTAATTTTGTGAGCTTTGAGAATTTGCAGCATTAATTGTACCACCAAGCCTGACTAGTGGGATGAAACCCTAATTAAATGTTGTTTAGGGAAAGGAACAAATACTCTGTTTCCCCTAAAATGGGCTCTGTGGACTATTAAGCCTCTTGAAAATATACTTGTAGAACTTTAGAAACTCCAAGTCCTGTTCAACACATAAGAAGCCGGAGAAGGCACAGACACATGAGGACTGGGCAGGTACACATTAGAAGAATAATTTCGTAAGAAAAAGCTGGCAAAATAGACTTAAACAGCAACACTATAGAGCTTTTTTTTTCGTATCTGTTTTAATCCTATTGTTTTTCTGTCTTTCCAGAAACTCTAGAAATTAGCAAGAGTCATGCAACTTAAACAGCAAGTGAAACCAAATGAGCTGTATATACCGAAGGAGTCAGAAGAAAGACTGAGGGATCTACAAAGAAACAGAACTAATAACAATTCACCTTCCTTGCTCATGTTGGGCAAAAGTATTCTGGATTCCCCTGTGCATGGCATAGTTCTTGTGCATCCTGCAAATACCACAGGAGAGGAGAGGAGCACAGGACTGCCTAATCATTTTTTTTTTTTAAACTCTGGGTTCTAATTTCCTCATATTTCCATAAACATCATGTTTTAATCTCACCACAACAGGTATATTTCAATATAAAAAATTCAACTGTCGTTTGATCCTAAAACAACTCCCAAATCTTGCCATCTTGCTCTCTGCTCTCCAGGTACCTTGGATCTCTGCTTTGGGTTTGTCCTCCCAGTTGCACAGAAGCCTAGGATTTGGCCCAAGGAGCCACATGCCTGCTACTGAGCTGAGGCTGTTCACAAACACAGCTGTGGAGTTTTTCTTCCAGTGTTGGAGCCCTTGGTAGCAGAGAGCACACAGAAAAGGAGGCAGACTGTGTTACGCTCCTGCATCTCCCCTCTGTACCTGTTAGCTAGCGGACCTTGGGAAACTGGGCACCATTTCTCTTCCTGGCCTTTTTTATTTAGCCCATACAAATGCCAAGGAATGGAAGGGCGCTTTCTATTCCTGGCCTCTCTATCAGCTGGTTGCAGATGCTGGCTAGTGAAGGTTTCCCAGCTACTATTCAGCTGTAGCTTGTGGATGTTTCACCTGGGTAACAGATAGCTCTGACCAGAGACAGCCCGGGAGGTTT
>NW_008824791.1:6430440-6467796 GCF_000699105.1 Pygoscelis adeliae
GATTGGGATTTCATCATGGTCTAAATTAGGTTTACCATGATTTATTAGCACACATTCTAAACAGCTGGGAAACAAGCAGAATGAAAAATAAAGGTAATGAAAGAAGTCATTATAAAATCAAGAGATGGCAGTTCTTGCAAGATGGGTGCTAACGGCTTACTTGAATGTCTGGTGGAAAAAAAAAATCTAAAGAACGTTGGTTTGAACCTCAAATTGTTTGGCCTCCTGGGAAATCTAGAAGTTGGATAAGCCAGTAGGAGATTATTGGAACGGAAGGGAAAATGAGAAAGAAGAAATAAAAACCAGAAAGTTATAATTTTCTTACCTGGTTTGAGCAAAAACAGACACAAATTAGATTTTATGTTACTGCTACAGCTATAACGTAGTATATAAAACAACTAGCTTTTAGCATGCTGTCATACAAAACTGCTTTTAACATTAGACAACAATCATTTTTTTTATCAGAGTTGAATGCAAGTAAGCATACACAACAATATTTAAGATATAAGTCTACCCTTATCTCCCTTGTCCCTCACATATTCTACACCTTTTCCTTGCTTTGTTGTTTCTTTCTCTGTCAATATCTCAAAGTGCCAAGTTATATTAATCAGATTATGTGAAAGAAAAATGAAATCACAAGGAAAGAACTGGTAATGCTTAACATTTTTTTGATACCGAAAAACCTGAGGACTACAAGTACTGTTCAAGTAGTTTCTGCATATAAACTGCCTATAATGAAACAGGTATTCCAGTCTTCCCCCCCGCCCCCAAGGTAAAAATGGGAGAAAAAGAAAGTAACGTAATTTTTTTAGCTAAGATTGTTGAAATTTATGCTATTAAATAGAAATATTCACACTTGAATTCACAATAGTTTTCAAAATGATCACATCCTCAAACCCTTCCTTACTCCCACTGTAAACTCTTCTTCTAGATTTAGTTCCATGGATCTCCTTTAAGAAATCTTTCTTTTATAGCAGAGCCAAAAACAATAAAAGCAAAGTGGACTATAATAAAGCAGGGATTTCATTCATATATAAATGTGTACATTCATTGGCTTTGTGGTCGCCCTGACTATTAAATATACTCTTGAACTTCACAGTGCAGCTGCCTGGGAGCAGCATCATATCTCTGCTATACACAATGACTTTTGGAGATGTTTTTAGGCGTTGCTATATAAAGCTTTGAACATTCTGGCACAGTCATTATACAAGTGAGTCAGCTGAGACTGAATCACCCTGATACGTGCAATTGAACTGAATGGATCTATGTTTTGAGTTTGGGATGTTCTTGCAATGTTAATTTTGTACCTATTTAGGGGGTGGTGGTGAGATTTCAATCTTCAATAATAAGTCAAAATTAACAAGTTTTATAACCTCTTTGACTGTTTTTTTCTTGACAGGAAAAGGATTTAAATTTAAAAAATCGCAGTGTGTGAGAGTGTGTGTGTGTGTGAGATTAACATAATGCCAGCCTGTGGGAGGTTTATATGTACGTTTGTGTGCACAAGCTTTTCTCCTCTGTGAATCCAGAAACGCAGAGCTGTTCTGACTTGAGGTGGCTTCTCCTAGACTGTTAATCACACTCCCTCTCCATCTACAGGACTTTGAAGGATTGGCACAGAACCATCTAAATTAACTTTATGCTAACAAAGAATTTCTCCAAGGGAGGCATCCCTTGTTTCACTGCTAGGGGCAAATCCACAATCCTCTTGTGCCTCTTCCCAGTCACAAAAGGGAACACTCGCATGGATCCATGCACAGCTTTCACAAGTAACATTACATAAATCTGATAGAAAGGAAACTACTCATACAGTGTATAATTATTCTTTCTGTCGTCCTCTAGAACTGTTTCTTCTCATACATTTTATTCTCATTTTGTCGTACATTCCTCATCATGGTTATTAGGCTTTAAGATACCCTTGACAAATATATAAAGGGCAATACTTTTCACTGGCATCAAATTGTGTTTAGATTTTTCGAGTTAGTAGGTAATGTACCAGTAAAAGAATAATTAATTCCTGAAGGACTGAGCACAAAAGCAAGCATACATTTGTCTGAGAAAGTGAAAAGTTTGACTAAAGAGGATGTTTATGAATTATCATGTTGTCATCCAACTGGATCAGTAACTTTTTTCATGTTGTTTACTAAATGCCATGCAAATTAAGACAGAGATGGGTCACACAGTTCCAGAATTAACTGATGGTGGTTTGGAGAATTTTTTTTCCCCATTAATTCAGGCTTTTGGTAATGATGAGGTACAATCATCATAATGTAAAATGCCTTAGATTTACAGACTTTCTGGGCTCTTTCTATCCTGATTCATATTTCTGTAAAGACATCTCCTGTGACTGGATAGGGAGTAACATATCCTCAAGGTGCACTGTGTAAAAGTCATGCAGACTACAGGAATGAATGTCTTGTAAAATTTACCTGAGGTGATTCATAAGTTTCAAGTCATAATTTTAGAATAGAATTAGTGAAATTCATCCAGCAAGACTATTATGTCAGCTACTGGAAATCCAGTTCAAGGATATTATTAATTAGTATGTACTACCCTATGATCTGGGGCAAACTTCTGTTTCTTTAAGGCATGATCAAACAAGATCCAATAAAGTAAGATAAAAAGAAATGCTGCTTCCAACGTACCTGGAAGCCAAAACACAACAAAAAATTGTTTTGAAGGTTGAAAATATATGAATAGCTTCTCAACTTTATGTCCTTATATACTCCTTCATGTCAAAAATCTTATTGGAATAAGAAGCAGAAGTGTCAAAGGAAAATATGTTTATATGGTACTTTTTGCTCAGCCAGAAACAGATACTACTGAAAATCTGATCCTCTCCAAAATGGCTCTTATGCTGCTTGTACCTCTGGTGTGTAGGTGCTCTGACAATCTAGATAAGGTTCAGTCTAGTATTTCAGGATGGCAGTACTCTGCCTTCACAACATTCACTGTAACTTTGTGAACATTAATTGTTTATAGGTCCAAGAAAGATAGGAGAGGAAGAGACCTAAGGAGAGCATCTTGTCCATTTCCCTCTGCCATGGAAATCAAGCATTTTTAAAGAAAGCAAGGATGAAGTCATAGAACTTCAATAGCTACACTGCATCACTGCCTCCTGTGCATTTAGAAAGTTTCCCCACTAAATGCCTTTGCACTAATTCAGTGGATTTGTTTTTCCCTTTGAACTTGGAAAATAACTCTTCTTCAGAGTCATACTGACTTTTCTTTTTTGAAAGCAAAACCAAACAAACTGGTGCCTTCAGCATCCTTGCAGAGCATATCTTTAAACTTCCTGTCCGTGTTCTTTGATCTGTCTCTATTGTGGTCATCTTTCAGCGCAACACCCTTATTAGAAACAGCACTCCAGTTGTCATCTGTTGCTGATAAAACACCAATTACTTCAGCCTTGTCCTAATCATTCATGAATAGGATCACTACATTTCTTTATTTTTGTCTTTCATCTAATGTATTTCTAAACCCTTTTGTTTTGTTAAATTTCTCACACCTTGCTAGTTGCCATTACTTTTGCATCTGGTTGTTTCTAATTTTATGCCTGGTTTCCTGTTTCTTCCACACTGATATACTCTATGACTTATGCTTATAGTAATCTTCTCTTGTTTTCATATTTTTGTGGGTTTTGATTTCTCAGATTGTTAGACAGACAACTTCATTAGTCGATTACGTGTCCTATTTTTCCTTTGCACTGGGATATACTGCCATTTTTATTTCAATACAAGCTTTTAAAGAAACAGTCTTCCTGCACTCCTTTGTCTCTTAGATTGCCTGCCCAAGAGACCATATCTACTAGTTCCTTGAGGTTGAAGTGGTCTCATCTTCTCAGCCACTTTGCTGCATTCATTTCTTTTTCTGGGAAAAGTGAGTGCTCATGTTTTAGTGACTGATCACCTTCACCCAGATTTCCTTCTTTTACTTTCTCTTAAAGCAGTATGTCTTTGTTACCGTACCATCAAATTACATGCATTCTTATACATGTTAGAGCTGAAGCTTAGAAGAGGGTTCTCCTTTTCCAGATCTTTCTCTTGATGCCAGGCACACAAATGGTGAAAATGAACACTTCAGAGTAAAGGAAAATGAGGCCCTAAACCACACTGAGGAGGTAACGCAATGCCTTAATGACATCGGTACACTAAACATACAATCACAACAGCGACATAGTTTAGTTATGACCACACAACAAGAAGAAGAAAATAGTTCGTTAAGGACAGCAAATACCAACGTGGCACAACAAGTACTTTGTCCTTCCAGTATCCAAACCCTCAGAAAGCTGGGAAGCTTCTGCTGCTTGACTCAAAACACTCTTATAAAGACATGATCATTCCTGTCATTCTGTTCCTTTTCAGGAAACGTTCCTCTTGCAACTACTCAGACCTGTGAGCATTGGACTGTTTTCCATGGTCTATCCTTTATTTCTGGCGGGAAAGGACTACTATAATACTCTTTCTCTTTTTCACTAAAACAACAATTTTTTTTTTTTCACACTATAAGTAATATTAAAGCTTAAAAAAGTAATTTCAGGTTTGATATCAGTTTATTACATGAAGGCCACAATATTAAAATACCAATGCCCTATGGAGGAAAAAGTTGTGTGATCTGATACTATCACACAACGGGCTTGCATTTAGCTCAGCTTATTCTTGCAAGTTAGGCAGGTCACTACAACTGACTCGCAACAACGCTTCCAGAAAGAAAAGATTTCATAACTCTGTCTTAACTTTCCTGGGATAATTATACCTCATCATGTGAACACATGCAGTGTGGTAAGTGAATATAATTTCCTCTCTCCTTGCACCATGAAAGCCTTCACCAGACCACATAGGAACCTTCTGCCATTTTACTCACCGTGAGATGTTACTAGCTACCCAGAAGATGGTAATCTGTGAAACCTTACACACTCGTCTTTGCTATTGAACGGTTATCGGATCAGTCACTGAATACAACAGTAAAATTAAACTTTATATTTTGTTCATAACAAAGCAAAGCATTACTAGAAACATTTAAAAAGCTGTAACAGACAAAAACCCAACAGGATGGGGGGTGGGGAGGGGAGAGAGAAATTCCAGCTCATTTACTCTAGTTCTGGTAAGATAAAGACACCCCTAAGTTAGGAATACCTTAAATTGTAAAAGACTAACAAGGGTGATGTAATGCGTTGCCTCTTTGTTATCAAGCAAGATTGCATCAACAGTAATTCCAATGCCGAGACACCCAGCTTGTTTTAAACATTAGCACCCAAAATAACCAGTCTTAAAAGGTCATGTTTATTTAAAAATAGCTTGCTTGCATTTTACATTAAAGTTAATTTACTAACCTTAAAAAAATTAAATGCAAATGTATACAAATAATTTAAGCATCCTGTCAAAGTTCACATACACGCTGCTAGAGCAAAGAAAATATTCAAGGTCATACGAAATCTTTCTTAACCATGTACCATCCTGTGGATTATTCTATTAAATATATATATCGAACTAAAGTGTTTGAACCCTCTCTTGATCAATTCCTACCCTTCTTAAAAATCAAACCTATAATTTCCTATTTATAATGTGTTTTTCAGGCCATAACAAAGAAGCATACTGTACCTCTGGTGCTGATGGCTGTTGCCGATGTGGTTGTGCTGGTTGTTAAGGCTACAGTGGTTGTGACTGTTGCAGTGGTAAGGGAGGGGATGACAGTAGTGGGAAGCAAAGTGTTGAAAACATCTGGTGAGTGGAAAAAAAAATATAAAATAAAATCATATCATGCAAACAAAGGAGAACCATAATAGTGGTTTAATTTGTAAATACAAGTATGTTGAAAATGACTAAATTAAAACATGATTAACATAAATTATTACAGGTACAAGAGTACCTTTAAATTCTTGACATTATATCACTCTCAATTTTTATAGTCAATCTTCGAGCATACGGAATTTAAAACATTGTTAAAATGACCAAGTTTCCACAGATCTGGAGAGTGACTGTTTAAGTGACAAGAATCCATTTCTTCACTGAGCCATTTTAAATGTCTCATATTGTAGAAACCATATACGGATGAAACATGCTGTGTCAGAGTGGGAGATGAAAAAAACAACACCATCATGCTAAAATAAACACACACATGTTAACGAGAAATGGCTGTATGTTAAAACACCCACTTTCAGACAGACTCAATGGAAGGAAAAAGGGGAGAAAATGCTACTAACTATAAAAGCTGCTTTTTCCAGATTGCTTTTCTTCTTCCCACACATTTGTTTAAGACACAGTTGTCTGCTAAGATCCAGAGCAGAGTATATTTCAAAATCTTTACCCTAATTAGCAGGCACAGTCATCTTTCAGTCATCCTTAACGCTTAAAATTAATTGTTAATACACACATCAGTATTTGTCTAAAACAGCTTAGGACTAAAAATCAGAAATGTTAATACTATTACTATTAAAAACCCTGTGTATACAAGTCAGGAAAAATGCATAGCCCTGATGACAGCATCCTACAAAACCCTTCAGCTTTTGATCAGGTAAGTGCAGGTATGCCAGGCTTAGGTGTGCCACTGCTTCGTTGCAGAGGAACCAACAACGTCTGTTGCAAAATGCTCCAGTACAGAGTAGAACATAACCAGATGTACAGATAGAAAATACTTTGATTACACTGCCAAAAGCAATAAAGACCAGTATCACTTTGCTTATAAGGTGATTGCAGGTCTTAAAGAACAAACAAACAAAAGCCCTGAAGAGAACTAGAGAAAAGCACTTCTGTGAGGGCATAAAAAGCTTCTGACATTTTTCAGATTATTTATACCGCAGGTTTAAAATGAAAGGAGTACTTTCTCAGCAGTTGATGGTGAGTAACCCATTCCACACTGATTTCAGTGAAAATATTTCTGAAGGGTGCTATTCAATGCAATAAAGGAGTAAAAAGCTGACCCACGATCTGTCTTCCCTTGCTGTGGAAAGAAATGCAATTGGTCTCTGAGTACCATCAATTCTGACTGAAATCAACGGAAGCTGAAGTAGCTCAGAGCTTTACAGTATTGGGCCCTGCAGAACACATTTCAGACACAGGGTCCTTGAGTTCAGCATTGCATAATTACTCTTCTAAGACTTCAAATTAGCACGCTTACTTTATTTTCATACTGGATGACAGATTATTTTGCCACTTTAAAAGTCTCCTTGTCAGTTAACATCTATGAGTCACCTACAATTTTCTGTATTCTTTTGGTTTTGAAAATCACCAGCACTATTCTCTCCGGAATCTACATTTGTGGGATTTTCCACTTTTGAAGCCATCAGAAAACAGCATGAGATCCCTCTTTCATCTGTTGTACACTGATATTTAATCTGTTTCACAGTACAAAATATTCCCAAGACAGAAAAACTAAAACAGGCCTTTAAAAAACCCCACAGTGTAGCCACATTAATCACCAGGAAATATGGTAACATTACCTGGAGCGCGAGTACCACAATAATTAAACAGAACTGAGTATAACAAGCATTAGACATAAATTTACATGTTAAAAAGATACATGTCACATATACTGATCTATGCAATTGCTTCTCATAAAGGGAAACTCCTTCCCTGATAAGTATCTGCTAAAAATGAAATCAAACAGAAAAAAACTACCTACTTCTTAAGGAGAGCAAAGCCTTGTTTATTAGGAAAGCTTTACAAATCAGTCTTGTATGTAAAACCTAATTAGTGTGACTTATGGTTCCATTAATTATCTTTCTAAAATATGCCATTTACTTAAGGCTATGCAATGGCAAGTTAACTGCAACTGGCAAATACAGTTACGGTTTTATGACAGTGCTTTCCATTCTGCAAACACACTGTCTACCTATTTTACCACATAATAGCTTAAATGAGTCACTGGTGAATTTAGTTCATTGCTTTCTGGTTTCTCTTCTGATTGAAGTATTTCCAACAAGATTTCTTATGTTAAAAGAAAGGCTACCTAGGAAACAGACTAGTTAACAAGAACAAGGATATATCAGTGTTTTAATACAGATGTGATCGATTCATCTTTTCTGATCAGATCAAGAATAATGAAAACTTGTGCAGAAATTAGTTTCCTGATCAAAGTCACAAACTCTGATGCCAAACATCAAAATGGCAGCTTGTCAGAAGCCTCAAAGGAAAACGTGTTCTCAAAAGAAACGCAAATACAAGCAATAGCATTGGCTTTGTTTCGCTCTTAGCAGAGTAAGGTGAAATTCACCATGCAAATGACTGCAGTTGGTCTGCTTTGCTCACAGCATTACAATTACTTGCTCTCAAAGACTACAGTACAAGATAGCAACCAGGAATTAGCAGCCTGAAGAGCACTGCATTGCCCAAGCAATGAAATCTAAGTCTGCGCTGGACTCCAGAAATGCCGGGTTCATACCCGAGGATCATTATGACCGAGAGACCTTGTAGAGTGGAACTTTTCAATTCAAGGAGACATACCCAAATCAATGCACCAGATCGCTACTTCAGTAATACTAAGGTATTAATCCTTAGCCTCCTGTGAAGCAGCAAATAGCTATATTTTGCAGATGGGGACCCAGAGAAGATAGAAAAGCCATGTTCAGAGATCTAGAAGTCAAGCAATAATTGTCACCATTAATTTTGAAATCTCACTCCTAAAATGAATGTTTGTTGACAGACAGATATTCAGTCAAAAATTCAATAATGTATTTAAGTTGGTATTCATTTCATCACCTTGCTACCTCTGAAATACAAACAATTCACAGAGAACTAATTGTTCCCATAAAAGTTGTTGGAAATTGAAAAGGGGTTAGACTTCATGCCAAGGGGATTTACTGACTCTAGTCCCAACTCTTTTTCACATATATTCCCACAGGTTATACAGGTAAGACCTGAACTGGATTTTCAATGAAAGAGACGGGCTCCTAACCACACTCTAGCGGCAGAGATGGGTTTGAGCTGAGACGCAAATGCTCAGCCAAGAACTCTCTTTTCAGTGAAGACCTGACGTAATGTCACAGTTCAGTGGATGCAGAGAAAAGTATGGGGAAGGTTTTAGAAAGGCGTTCTTCATGGCCGCTACTGTCTGTTAGCATGCCATCGAGCTACACAATCACTGGCAAGGTGAAGGCAGACAGCAGGTAATCTGATGGCTGATTGCAAGCAGACAGCAGAAAAAGGAGGAGCATGCAACGCATGGCTTGGTCTGGAGGCTGCTCTTTAGCACAGGCACAGAAGTAGTCTGTTTATGAGTGGCAGAATAGCATTGTACAAGATCGGCTCAAAGCACTGGCAAGCCCTGCCTGATCAAAATTTCCTGCTCGCCTCTCCTTTCTCGAATTGACGCCTCATTCTTCTTACTGAGGCAGAAGACATTCATCCATTTAAGTGCAGGGAGCCGGGACAATTTACTCTCACTGCCGATTTGGCCCTAAGCATTTTTACTCTCCATTTCCAAAGAAATGAGCAATGGTTCTGTTTGGTTTAGCAGGCTTATGTGAAAGATAGATCTGACCTATTGAAAATATTTGACTTGTTTGGTAAAAACACAACCGATATTCTGAAATGACTGAGCACAATTCAGACAACAATAGCTGCAGTTGATAAAAATGTAAAGGCTTTTGTTTCAAGCTTGACAAAGGCTGACAGAAAAATTAAACGACAAAGTGATAATGATGGATGGCCCTTGCTGTATTTTGACTGAGAATGAAAGAAATTTTAAGTGGTAAACTGAACTGAGTGATGACCTACCTGGGAAACAATCTCACTACTCTGTGCAAAATTTAATCAGTCTGTGGTATGTAGTACTAAATAATTTAGCAAGGTTTTAAATTCAAAGGGAGCTGCATTTAGCCTTGCTCTGAGAAATCTCTGACGGCGGGATTGAACAAAAGGATCGTTCAGCTTGACTATCATGTGCCAATAGCTCCTTAGCACTTAGACTGAATGACCATGAAGGCTCACGGACATGAGGTCAAGGGGTTCTTTTTACTAATTGATTCAGATTTATGAAACTCTGAAATGGCAATTATGTGCTTGACATTTTTGCTAGCAAATCAGATGTCATTAAAAAATATCCAAACCCTTTTAACAAAAGCTCAATGTAGATCTAGGTCCCTATTCAAAACCATTAGAGACTTCCGGTGGATGAGTTCGTAATGCAAGACATACAGCTGGGCTAAAATGGCTAGGCAGCTTAGAAAGAAAAGAAAATAAATTCACGTAGTCCCATGATTCTAAGACGTTTCATGGGCCCGTAGATGATAGTAAATGTTAGAAGATATGGGACAGCTCGTTAAAGTTTGATTAAACATAGTCTGGTTGCACAGTCAGGACAGAGGGAAAAAAAACAAGTGTTAGGAGATACTAGGATTTTGATCTCATTGCTCTTTTTTCCTAAGTTAGGAACTGGGAAGAACAATAGTTCTCTCTTCTTATAGAAAGTTTGATAGTTTGGTGGGGGTTTTTTTCCTATTTCAAAAGCAATAGGTTTCAGTAGCAAATGAAGGAGGACAAAGCATTACAAAATTACAGCAAAAAAAGACAATGTCTCCTTCTGTTTCCAAAGAGCCAAGCAAAAAATTGGTATCTACATATCCCTGGCCCAAATTCTATCCTTCGAAAGTTAAGAATATAACTCAAAAGAACAAAGCCCATATCGATATTAGTACTTAATATTGGCAACATGGTGTCATCCCAAATCACTTAGAAGTTCATCCTTTAAAATGAGGACCTGATATCACACTATGGCACATTTTACAACACATGCTCCGACCAGAATTGCTTATAACAAAATAAAAAATGTGATGAATATGAAAAAATAAGGTGTAGTAGCAAGTTATTTCTGATTGTGCCATCTCATTTGACACTGAAATTTGAAGAAAAAGTTAACTGCTCTTAATTCTCTTGAAACAACTCCTCTATTGAATATCTTATTTATTTTGTGCACCAGAGTGTGTGAAAGGCTGTCACGGGTGTGTGAAAGGCTGATTTTCCACCAGTAAAGCCAGGTTGGGCTCAGGACAGGTGTGTGAGCTGTCAGAAAACAAGGAGCTGTGGCTCTCAGGCAGGTGACAAGAAAGAAGCAATGGGAAGGAAGTGCCTAATGTGGAAGGAAGGACATGTTAAGGGAGGACAAGTTCTCAGGGCTGAGAGCAATGACCGGCTCTGCGACTTCCCTCCTCCCACAAGTGTGGCTGCCCAGGCTCAGGCCAGCTCTCACGCAGTGCTGTGGGGCCCTGGGTCAGGCAGCTGGGGAGGGATATTTAGATAAAACCCACCTCTACCACCTTCCATGGGGACTCTAACAAGCAGAGTGTGCTGAGCGGAGGCAGCCCCCACCCTTCCTCTTGAATCTTTCCCCTTGCACAGAACAGAATTTGGGACTTAGTGGGCACCGGGTCTATGCATTTTATAATGCTCATGAGTACTTGCTAAAATTCCAAGAATAGCAGTAAACACACAAAAAAGGCATTTTTCTTTTTCTTTTTTTTTTTTTCTGGCTAGAAAAACATGACCTTTCTCCACAGCACAGATGTTGCCACAAATACGGCTTTGTCACCTGAGGACTGGAGTAGTCTGCTGCATACACAGTTGGTGGAGTTGCACATAGGGACCACAGGAAACCTGAATCAAGGATTTCACAGGAAAGCATCTAACATGACCATTTAAGTATTGCACTAGTGGCTGATAACTTTCAAAATGTAGGGTTTGACCTTTGAAGCCCTCAGTGCTTACTTTAGGGACCATTTCTCTCCCCACACCACTACACTGAATTCGTGATCAGCAAAAGCACTCTAGCTGCAGCTCCCTTGAAACAGAAAGAGAAGTTTGCAATGAAGGCCCTGAGATGCTGGAACACGCTCCCATTTCATTGTCCATCAGTCTCATCGTTTGTCACCAGTCTAGCCATTTAAAAAGCTCACTATTCTTGCTCTCAGTGAAGTAGAAGAATAAAAGGTGACATAATGTAGTATCTTACAATACATTCACCTGTTGCTGTTCAGTTTTGGTGGGGCAGATTATATGAATTGCAACATTTGTACTGTAGAAAACAGATAGGTTGTAATGCACTATTTCTTAATTTCTAATTGTGCTAAAACCAGGTGATACAGAGAACGTAAAAGGATAAATTTGGTAAGATAATAAGTTGAACTGATGATTAGATATTGAAGATTATCTTAGGACAAGGAAAATCTAAATTCTCAAGTAGGCAAATTCTTTAATATTGAAGAACCTGTTTTCAAGTGCTCTAAGTTTTACTTTATTAATGGTTATTAGCACAAGATGTACCTCTAAGGACAAATCGAAACAAGTATTCAACAGAAAGGCTGATCTTCCATGTTCTGGAGTTATATGAATTTAGTATGTACTTCAGATTACTCCAAAAGTATACTGTAAGACCTGTTTTTTCCCACAGTTACCATAAGTTTTGCTAGTAGTTAAAAAAAAGTCCTTTCCCATTTAATAGTACTAATATTAATAAAGCCTATTATTTTAAGGGAGTCATTCTATCTTGTACAAAAGCCCATCTTTCTAATTAAAGTGGTTACAAATACTGCACTGAGAAAATCACTGAAACTTATGCAACTTGCCTGAAAGAAATTAAGTAAAATTTGCAGAGCATGCAATAGGCTAAGAAAAAGAATTCTGTAATTCAACATTTTAAATAAAAAGGTACAGTTTTAGAGCATTGTCTGAGACTGCAGCCTCAAATGAAGTAGCTTTACTTATAAAAAGGCATCTATACATGTCTTGATTTTGTTCACAACTCTACATTAACAAGTATATATGCAGTAAAGAATGGATCTCTGCCTTGAGGTTTTGTAAGATCATTATTTAGACAGTGCAGAGTAAATGTGAGGGAAAAGGAGGTAGCATCATTCCCATTTCACAGCTGGGGAAATGAACACAGAAGAATTAAGCGGAATGTCTTACATTTTACAGACTTCTGAGCCTGACAGGGGAGTTCAGAACAGATCTCCCGAGTCCCATTTTAATCCTCTACTAAAAAACCCAAAACAATCAAAAACACAAAAGAAAACAAAATATCTTAAAATCGTATTTAAAAAAGCTGTTGTCCTCATACCTGAAGTGCCAATTTCACTGCATTCAAGACAAAATGTTACCACAAAAGCCAGGAAACATCTTGTATGATATAAAGCTAGCACGATTTGCCCCAGAAGCACAGCATTCTATCATTATTAATATGATATTCTAGGCCCATTGCCACTGCTTAAAAAATCACATTAAGGCTGTGATGTTCATGTTTATTCTTTTTAAGTAAACAGACAAGTCATATT
This sequence comes from Pygoscelis adeliae, assembly GCF_000699105.1. NCBI lineage: Eukaryota > Metazoa > Chordata > Aves > Sphenisciformes > Spheniscidae > Pygoscelis > Pygoscelis adeliae. Next base: position 6,443,705 of record NW_008824791.1, read on the forward strand.
TCCTTGTTTCTGCAAGCCATAAAATAGGAGTATTCAAAATTAAATGAAATAAAGTACCGTCAGCTGGCCCTTGAAAACCTATAAGGAAAAGCTAATGTACAATACAAATTCAGACACCAGCAGCCTTGAACAAAGATGACAGCTTTTTCAGAATGACACTTGATTCTTTCTGTGCAAAAAAAATCAAAAAACTCAGCCAGCACTGCACTAGGAAGAAGAAAGAGGCCAAGGAGAATTTTCTAAAATTTCCCTATTAAGGAGACAAGTGTTGAAGCTAAATGGAGGTAAACAGATTGCTGATCTCTATTTTATTATGGTTGCTACTTTCATTTCTCTGAGAAATTCAGGAAAAATCACTGAAATTGCTTAAACAACTCAAAACACTGCAATAATTTTAAGGTTAGTAAAAAGGGATAACAGAGAGTGTTATTTATGTTAAATTACTTTATTTCAAAATAAAATCAAAGGGCTCCAACACTAATCTGAAATGCTTTATCAAAGTGGGATAGCTGTATCCCATTGAAAATCACCTTGGGCAAGTTAATGGCATCTTTGCAACCTAAACATAGTTTATTGCACTTCTTTGCACTGTTTTTAACTAATACACTTAACTCTCACATTCTTATCACCATAGTACATTACATGAGAAAACAATACCCTATCTTTCTGGCTGTCAATCTTTTATGCTCCGTCTTTTTTTGCTCAAAAGAGTTCTATACATGTAGTTCAATTCCCCCCATGACTGGCTTTTTATAGCACACTGCTATGAATGGTGGGACACACGCAATATAGTCAGGACTTAATTTTATTAACATTATCCAGCTTCCCTTCAGGCAGGCAGACGTTTGGTACCTTAACTACTAAGCCACCAAATAGGACAGTTCATCAGTGGAATATCACAATATTTATTATAAAAAATGCTTGGTCATATCTGCTAATTTATTTTAAACAAAATGATATACAAAGCAGTGCAAAGAGATTTCAGTTCCTGCTTGTGAATGATGAAAGCCATCCAGAGTTCTCCTCAATCAAGCAGCAAACTAGCACTTCAACATGTCAGCCTCCTTCAACTCCTCCCTGCCTCCTACCAATCAAGGATTGGGAAACCTGAAGAAAATATAAAACACAGAAACTACAGAGGGAAAAAACAAATCCACTAGTGCAATGACCCACAGCAATATCTAAAGAATAAAACACTTTACCCACTCCTACAGTTTTACCCTGCCAAACTTCTTTTTCTGTCCCTTCTCCTCTCCTTTGGCTCGTTTTTTTCTTCACTTGCCATGAGGATTAATATTGGTTGTTTCAGCTGAAAGATATACCCTCCTCAGGCATGAAATTACCAAGCAAAAGCAACTTTTTTTCTTCAAGGGCATATCTGGGGAGTAAACAAGCTGTGTGGATACCAGTGAAGGAAAAGTAAAGGAAATGCTTGCCAGAGTATAAAGTAGATAAAGAAAAAAGAAATAAAAACTTTAATTCTTCTGTCTTCAGGCCTTCTAACAAAAGAAAAGTAATCCTGACTGAAAATTGTTTGGACCACTCTTCTCACAAATGACACATCGCCTTACACCATAACATGAACTCCATCAGTCGTAGCAGATATCTGGAGACCTGTTCACAGGCACCTGCCAGGTAAGTTTCTTCAAAAGGGGTTACACCTTTCTTAGTGCTAGTGAGGGAACCACAGCCTTGTGAAAGAAGTCAGGGTGTTGTGAGAGATCCTCATATGGCACTGGCCATTCCAACCAACTTTATCAGGAGAGCCATACTCACACTTGCTAGCAATGGGGTTTGTTTGTTTTTTTCTCCCTGCAACTTGAGAACGGTTTTGAGATATACCCTTCTTGTCCTCCTGGCTAGTTTTTGCTGTATCTTCCTCTTTCCATGGGAGTCATACAGAAAGATCAATGCAGTGAGCTTTCTTGAAAGCTGTCAAAACAGTTCTGAATCCTTGACACAAAGTCAAAGTGATTCACAGTAAGGCATAGCAAGACAGAGGAAGATCCAGTGCAGAAAGGCTATATGATTTAGCAATAAAAAATGTGACTTTAATTACAAAGCAAAGAGAATTTTGTTATATTGGGTCAAGAGTTCAAGCAGTAAGAGCTAGAAAAAATAGTTTGTGATTGCAGCTTAGAGGTTTCCTTTTTGAAGGAGGGGCTAAAGATGCTTTGGGTCCCACCACAAATTTAGACTGAACCTATGCTGTGAAGAAAGATGTTATGAAGATATTTAAATTTTGTTCAGGGAAATTTCAAATTTTTGTCAGTTTGACCTGTTTTTTAGTTGCAAGAATACTGAAAACAAGGGGGGCGAAAACCTTATTTGCTGTAAGTAAAGTACTAATAAAATACTGCAAGAAATATTTTATTGACTATTTTTTCCTTTATGCAATATAGAAATGCAGGCTAAGATAAACGCCAGAAAAAGTTCACGAGTCATTAATCATTAAAATTACAAGTAGCAAAAATAGAATAATCAGAACTAATAATTATTAACATCAAATTATGGATGTTAGAAATGTTAATGTTTTGAGATGAGCACATTTCTGCGTCTACTTCTTTCTGAGCCTCTATGCTCAACTTCACATGTGATCAGAGACCTTAGGCACGGAACTTCTCAAAGCTCTCTAAGAAAGATGTCTAATTTTAGATGCGTAATTTTTACAGAAGCTTCCCCTACCCCTCTCAGACTCAGGATGCTGTTTACAATCTCCCCAAAGCATTTATATCTATCTCCATTTGCTCATAACCAATGATTTGTGCTACCTTCCCAAGGTTTATAATCTCAGTTGGAACAAAACATGGTACTGATGTATCACTAGGCTAACATCACCAGTTGACATTTTAAGCAATATCACTACATAGCTTATCATTTTCCTTTCTTGAATTGAGTGAGAAACTGAGCAACCTATTCTCAAAGGAAAAGTAAGTTATAGAAGCTCCATATGAGAAAGATAGAGACAGGACACCCTTAACGGCGTTCCACATAGCACCTAATGGTGCAGGAAAAGATTTCAATTTAGAAAATTACTAAGTCACTTTAATAATTTCTTTATGGTTTGAGTTTTGTGAATAATAAATGATCTAGATGGAAACAGAAGATCATTAGCTACTGTTAGGCTATAACTTTGTCATCAGTCTTAAGTGAAATTATTCTGTTAACAGTTATATTTTCTTCATGAAGATTGCATACAATCTTCACAGACACGGTGATTTTATATTCTGACCCCTCAAACAAAAAAGCTCGACTGAAGTAAAGTTCAAGAATGTTAGAGGTATAAGCAATAGCAAAGCTTGAAGTCCAGAAAAATTAGCGAGCAAGCTGTGCTACTACAGCAAATCAGTGATAATAAACTCAACAGCACCATTTTAGAAACACACATCACTTAAGATCAGTTAAAACAGTCCTTTTCGAAAGAGCAACAGCCATATAGCTAGAATATCTAGTTCAAGAAGTACTTTATTGTAGATGCTCTACCCATATACAAGCATCCAAAATATTTTTATGCAATTATTGTGTATGGCGAAAAAAACTCATTATAATTAAAAACTAACACACAATCCTTTCCTTTTCAGAAATCACATAGGGAATCCAAATCAAGAACTATCACATTAGCCAATTATATATGTACATAGAAAATTAAATATTTTCAAGTGTTGTGTGTTATTAAAGACATTATCCAAAACTACAGGTTTTTAGAATAAGTACAGCTTCTATTCAAACAGGAATAAGCTATACATGTTAGAATTTGTTGCTGAAGATTGGACCTGGAGAAAGATTTGCTGCATCCACCAGGAGAAAAAAAAAAAAAAAAAGTAAAACCAGGACAAATTCACATTTTATTCAACTGAAATAATCTGAATTCAATAATTTCAATGAGTACTCCAGTATGGAAAAAAAAAAACAAAACTAAAATCTTCCATATGTTATCTAACAAAATCACTTTATTTTAAAAGTTTTCTTTCATCAAAAACAGTATTTTAATGTAAAACTGTAGAAGAGTCAGATTCCCCAAAAGTGTTACTATCGTTCAGAATGTTATTTTCTTGACCTTTCCAAAATAATTTTGAACTCATCTGAAAAAAAAATTTGTATCTTATTTTTCTAAAGTCATCATAAATGAAGAAATATCAGTTCACAGAGCTCAACTATAGACCCCACTATTCAAGTATTTATCAACAAAAAGCAATTTCAAAGTAGCTGCCTTGTGAGTGTTCAGGGATAATAGCTGGACAATTCATCCATAAAATTAAGTCAACAATTCCACAATAAGTTTCTTGACAGACTTCTCATACCTGAAAATGTCAACTAAACATTATTCTTCTTTAGTCCAATAACGAAAGCCATATTACAGAATGATTTCTTAATTCACCTGATTGTGCAGCATTCATCTGTATTGTGCGTTAAGATCTGGGCCACCTCTTTTAGTGTAACCGAGAGTCCTCTGGAGAAGTTAACTTTAATATTATGATAATGATTTAATACCTTAATGTCACTTTAGAACATTGATGTATATGCAAAATCAAAATATTTCAACACAATTTGATGGGCTATGCTTTGCAGAACAACACATGAATGAAATTCTCTGTGTGTTTATAATGCTACCTTTAACATAGGGTTATAATGAGTTACCTTCTTAGGCCTGCTACAGTGAAACCTTACTCCTCCACACCTCAGCTTTTGCAAGAAAACCGTCCAGCTGCTGCGGATTTCCCGGAGACCTCTAGTCTAGACCTCTGTTTGTTTGTTTGTTTGTTTTTGTTGGGGGGGGGGTGTACACATGCATGCATAGCGGGGAAGGGGAAGAGAGAAAAAGAAAAAAAGAGATGGTTTGGGGGGAAGGAAGGCTTTTGAGAAGGAGAAAGTCTTCAAGAGCATTCTTTTATTTATTTATTTTTCAGCTGAAAGCTCAGGCTCCTCTGTCTGTGAGTTGCCTTCTGTATTTTTTTTATGTTATTTTTACTTTTTAAAAGATGGGAATAGGAGAGACTTTTCACCTCCGGTTTAAGGACTCAAAACTGAGGCACCCTCTTTCTTTTAATTCAAACACAGATAATAAAAGAAAAATCTGAAAACTAAAAAGCATAGGTATTCACATGCACAGAATTTCAAATGAAGTCCTAAGCAGTCTTCTGAGCCTCATATTCTTGATATGCCTTGATTGCTGTAAGGGCAAGGTTGTTTTTTACTAAAAACACTCCCTATTGTAGCTGTACGTGTTATTATTGTTCCATTACACCATGGGTCTGCTCAATTCTCTTTTCGCAAAGCCCAAGCTTTGTTCACTCAAAGGGTAGAATTTTCCCATAGGCAAAGAAAGTCTTTTCTCTGAGATGTGTCTGTAAATGAGACGTTTCAACTCAGGAACTGTAAAGGAGGAAACTTTAGAAGTTGTCCAGCAACCTCAATGTCTAGGGTCTTAACACCAAAATAGAGGGCAACTAGATTACTCAGGAGCGTGCTGCTCCACATGGATGCTGCTTCCTTTCCTTCCCACCTCCTCCCCCTCCTCTTCAGTGAATATTTTTAATGTGTTTTTTGATATATGTTTATGAGGTATCCAAAAGGTATCCAAAAACGATGCACAAGATTTATCAGAGGCCTGCAGTGAAAATATTTGCGAACCAGGAGATCTATTGCCTATCCAATAAGCTCAGTTTTCAAAGAAAACAGAAAAAAAAATTCACCTCCTCAGTTTTATTTCAAATTACTGTTCTACTCAGTTTTTTACTTTCATAGAGTGAGAGAAGTGCACAAGGGAGTTACAGAAATAAAGGAAGGAGAAGGGGCCCTATGAGAACATCACAACAGAAATGAAACATAATAAAAATGTGATAGTGGGCAAATGAACAGACAAAAATAAAGGAATCTAGAACAGGTAAAGGTAATGGACTTTGTTTCATTTCAGGTGTGTTTGGATTCCACAGTGTTTCTACTAATTTAAAAAGAAACTTGTGTAGAAGTAAAAGTGCATGGTGCTGGAATTATGGGTGGCCACAGAAGGTGGACCTCTATAAATGTATTTAGAGGCAGGAGTTAATAAACTAAGGTGTCTGGTGCAAATTTGGCATAGTGCTGTTCCAAATATGGAGAACAGTCAATCAAAGAGATTTAGTACTAGGCCAAAAATGAAGAAAAAGGTGAAGAAGAGACCATGAAAGAAGGAGAGTGGATACAAGGGACAGGAATCCAGGAAATGCAGAGCCTAAGATCATAATTAGTGAGAAATTGAGCACGAGGTGGAAATACTTGAGAATCTATTGAAGGGAAGCAGCATGAAAAGAAAAGTGATTTTACCTGCATACTTACAGCACAAACAGCCAAAGAGGCCAAATAGATTGGAAAGTTGGGAAGTGAAGAGATCAAGCAGCAGGCTTAAACAAACAAAAGAGAATACTTTTCCTTCAAAGCACATAATTCAATTCAGAAACTTGTTGCCACAGGTTATTGTGAAAGCTGACATGATGTTTTGAAATGGGACTGGACAAGCAGGTGGAAGATAAATACGTTATAGTCCAAAGGAAAGGTGCAGTGGGACCTTTGGTCTTACACATTGTAGGAGATCTTCTCTTTGAAAGTACATTTCAAAATATTAACGAGGATGTAACTCGGTCTTTCAGTTGTCTTTCTTTGCAAAAAATAGCTTGCCTAAGAAAAAAATACAAAATAACTGAGAGGCTGAAGTCAAGGGAATATGTTATGCCACTTTTTATTCTCCAGAGATATTGAGTTACTGGCTCAATCGCTTTCTTCTGTATGTATAATTGTGGCAGTAAGAACTGCCTTGACCATCCACAGCTGCTGATTCATGTTAATTTCCATCTTGCTTTGATAGATAATTGATACATGACACATTATAGCTCTGAATATTTCAACTAATTGAATGCATGTCTTCAGATTGGCAAATCAGGATATTTCACCAAGACACTTTATTTCAAATAGGTCTGCGAATTATCAAATGCTGCTGTTTCCATTAAGAAGATTTTCCAGTGATGGGGACTTCTGCCACCCACTGAATGTGACGTTGAACTAAGTCTTCAGCAGTGACATCCAGAGGTTATGAACTACTGCTACACACATAACAGCTGTGTCTTCAGTTTGATTATGATGGACCACCTCCTTTCTCAACTCCAGCTAAATCAATGCAGTTATTACCTAAGCTTTGTAAGTAGAATCTATGGTTTTGGGTTGAGCATCATGAGTTTGACAGTTAGCTCTGTTTACTGATGATTAATGACTAGGTATTTGGACAAAGGTAAACAAAAATTCTTAATAAATTGGAAGAGAGTGAAAATTGCCTGGGGCCCATTACCAAAGAAAGAGTGTAATGTATCTAGCCAGAATGTGCACTTCTAAAGCACTAAGCTTGCCAATTAGAATACAGAAATGACAACAGCTACAGGCATTAAAGCTTATGCCTTTGCTACTGCATGAGACAAATGTTTGAGCAAACTACATGTCTTACCTTTGTACTGCTGCCTATAAACTCTGACTTTGTGCCCACCTTCCTGCTTCATGGTGTTTTCTTGACATTTATTAATAATAATAAAAGTTAAGAAAAATGAAAGTAGCAGCCGTATTGATTCAGCAAAGCAGCATGAGCATATTTAATAGCCCATGCCTTTTACCTGATTCAAGCATATTCAATTTCTCTGAAGTCTGATTTCTTTAATTATGCTACAAATCTAAAATGACTTTTTATGTTACCAGATACTAATTATATTAGACAGATCGCCATTCATCTGCTTATAGCAATATTTATTGCCACTGCCATCATTTAACATCAAAACAGTATTACCTCATCATCATTTACAGTGGAAAAAGTACTACTTTTCTGTATAATTTTGTGTCTAGGTTGGTCCAGTTAAAGGCACAAGACACTCTTTGCTTGGTTTATATAATTAATATGTATAAATACTTTGCTTACTCTTAATCTCTAATTATGATAAACTATACCTTCCATTTGTAGACAAGCTTCTCTCTATGCTAAAGCTGCCTAAATCTCCTCTGAGTTAGGAAGATAACTTCAGAAATTGAGAAAATCATTAGATTGAGTCCCACTGAGAGGGGGATTTCATAGGGGAAAAAAGGAATAGAAGCCAGAGGAAACTTTTACAACCTTAATAAACAGAAAGACAGAAAGTCTGTTGAAGTAGAAATGAAAAAAGGAAAAACTGTAGAAGAAATCACAGTATGGATAAGAAAAGAAAAGCTGTGAATCAGGTTACGCTCCCCTGCCTCTGCAGAGGACACCTTCCATTGATGTCCTCTGCCTTCTCACACAAGCTCTCCTGGAAAAACTGAATCAGCCATAGTATCTCTCTAAACTTGGGCATGTCATTATCATTCTTTCTCTCCATCACTGCAACTCCTCTGGGTTCGAGAGTTTCCTAGAAAAACTGTAGTTGTTTAACAACTGTGCAGCTGGACTTCCAGAGGCTCCATTAAGGCAGTGGCTACCAGCATTCAGTTAGGCCTTACTCCTTACAGATCTGGTAGGTCACTTTTCCTAGACCTTACTTTCTTGACCTGCAATTTAAAAGAATCTCTTGTGAAGAGATTCTCTCCTCATGGAGATTCCTCCCCTCTCCTCTCCCACATCTTTGTGAACGTACCTCCCCTTATGTTAAATCTGGCATATACTTGTATTAGAAACCTAACATTCAAGGTAAGAAGGCATACTTATATGATAAATCAGCTCTAACAAAGGAGTAGGACAAAAAAAATTACGTCAGCACATTAGGCACAGGGGAAGGGATGAGAAATCAAAGGATGCTCCCAGATACGTTTAGAAAGATAAAGGAAAAAAAAAAAATAAAATCCTCTATTAAATGGAAGAATGCATCTCAGAAAATGATAAAAAGTAGGTTTGCTAGCCCCCAGAGAGAAAGAGAGAGAGAGAATATTGTATAATTTTGGGAAGATTATGTTTCATTAGAGACATTCGTGAATGTAATGAGCTAAAGAAGGGGTAAGACACTGCTTAAATTGATCTATACAACTGATTGTGCTACACTTGATAAAATAATTGTGTCAGTCTCTTCTGTACTTAAAATAAACTTAACAACTCTGAAACGCAGTCAGTTGTTAAGCACTAAACATCATCACACACTCTGTCACACTACTCTCATTGTTTCAGAAACCTCGGAAGCACCTGACATTTACTTTCTCTAGTTCTAACACTGGAATTGCAGAAATGCAATTAGGAAAACTCTGGTACTCATAACAGAAAAGGTCAGCAATGTGCAAACTAAACCTGATAACATGCCTAATGTGCTGCCAAACATAACAGAATGCCTTCCTGATAATTAATGATTTTACAGACTGCCATGAAGTTGTTGCAAGACAATCAGATCAACGGGGGGCATGCCACTATGCGAAAGACACATAGGAGATCGTGAAATATTCTTTGATAGAGGTGTATTGCAAAGTCACCACCAATAGAAAAATCTAACATTACAAAAGGCCATGTTTTCAGAAATAATCACATAAATAAATTGGGCAGAAAACACAAATGACAGAAGTTTCAACATTTGGTAAGCACAGAAGCCATTACCTCATCAAAGGCAGTGCACTTCGTGCCTGCAGCCAACAACCAATACACCACCACCTCCAGGATGTACAAGACATGTTTTCTTTTTCTTTTCTTGTAGTAATCAATGTAAGTAGAGGTTAGAGGGTTTAGTTTTTCTGTTTGTCTTTAATACAGAAATACTCACGCAGCAGTACAGGCTCTGTGTTCCTCACGCAAAGACCTTCTCCTTACTTGTGCCACTAATCCTACATAAACTAATAGTGAACTTTAAGAAAAATGAAAAGCAATCTAAGGGGTTCCTTTGATAAATGACATTTCATCAACAGTGCCAAAAAATAGCTCATTTCTGAAAGCTGAAAGTAGCACTTATCAGAAGTTTTCTGCCAAATACCTAAAGGCAGGTTAAACCTTTAGTGAAAAATGTTTTTGAGACCTTACAAACACCAAAGAAATGTATATTTGTTATATCTGAATTCATCATGAGCAAATAAAATCTATATAGTTCTCATGTCTATTTACAGACTATAATTTGTATTTGATTGTTTCATTTTATTTTGTCACAATTATAAGAAGTTGCATTTTTTTAAAAACTAGCGGAAAAAAAAGTACCGTCATGAACTACAGTGGAGCTTTCGCCTCTATATTCACTTAGGTTAAAATTCAAATTACAGAACTCATAATCTTCCAGGAATTATCACATACATATCTGTGATAAGAGAACATTATGTTTTGAGACCGCTAGATCCATATTGCAAAGCTGTGTTAAAGACAAATGCTAACTTTGTATTATAGTTTCTCCTATACCTGAGTTATATCAATCTATTTCATGACCAATGTAAAAGCCAGCTATTCTTTTAATGTGACACATATTGTTGCCTAATTAATTAAGGAAAACAAATCAACTATAACTTAGTGTGAACCTCCGTATTTTTTTATTTCATTAGAACAAGTATCATGAATTTAGGACATGACATATTTTTGAGGATTGGCTGTAACGATAGGCCAGATGATGATCAGTTAAACTGCATAAGCTGAATTTTCTCAGTCGCAGGCTATAACCCATGTGAAGAAAAGTATCTGATGTCCTGTCTTTGGCGGTCTATAAAAAACTAAACAAAAAACCTCAAGCACCCATCTGTCTGGTATTTCCGTATTTACCTTCATACATCCTTTTGTAACCAGCTTTATCTGAACAGCATGTGCCTGAGGCAAGTATTTATAAAACAGTACCAACAATGCAAAACATTTTTACAGGTGCTTACTTTGCAAAAAGTTCACAACATAAGTGAATATATTTTGTTTAAACTGTATGAAGAGAGGCATGGCAATAAAAGGAAGTAAACACATTCCCCACAACTAGATGATAGCATCAATGAAAGTGCAATTATACTTCCAGCTTGTTCTTGCTATTCTTTCGGTAATGATCATAAGCAACTGATTGTATTTTCTTGAAATGCTACATATGCATAACATGCACCAAAAAACTAACGAGAACACACTCACCATGTACTATCAGGACATATTCTGTGCTGTTTCGGCCAATAGGATTTTTTGCTTCACATCGGTATGTGCCATTGTCTGTTTTGTTTAGGAAACTGATGCTTAGGACCCTGCCGTTGACAACCATTCTCTCTGGATCTGGTAGTTCTCCACCGTCCTTTGTCCACAGTACTGGTTCTGGCCTGTTGTATCCAAAGCAATGCATTTAATCAGATACATGAAGCATGTATATGCAGCATACACATCAGAAACAGTAGCATCAGAAACTTATGAATAGTAACCCGCCATCAAAGAATATTAATGATCATTTGAGTTACTGGATATAATGAACTGTCGCTATTACAACCTCACCATCCCGGATGGGAAGTACTAACAAAAGTGAAAGAACAAGCAGGGAAAAGAAGAGAAACAAAAAAGGAAACAGAATGGTACTGGAACAGGCCAAGATCTTTCCTAAATTAAAAATTAGTTCTTCCGAGGTTTCAGGGCCCACAGGTCGGCAAGATGCTTGGCAAGCTTTCCGTTTGTGTGATGAGCAATATGGTCCTGTGTGACTGACAGGCATCAGAAATCATGCAAGCAGGTTGAGGTAGATGTAAGTGGATTGTAAATGGATTCTGAAATTATTTAGGCCATTCACATTCACAAGTGCACTTGTATGCACTGAGTGTTTTTCCTGAACCAGGCGTATCAGTCTCAAAGTAGCACATCTTACACACAATCTAAATTTGTTCCTGTTGCTGCATTGTGTCACAGCCCATCCCTTTTTCCACCCTTTCTGCATGCTTCCCTCAAATAACTGCTTGTAATGCATGTCTCACAAGCAATATAAGATTTGACTTAAAATCCTCGATTTCCTTCTTTTGTGAAACTTCCTCTTGTGCCTCATGAACTCACATCAAACAGGCCAAAGGCAAAGCACTGACAGCAATAACCCCCTAGGCAAGTTAAGGGCACCGCGGAGAAGGGAACTGACCGTCTTGCAGATTCACATATACCATTCCACTGGCAAGTGATACCTAACTCTTTCCTAAAGACTCAAGAAGCTCCACAGTTCATGAGATTTGCCTAACAGACAGCAGGATGTATTTATTACTGGTATGCAGTCTTTATTTACATGTAACATGACCTACTTTCAAATTTACATGAGGAAAATCGGCAAAATGGCAGGTCTGTGACTGGGAATGAAAAGTTGGCTTACTGAATCCTGACTATCTCACAAACAGACACAGCATCTCAGGTCCTTAGATACTAGTCACTAAAGCAGGATACATACAGCCCGGGGTGTCGCTGCTACATTACTTGTATATGGTAGCTTTGTACACTATAACCCAAATATCAATCCCTTTCTTTTGGGTACACTAAAGTAATTGCAGTCAGAAGCAGTTCTAGATTTGCACATTTATTTGGTAGGAGAATGTTACATTTTCCTATCGAAGTATGCAGTTGTAAGACTAGGTAATAAAACAAAATGTAAAATGCTGTTATAAAATCAGAAGATGCCAGATTAGTCACTAGTCTTACTCAAGAAATACTTAATTTCATTAATTTAAGCAGGTGTTTAAAGCCTATTAAATATAATAAGTGTTAAGAATAAGAATTAAACCTAAATACCTAAGGAGAGACATTTTGCCAAAATGTGGGCTCATGCACAGAAAAATAGTCCTAATGGCTGCAACAACACGATTTTCTTTTAACTTAGGCAAGACATGTAAACAAGGTGATTTTTTCTGAAATGCTGTATAATGCTGCTATATAATTTATACTACTTTTTAAAGTAAAAATACTATAACATGTTTCTCTTGAAAGATAACAGAGATTTATACACATTTTAGTAATATTTGGATGACACCTTGTTAAATCGTTGTTGAACTTGTTACCTAGACTGGCTGTTCTCTGAAGTTATGATTATTTTAGAAGATCATATACTCAGGGAGTAAAACAAGACTCACGTAATTTTAAACCAAGGATTAAGAACTGTCAGTGTAATGGGCCTTATTTATACCTTACCATAAATATGTCTTAATACTCTTTCTAAGTGCACTTTCAGGAACTGGTATCTAAATACACATGACACACAATATACACACTTCCTTTCTGCTTAATGCGAGCAGGGAATCTAGATGTCCATGCTGGTGCAGAAACATTGCCCTACAGAGTTCACAACTTTAAGGTGTGATTTGCTTTGATATGTTAAGGTGGATTTGTTCAATTTTCTAGCAAACTTCTCATTGTTCCCCATTTACCAGCTTACTGTGAATCTGTAATCCCAGGAGTGGAAACTCTGAAACACTTCTGTTACAATGTGCACCATTACCTTCGTAAATGGCATGTTAAAGCAACTTCTGTGCAGTGGTAATTTATGGAACTTACGTTTTAAATTGAAATTAGATGGCATACCCTAGGGGAAAACCATAGGATAACAAATAAGTATGAAATGGAGCCTTAGATATAAATTATTCAGGGAGCTTTGTTACATCGTAATATACCAACTCTAGTCTTATACAGAGTGCTTAGCTACGGTTGCAAAATGATGGTGGCAGAAAAATCATGGCTTAGACAGAGGCAGATCTACATACTCTGGGTGTCAGGGAAGCTGCTAATTAACAATTAGTATTAAGCCATCCTGTGCTGGCTTAGTGGCAGCAGCACAGCAACTCCTGGGCAGCCGGCCCATGGTCAACACATCATGGTGGCCAGGCACAGCTCTCACTCCATCTCACTGCTCTCAGGGAGGATGGTGCCTAAACCAGCAATTCTGTCACAGCCATAAAATTAAATTTTGCCGGCACTGCTGGGAAACTTTGAGACACTCTGGTCTAAACAATACATTAGTTAGGCAGAAGTGAGCTAAGAACATGAGGCATGTTCATGCACCCAGGCCAGCATGCTGCTGTGGTCAGTGACAAGAGGAGTGGCTGTTTAGGGAAAGCATGTGAGTGTGGCCATTTTCTGTGGTCCATTCCCCCTGTACTCTGCCAGCATCCACAGTCATTCTATTGGGGATGTTGGAGGGCACATCTCTTGTTCTCTTTTGTATCTACTTAGTATTTAGATCTCTCGTCTATGAATATCTCGAATATCTTTTTGAATCTGCTTGTCTGTCAACCCAGCCTCCTTGACAATGAATTCTGGAAGTTCCCTACCTGCTGTGCAAAAACGTATTTACTTTTATCTGTCTTACACTGATCTCCTAGCAGTGGCAATGAATATTGCAGGATATGGTAAGTAATGCTTCTGTGTATTATAACCTTGTTATAAGTCATGATAGCCTTGTGCTTAAGTAGGCCTCTCTCTCTCCCTCTTTCTCCGTTTGTTTGAATTTGATACCTTCTGAGATTATTGGCCGGGAACAAAAAAATATTCACAGGAAAAAAGGGTAAAGGAACCGTAAATATAAAGCATAGTGGCTATTCCTTGATCATTGTGGCTATTCCTAGTACCTTCATTGTCCAAAGCACAAATGCAGCTGAAACACTGGTGGGGAAGCTTTCCTTCTGTGACACAAGGCACGGAGAAGTGTGAATTCCCCATAGTTTACCCTACTGAAACACGTTCATGGATGCAAATCCAGACAGAGGTTCTTTCTCCTATGCAACATTTTGAAAGGGTTCTGGCTCAACTGGGGGATATTTAGGTTTGACCTTCTAAAACACCCAGCAAATATGTACACTCCTAATATCGCACATTTTTCTCCATTGCATACATCTCCAATATTGCAGAATTTCAGCTTTTCTTCACATAATAAAGGGTTGCCATACCGCTATCTATTACTGTGTAGACTGGAACAAACAGGGTATCCCTGTGCCTTCCATTTGTGCTTACTTCAAGTTGAATCACTCTTAGCAGTGTAATCCCCATTTTTCTCAGACAGTCCTGAAAACCTCTTTCTTGGACCACAATAGCTGTAAAGTCAGAATGAGCACTGTGGCCACTAATGCAATTACACGTTACTATCTTCACACATTTCATGGCACAAACAAGCTCACTGACCTGCTCTGTCCTAACAGGAGCATGCAGCCTGCTAGTACCAATGCAGTCACCCAAAGAACAAGTCTGTCCTCCCTTCTTTTTTTTTCCCATCTTGGGTGAGAAGTGCTTTTCTATATCCCTGGTTTGATCCCTCCCGTGGATGTGGTTAAGTGGAAATGAGCTGTTACCACTGAGACCCTTCACTGGGTTGAGGGAAGTAGCAGAGCTGAAGCACCAAGATGCTGTTTTCTTCCCCAAAACACAGCTCTGCTTACCTATTCTAATTCGCTCCCCGTGTGACACCTTTTAAAACAAAATCAAACAATTTAAGCATGCTGTACTGAAGAAATTCTTTCAAAGACACAGCTCAACAGTGACAGCCCATGCTATTTCTTTGGCTAGTACACACTGCTTTAACTGATTTTGCTTTGCATGCAGCTGCCCACAGTGGCACTACCAGGACTGCATTAAACTGAAAGAAGCCAGAGATACCAATCACAAGCATACTAAAAATCCTTAATTATGACCAATGACTTCTCTGCCAGCCCCCCAAAAGAAATTTGAACTCTATACTCTCTCTGAAGAACTCCTAAATGGACTTAGATTTTGGTATAATTTATGTTTAATACTAGTAGAAAGGCCCAGAAGCTTTCAGTAACTGACTTGCAAAAGGGAACTGGTTTTTGGTATAAACAAATGACTTTGTTAACTGTCTTCATGTTAGCCTCAAAACTTGACATAAAAAGGAACAGAATTTGGTATTCTTTCCCAGACAAACTCAAATGAGACTGCAATGAGGATGTAAAAAAAATGGTATCGTGTTCCAGGATGATTCATGTTTTATACTGTGGAGCAGGAGTTTTCTTGCAAGTAACTTAACAAAGAATTTGTACATAAAGTGAAATTATTTTCTAATCCTGAGGCTAAGAAACCTTTTCTTCCAAAATAAGTCAGCAAGAAAGCTAAGGGTGAACTGGAATGTGTTGGGAAAAAAAATGTTTTAAAAACCACGGTCAGATTTAATTAGAAAAGAACACTTAGGCACAGACTTACCTTTTCAACAAGTGTTTATGTAACATGAAAGTCAAGAGTTAATATTTAACTCCACATTAATATTTTTTATGACCTAGGCTTTTAAAAGTTACACAGTAGTATTTTAAAACAAGTTTGCTAATTTTCCATCCCTTTCTCCATCCTTAACCAAAGGACTGTGATGTTTCAGTGCTTTCCTATACTCCTCCTTTCCAGCAATATCTTTATATCTAACCATTATATTTATCTTAACCTAGCCTTCATTTAAAAGTGATACACAGATCTATTTTATCACCTCTTCTTTCTGAACAAAGTGAATTTAAGCAATGCAATTCATTCTCACTTGAAAGTTCTTGGCTCTATTCATTTTTGCTGCCCTTTTCTGATTTTTGTGTACAGAAAGGTCATGTGCAAAGTGTTCTTCATTGAGATCTTAGTAAACAACACTCAGACAACTTACTGGCCCATAATACTAGCACAGGATAACCTTTTAATTTCTGTAAGATAGCACTCAAAAAAACCCAAAACAGCAACAACAAACAGTGCCAGCTTTTTACATACTCAGTCTCAGTGAGGATATTATCATCCACATGGGTATCTAAGCATCTTGTCAAAATTTTGTAGCCAATGTGGATAAAAATAAGAAAGATGGAAGAAGGATTTGTGGAATGCTAACAAGACAAGTAAATTCAACATTTTGAGTATGGCCCTCTTGAACATTGCCTTTTACTTCTCCAAACAGGGGCACACTTGTCTATAAAAGTCCATAAAAACATAATCTAGTGGAAATGCTCAAATGAGTAATGGAAAAGGTATCACCACATTTATCAGAACATTTTTTTGTTGAAATCCTGCTGCAATGTTAAAAGTCATCTAAGGGAATGATTGCTTCATTCATTTGAAACTTAGAGAGTTTCTCTGTATTAAGAATCTGGATTTTTAGCTTTATCAGTTAATCATCCTGTTGAAAGTTTAAATCCTGAGGGAACTTCTTGTTTATATAAAGTCTCAGTCTGATGAGTCATATTGGGATGAGCTGGTTTGGGAGCATTTCATCTATCAAAAACATCAATATCCACAGTCACTAGCCTTTCCTAAAAGGCTTAGATAGATGGGTTTTCTGTTATGGATAAGAACCCTCTGTGATTTTGTAGTTCTGCAAAGCTTGAGTAACCTTCATAGAGTGTTTTTCTCCCCAGAAGAATTAGTCAAGAATATCCTAAGTACCTTTTATGAAGTTCTCTTTTTTTAAGAAGGAAGCTTTGAACATCTGAATTGACTATTATATTTGTCTACACTTTTCTCTTTTAAGCATCTCAGCAGACATAATGTAGCCTAAGAATATCTATGATGCCCTATACGAATGTTTTTAAAATGGTTAAGAATTAAATTACCAACATATGTTAAAAATGAGATGGCAACAAAATATAGATTTCTACTTTTTATATCACAAGAATTTGACAGGAATTCACAGCTATAAAGACAACAGGTACAACAAGAAATGTTGATGACGGTTGCAGTGTATTATGCCTCTGAAAAAGTTGCTAAAATGATAAATTAAAGAGGTGACAGGAATCTCAAGCAGTGTTAGTATTCACCATTTCCAGGAAAAAAGAAAACACCAAAAAAATAGAAAAAAAAAGATAGCATAAAAGGGAAGAAAACAAACAAACCAAAACAAACAAAAAACCCCCAACGCTTCATCGCCTATCTTCTGTCCTGGATACAGATAAAGCCTTTCTTTTGTCCACCACAAATGCACTTGGGTGACAGGCCTCCCTGCCTGTAGCTTGCTTTGGATAAATCAGGCAGTCCTCTTACCTTCAGATTGGCTCACTGGATTACAGATGCTAACCATGTTGATATGATAGACTAAATTTGCAGCCGAAAGTCCTTATCCCTCAGTAGCCTGTGACAGCAACTGATTAAAGTAACTCAAGAAGAGTCTTTTCAAACCAAAGGTATTTATGCTTTTACATAAAGGTATAAAGTATATATTGCTAAGAGGTAAAAAGTAATTTTTCGTGTTCATATTTCCCCCTATCTACACCCTAATCTTTTCTTGCAACAATTTTTAAGGTTCCTTTCAGGTCAGTTAATACCTTTGCCTGTAAGAACCTGACTGTTCTCTTTCTGCCATAATTCTCTTTCCTTCTGTATCTCCTTCTCATCAGGCTGATAACCCACTCCCCTTTATCTTTTAGTATCTTTAGAGTCTAGGACTCCCTTTGACCTAAGGCTTTCAGCCTTTTAACACAGCTGTGTAATGCTGCTGGTCTCTGGATAGCCTTTTCCCAGTTGATCACTAACCCATTATAATGTTAACCTCTTTGCAACTATTTACCTGTAGTTTTTCCCTTTGCCTTTTTTGCATGTCTTGTGGGTTCCCCCCACCCCTTATCCGTTTCCTTTATGTTAGTTATTCTTAAGAAGGCAAGGCAATATCAAACAAATATCCTGAAAAGTGCATAATCCATATATATATGTATATATATAGGAAGTTTCTTACCTAATTCCAGTATTATTCACAGTCCTAAAAAAACTGCTGTGATTAACATTTTGGAGATTGGCTTTCTCATAGTCATGAGACAGATCAACGAGAGAACTTATGTGAAATCAGAAGATACCTTAACAGTGAATTGCATCAGAAATATCCCTTGTATTCTACTATTGTAAGCAGCAGGAAGGCTAGAGATGACCAAAAATATTCTGAAAAAAACCCCAAACCTTTGTGAGGGAGATGCCATAGGGATGTAGTGCAGAATTTGATTTAAATAAACTCAAAATCCATTGCCACATGAAAGCAGATGCGGGGGAGTCCCCTAAGCTAGTTCACATAGTTCCATCCTCCTTAAGGTAATTTTAATGCGGGAGGAAAAAGAGAACACCAAATTGGTGTGCTCACTGCTGCGGGTGATCCACTGTCTTCCCATGATCCACATTAGAAGTGAAAAAAATAGTTCAGAGAATTGTAATTCTTTATCAATAGTCACTGTGTGTGTGTTGGAGAAGCAGTTTTGCCAGGGTTAGTTTAGTTATGCTAGCACTGCCAGCCCTTCAGCTTTGAAGGAAGTGCAAAATCAGAGAGCGCACAAATGTGCAATATGGCTGATGGGTCAATGTCAGAAAAAGCTTTGTCGTGATATTGTGCAATACATCAAAACTGAGGTCAAGTCAGCAGATTTTCTCAACAGTGGAATACATAGGAACCCATCACTGTAGTATATGATAACACAGTTACTTATTTAAGTGATTTCTTATGCCCCCAATAACAGAGCATGTGAACGGCCAACTCCAAATAAATGCAGCGAGACATGAAATCAAACTGTGCACAGTTGGTTGCTAACGCCATTTATCGCCCCAAGTACCTCTAACTATTCAGAGTCAAGAAAACACTTCCCTAAAAACGCATCTTCTTAAAAATTGTTCTTGTTATAAAGATTTCTAAGAAAATACTATAATCATTCAGGTTACATGTTTTATTTTGCCAGTTTCAGCAGTGCTGCTCCTGATGTTATTAATTTCTTTTAAGACCTTTATCTGAACATCTTATCTGCTCTCCTCTTCTCTATCAGAAGGAATCTCCTTTTTGTCTCAGAGTTATTAAACTCATCTTGCAATGAAATTACCATTGCATGCCATAAAAATAACATGCTAACCTCTTACGAATGTCACCTGTCTTTAAAGAATGCAGACAAACTGTTTTGCCTTATATTTTTTAACAAGTCTTGAAGGAGGCCTCTGTTAAAAGTTCCTCTATGTGGTCATAATAAACTAGAAGAAATAAAAGTAATTCTAACTAAGACTGTCCTCTTGATCTGGAAGAGAAATATGGTCTATTTTGTATTTCTCAACTTTACTGATCATTTCGCCCCGGCCCAGCTTCCCTCCTCTCCTATTAGAAGCTACTCAGTATGAGGTTAGGCTTGACTGCCAAATGAGCAAGAGAGAAGACAGTTCTGGCTGCAGAGTTCCTACCTCCCTTACAGCCCCCTACTACCTAGACCAACACCATTGGCAGAGGTACCAGCAAATCCTGATCGACCTTTCCGTTGTGACAGACAGCTAAATCTTGTTCCAATAATGGAAGGTTTGCAGAGACGTTCAGAAAGTCAGCTTTTCTAATTGATATTAATAACTTCAAATCCATATATCAATTTATTTGCTGAATTGTACCCTATAAATTGAAAAGCTTTTTTTCTGATTAACATAAGAAACCCTCTTATCTTTAATTTACATAAGAACTAGAAACCTTTTTGCACAGTTCATAGCCTCTACAAATCACATGGATCTCCTGTAGAGTGAACAAATTCAGATTTTATGTCTTATGGAGCTTGATTACTCTTAAATGGAAATTAACTATAAACTCCTGAACTACTGACAAAAGGTCTTAACTGTGTGCCAGTGTGTAAAGATAGATCAGGATTGACAGGCATCTGCTATCGCTTAAGGCGTACAGTTCATGCTGACTATTTAAATTATTCAGCCTGTTTTTAAGTAATCAGGTCATTTTTCTGTTCTCTACTTTTTTCTATCTTTCAACAATTATCATTTGTGCAAAACATTTTCCTTTGAATATGCCATATTGAGAAACTGTTCCAAAAGGTTGCACCATATAGTATGCTTTATTTCCTGAGTCTAGAACTTCCATGCCACAACAGCTCAGATTATACATTAAAATATGAAAATGCATTAAAATCCTAGCCATCCAAATCTGGTATACATTCTGGAGTGGAGCCCTTTCTGATTCATACGAACAATGATATTTTGTCCATCCATCAGTGAATTACTCTGTCCATGATCAGTGAATTACTCTGTCCATGTCTGAATCAAGAATTAATCCGACACTACCATAATGACTTGAGAGTACTGAAATGAGTAAACACTGTGACTATATAAAAATCCTTAAAAAAGGAATATTAAGTTTTCACTCAACATACTTTTTGTTAGTACTTAACAACAAACCACACGCAGAACACTTTCTGCTCTTAAAGTATTAAACTCGGCATTATATTTAAACCCACTTTGAGGATTAATATCACTAAGAACAAAAGTCCCTCAGTTTATATGATAGTTGCCTGCTGCAGCTACCATTTTTGTAGTAATGCAAAAATTTAATACTTTATATCATTCTAATATATAAAACATATTTTCTAATAGCAAGTTCTAGGGAAGGCAAATCTGTGAAGTATTCTAAATATCCAATCTTTTCAACCTAATGAATGTTCAGACATCTGTGTTTCAGGATAAGCTGTAGCAAAATATTTTTAACTCTCATGGAAGTGCAAAAAGTATTTCAGTTTTTATAGCTGTTTTAAGAATGTTTAATTGCTTACTGATTGCCAGTCTTATTTTGGTGCAATGAAATCTCTGAATGATTTCAGACTTCGTTTCAAAGTTTGTGCTTTAAAACAAAAAAATAAGTACAAATAATATTCTTCTAAGACACTCTAGTTTTACTACTTGTATATAAAAAAGAATTAAAATACTTCTATTTTTATTCTTTTGATGAACAATACTCTCATGCTTGAGTTTCATCATAAGACCTCAGAAAACCTTCATTTCTTCATTCCAGTTCTACTTTTAAACCAATTTATTGTGCTACTGAATATTTCCTCAAGTATACATCCAGTACTCTTCCAAGCCTGATACTTTCCCTATAGGTGTACTTCTGGTTTTTATCCAAAATTATTTTCAAGTTTTGCTTTTTTTTTTAATCTGAACTCTTCAGCTCTTTAGATGATTTGTAAAATTTCCTACAGTTTTTAAGCGTTTATTGTTGTTATTATTATTGGTATCCAACTGATTTGCTAATTTCTCTAATGGAAGTTCTTCATCAGATTAAGTGGTAGCTCTTGTGGCTAATTTTCTTCAAGGAATTCAAATCTCATTGTCTTCACTAACAGATTTCTCTTCTTCCTTTTTTCCCCTTGATATTTAAAACTGACCATAATTTTCCTACACTTACTAGGCCCTGCCAATATTTTAATATGGCTGTACTTGTGGGTGAAGATCTTAAGTTCAAAATTGCACTTTATGAACAGTCAGACTGATACCGTAGAAATGGCTGCACTCTACATTAGATGTGTGTATGATGTATATACCCTATATGTACACAATTTTTAGGAGGAGGCTGCCAGTTTCCAGTCTACAGCAGCTTTTATTCACACACTGATGGGACACTGCCAGTAAGCCTTTTAGGCCAGTCTTAAAAAGAAAAAAGACAGAAAGAAAAAAGAAAAGAAAAAAAGAAAGAAAAAAAAAAAGATGTTGCTGCAGATCTGTGTCTCTCTTGCACCGGAGCTGTGCGCTCCATCTTGCATATACACAAGTGTTCTCAGTGAAAAAAGAAAAGAATCTTGTGCTTATACCCTCCACCTTCTTGATACATTTTAAGATGAAAAACATTAAGCTTTCTAAGGGGCTGTTGATTTTCTCCACCCTTTTTCTTGGGCATCTGCCTTTGCTACTTCCTCAGTCAGAAAGTGGGAGATACACTCTGAGCACTGCAGATGTGCTAACTTTAATGGGCTTTCATAGCAGAGAACAGTAAGTGCCTTCACCTACCTGGTCTGTACAGTGCCCATTCTATAACCTCACCTTCTGGTTTTCCATCTTGCCCAAATCTCTCCCACATTTGTCATATACTCCATCTACTTTCAAACTTTTGGTGTCTCATTCCATCCCCCCTCCAATTTTTTGCTTTCTCTGAATATGACCAACTTCCCAAACAACAGGTTGAACACTTCTATTCCTTTATACTTTCTCAAGTCTTCAGACATTTCTGCACCCTGCAGGCAATTACTCCCATGAAAGGCAAAATTTCCTAAACTACTTCGTTTCTGCCTTCCATCAGTTATGACTGTGGAAACACAAAATGGAGAAGGGAGAAAAAGGTGGATGTATTTCCAAACTTTCAAGGCCAGACTGTCACTTGGGAGCAAACAGGGAACTGAAGAATACAGGCACACTGATGCATACCATAAACAAAAAAGGTAAACCTCTTTTAAATACACCATTAGAAGGTCAGGGTATAGGCACTGATTTCATTTCTTTCAGATTTATTCTGAAAGAATAAATTCTTTCAGATTTATTCTGAAAGAGACCTGGATATTTTAATGCATTCTTAGCACTTCAAATCAAAATACAGAGTATTTTAGAACATTTTTAGTAGCCAGCTATTAACCACACTTTTTATATGTATTTTAAAATCTGAGGCTCAAAACATCTTAAGTTCAGAGAAAACACTATAACCTCTACAGCTTACGAACAGCTTTCATAAAAAGTGCACTTTAAAATCTTCTGTCTGTAGAAAACAATGGTATGTATGGCTATAGCGTTCATTTTGTATTGCCAGTTTATAAATAATTTATATTTCTTTTAAATTTTAACCAGGAAAAAGTCCTCCACAGAAGCGTAACATCTCTTTCAAAAAGATTCCTGAAGCTAAAAAGGCAGGAGAGGTCTAAGCCAGTACAGCAGCAGGGAAGAAAAAAAATACATTAAAAAATCTTATGTCATAAATCCTGCCTTACTTTCTGGGGAATGGAGGCATTGCAGAAGTAACTGGCACCGTCAGCTAACTGACACTAGCTCAAGGACAAAGTACTAGGTAATACTTTGCAAGGAATATCCACAGGTTGGCCTGGACTTGACCACAGATTAGATAAGGTGTTTTCCAATTTCTATAAAGTAGCAAAGATGCTGCTTTTGTATCAGAAGTCTTGTACTGAAGGGCTGATACGGACAGATTGCACAACAACGAGCTGTTCAGGTGGATGCACAATATATTACCCGAGTCGTATAACAGGCAATGGATAAGATATCCCTAATGACATATCGATAATTAAGGGCAAGTGACAACCTTGCTTCTAGGAGATTGTGCAAGAACGTGAAGGCGGAAAGACCTTCTCCATCAGATGCATCTCCCTTACTGCTGCAAGTAGAGGGGGAAGGCAGACTCGATGAAGCCGCCACCTCATCCAGAGTATCGAAAGTCAGCAGAGCCTGAGCTTCGGACTGACAGCCAGGTAATCTCTCACAGGGA
>NW_008824791.1:6467806-6479574 GCF_000699105.1 Pygoscelis adeliae
GCTACAGCGAATTATTCCAGTCAGGGGAATGGATAAAAGATGAAGCAGAGAAATAGTGATGCCCTGAAAGCTCCTTTTAAATTCTGGAGCTGGAAGTACTCTGGATCAGTACTGGAGCACGTGGGTAAATATACGCCCTTCCCCTGTTCTGCCTGGGATCGGTGCCATACATTGATGTGCAAATTAGAAAGACAAATCCCTTTCCTTTCAGCCTCATAAACCAAGACCTACACTCTCAGATAAGAGGCGGGGGCAGGGGGGAAGGAGAGGAGAAACTATGTACAGATAAGTGAATATAAAGAATAATTGTCACACCTTGCTTAAATGTTTTATTGCTGTTCCTAGGGGCTTTTTTTTTCTGTCAGAGTACAGCTGAGATGATAAATGGCATGTAAGAATTTCATTCACATGAAAAATCGTTGATTAAACATAGAAATCTTAATGGCCTGGTTTCACTATCATTCTAGTTCTATAGGTTTCTAATTATGTAGTCTGTGTTCAAACAGCTAAATCTTTGGGCTTCTTATACTGCTGTTTACACCTTGTTGATTCCTTCTTAACCTTTAACAGCTATTGAGAAATTAGTAGATTATTCTTTTTCATCAGCTGTAAGTAAAGCATGACTATAAGAACAAAGGATGATAGAAACTGCAGTGGATTAAATGGACAATATCTGAAAAAAATGTATTTCAAAGACATGCAAATGTCAGCAGTATTAAGATAATATGGTGCTCAAGTGGATGCATCGGAATGGCTGCTGAAAATTACTGGGATTAACCAGGAACTATGCTCCTAATGTACTGCTGGGGACAGGCAAGCAGCAGCCGCAAAGCATAATGATAGGATGTGCACACCTTAGTTACTATGCATTTCATAGAATAGAGGAAAATAACATCTTCTCAATCAGCATGTCTTCAGATCACTTTATAACATTCTGTTTCTTCGTACAAGTTTACAAGCATACTGCATCCCCAGCCAGGGCAACAAGAGCTGGGGAAAATACCGATTTATCAGAAATAACAGAAAAATAGCAGAAAGAGATTCACCACCACTTTTTACATTTCACATTATAGGATTAAAAAATGTACATTTTCTGAAACTAGCTTGGCTTACATAGGCTATGCTGAAGTCCCACATGCAACTCTACGGGTAGAGATAATGGTGGAGACTGCAAGAAGGAGGAAACAAGAGGTAACTGCTGTCACACCGCATTTTCAGTTTGCTTTTCTCTTTTTCCTTAATCAACATTATGTCTTTTGGTGATATCCCCACTGCCAGTTGAGGCCAGAAGGGTATATCAAGGTATTAAGGAGCAAAGACTATTATGAGCTTTTTTTTTTCCTTTGACGAGTCGGGATTTTAGACTGCTTAGATATTTCACGCTGAGACACTGATGGATACTCACATGCCTAACTTGCACTGTTTTCAGTAAGAGCTGTGTCCCAACACTCGTAAGAAACTCGGTCTCTGTTATTACAATAAACTGAGAAATACCACCTAAGAAACACCAGCTGCATTTTTTGAGCTAAGGTCAAATGCTTGCTGGCACAAGAATCAAAGAGGAAAATGAAGAGTGGCTGATTCACTTCCACTTTTTCCCTTAAGTAAACAGTTGAAAATCTCATTCACAGTTACTTCCTTGTCCAAATACTACTTGTTTAAAAGCATTTGCTGTTGGTGTAAGGCACAGTCAAGGAGAAGCCTCATTAAACTAAAACTCCTTCATGCGTTTGAGGTGCAGCGACAACACCCAGAGAGCTGATAAGAGTACCAGTGCTGCAGCTTGAATAACAAGCAAGGACTATACAAAGTCTTCAGTACCAACCCTCATTAACCAAGGTATGCACTTCTTGACTTTCAGTGCATGTAAGAACATCATGAAGTTTGGGAGATGTAGCAGAATATCCTCTTTACACCAGATAAGATACCTTTAATAACTAGCCATAACAATGACATTTCTAAGATCTTTAGTTGAATCATTGGTTCTTCTCAACAAGTAACCAAATGTTTATTGATATTTATAACAGTTATAGGAGCACCAAAGGAATGGAAATACACGATGAAATTTTTATACCTCAGTTATATTTTTTCACCAGTGTCAAAAAAAGCTGATGTTGAAGCACACGGTATTAGAACATTATAAATGGTAAAATGCTTCATGCTTTCAACATCATATAATGAAATCTTAATAACAACACACTGTGAACTTATGATTATTTATATTTCAGAGCTAAGTCCTATACCATGGTCTGTGTCAATTTCTTTAACATCTAAAAATAACTTATGAAACAGTAATACAATAAATGGAAAAAGAGACAAACATTATTTACGCACAAGAGTTTGCTTTTCTTCTCCCAAATGTATCATTGTCTCCAGACAGAGGGGAGTGCTTTAGTTCACACAAACTTTTCTCACACAGAAAATTATTCATTAGTACCTTCATGATAATAATTTTAGCATTGTAAAGGAGATATCCTCAAGCTCTCAATGAGTTTCAGCTCCATCAGCATCTAGTCTTAGCAAGCCACAACAGTCTATGTTCAACGCTTAACAGCACAGAAACAGCTGTACTGGATCAGACTAAAAGTTCAGCTAGCCCAGTGCCCTATCTCCAGCACCAGGGATAAGCAGATGTCTAGGGAACAGGCCAAGCACAGATGTTGCCTCCCCAAGCACTCCTCTGACCTACAACTATCTCAGGCACTTCTGGCACCAAGCAGAGTTTAAAAATATTCTGTAAACCTTAAGGACTTTCCTTTCCATGAACTTTGAACTTATGCAGTTTTCCCTTGAATTACCACAAATTTTTACCATCTGCCATATCCATTGACAACAAATTCCCAAAGTTTACCAGTCATTGTATTAAAAATGACCTCCTTGCTTTGCAACAAAACTGGTTCTTACTAGCTTAATTTACCCTTAAACATTTCTAATTGAAGAGAGAATGAACCAACAATCCCTAACAACCATCTCTTTGTCATTTACAGTTTTGGAAACATCTGTAATAATTCCCCTCTATATCAAATAGGCCACCACAAGGCACATTTTCTGTGCCCTTCAAGGAACTCCAATATGTTTATAAGATAGGATTTTCCCTCTGCAAAAGGGATTCCCCCCAGAAAGTTTGTTTTTATTCAGATGTCTGCTAATTCGAGTTCTTTTTATAGTTTTTACTATTTGTGAAGCCCAAATGTCAGTTCTACAGACTTGCACATTCTGGGATCTCTCCTGAAGCCCTGTTGTCCCAAGTTAGCAAGGTGGTTTTAAGCATGAAGTTTCCTGTCACTGTTCATAATCCATCAATCTCATCCTTGAATTCCCTTTGAATGCCGGGGTGAAACCATCTGGTCCTGCTGGCTTGTTACGGCTCGTTTTGCCTGTTTGTTCCACAACCTCCTCCACAGTCCATTTAAGAAAATCTTGCTGGTGAGCACCTCAGAAAAAAGGGAATCAGTCTGTAATATACCCAGTTTCTTCCACAGTAAATATGGATGTAGCAAATTCATCTGGCTTCCCCTTATACCTTGATCCTCAGTTGATCCTAGAAATGGACTGGCACACTTCCTGATCTATTTCAAGAAAGATTAACTAATATTTTCAATTCCCTTTGCTAGTTGCTCCTCAAATATTTTTTCTTTTTTTTTTTTCTTTTTTTGGTGGTTTGGCTTACTGCATTTTTATATTTAATCTGCCAAAAATCTAAGGACCTTCTCTTTCCTTTGGAAAACAACTTCAGCTTTTCAAATTATGGCTTCACCATTTTTATTACTTTGCTTTCTCTTCCGTTTAGCCTCACCGATTTTTCCTTCTCAAGTGTTTCCGCTAGGTGATATGTATTGACCCTGTGGTTCTAAACTCTTTTTTTATTTTTCTAACGTAGTCCTCAGGCTGCCTGGAAAGATTTAATTCTCTTAGCTGCCCCTTTTAGCTTCTTTTTAACAAGATTCTTCGTTTTTATGTAGTTCCCCTTTTTGATGTTGATTACCATATAATTGTCTAGACTTCGGTTTTTGCCTCTAGGTGCAAACTGCAAGTAAATACATTTGAAAGAACAAGCTGAACGTAGACGGTGCTTGAGAGCACCCTCAGACTGTCACTCCCCAGGACAAACCGACTCCATTGGGAGCATTCTAGAAATCGTAGGTATGAGGTAAGAAGATAGGCTAGGGATATATGAGAGCAATAGAAAGTAAAAGCAAAAAAAAAAAAAAAAAAATCACAATTAAATAGCAATAATAAGTAGAAACACTGACCTTTCTCCCACTTACCTCCCTCCTACCATCCCCCGAGGAGCCACACTCCCCCGTACCCTCTCAGCTCGCCCAGCTCTGGGGTGAGCACTGCTGTGCATACAGCAGGTGTGGCTGGATCTCCCGCTCCTACCACAGCGATATCACAGTCCACCCCACTAGCACTTCTTAATCCTTGCTAAAATCTTTATAATTTCATCTTAAAAGTGACCAATGCAGTGTTTCTAAGCAGTAATAAAACCAAACAATGACAACAACAAAACATGTATGTATCTACGGAAACCTCTCACACGTTTTAATAAGTGGATCCATACCGTAAACTTCATTACAGAAACCTTGTGCACACGCGTGCCTGTGCAGCAGCCCTCAGTAAGGATTTAGCTGCCTGTCCGCAAGCTCACTGAGATGGTGTACGGGATGCGGGTGCCCAGGTGCTGGCAGGGGGCTGGAGGGCGGCCTCTGTGAGGAGTGGCCGTGGCTGCCCCGTGCCGGACATAGCTGGTTCCAGGCGGCTCCACCGGCCCCACCGCCGGGCCCCGGCGAGGCACGCCACGATGGCGGCGGCTTGGGGGAAGCCTGGGTAAGAAAGGGCAAAACGCTGCCCCGCAGCGAGGGGTGATGGACAAAGTGTGAGAAACAGCCCTGTGAGCACCGAGGCGAGGGGAAGAGGAGGTGGTCCGGGCGCCCGAGCAGGTATTCCCCTGCAGCCCCTGGAGGACACCACTCCGGAGAAGAGAGAGGAGGAATAAGAGGCAGAAAGGAGCTGTTATGGGCTGACCATAGCCCCCATTCCCCATCCCCTGGAGGGGAGAGAGAGAGGAGCTGGGAATGAAGGAGCAAAGGTGGGCCTGGGAGAAAGGTGGGGGGTGGGGGGGAGGTGTTTTCAGTTTTTGTCTTTGTTTCTCACCATCAAACTCTATTTTAACTGGCAATAAATTAAATTAATTTTCCCCGAGCTGAGTCTGTTTTACCCGTGACAGTAACTGGTAAGCGATCTCCCTGTCCTTATCTCGATCCACATCCTGTTGAGGAGGGTGAGTGTGAGAGTGGCCAGGTGGGCGTCTGGCAGCCAGCCATGGTCAACCCACCACAGACGGGCGTGTGGCAACTGCCATTAAGCACGGAAGGAGACGCACAGGAGAAAGTTACGGGGTCCTTTACTAAGTAGTAGCCATTTTTTTCTGTTTTTCAATGTATAAACACTAAATACTCTCGTTTGTATTATTTTTTATAATGAATAACCTGTGCTGTTCTTCCTTTGTACAAGACTGTTCCCTCAAGCCTCTGCTGCCTAATGCACAAAAACAGGTATGCATGCAGCTCAGCACACACATCTGTGATGAGATTTTCTATTCAGAACCCCACCAGCCAAAACCCAGTAGACTCACCACTGTGTCCCTGTTAGATCATTCCCTGACTGGGTTATCCACCATTAAGAGCCCCAGCATGGCTGCTCAGCCCCTCAGCTGCTTATAGCAGGTTCTTAAGTGAGGGACAAACCAGGCAAGCAGCTATAGCAGTTTCTTGGCCGTTCTCTTGCAGTTCTGCATCCTTCCAGCCTGCCACTTTTGCTCTCCTGTGCAAGACTACAAATCACAGACTCCGTCCTTCCTCAGGTCTTATAATGTAAGTTTTGGAAACAGTTTACAGTGACACTTTAAATACTAAGCCTTGAATCTGGACATTTTGTTTTAACTAGCCAAACTTAGGTCTGAGAAATCTCTGAGATTTTCTTGCAATAGAAAGACAAAGACTATCTAAAACAAACAATGAATAATTTGTAATTTGCACTAATAATAAATAGTGATAATTTATTTGTTCTCTTACCTGTTTCCTGCCATGCCTGTCAGAACCACAATCCCACTTATCTTGTCATCTCCATTTGTTCTGGGGCTGTGCTCACACACCAAAGAGTAGTGTTAAGCTTACATTTTCACACTTAAAAAGGTTGTTTGGATATTTTTCTAACTTTTGTTTTCCAGCCCTTAGCACGTGACTTAATTGGCTGGGCTAATGCCACAAAGTTCTTTGTGTGGAGACATGCGCACTTCCTTCCATCCATACAAATACCATATATTTTGTAACACCCGTTTAGCATATTTGTCAAAATATATGTCAGAATAGTACTCTCTCAGAGTAACTGAGAACAACTGTATCAAGTGATTTTTCCCAGCAATAACTCTAGGGAAAGGAGAGCAAAGAGCATCTTCCAAAAAACAATGAAAAAAAGAATATGCACGCAACACTGAGAAATTCAATGGGTTTGTGAACAGTTCTCACTGCCTATTCAGTGATGGGGCAAAATCTCTTTGCTGTGAAGTGGCACAATTTCATCACCTTTCAAAACAGTTCTCTTGGCTTGTCCTGTAGCAAAGAGAACTGCTGCCAATAGGGACTATGAGTCTTAGTTTTGTGAGGAAAGGAAAATTTCCAATATAGTTTTAGAAAATTATGTAAGCAAGTACTGGATTTACTGAATGGGTGTCTCTGGTGCAAGTGCAGTATGAATACTAGTGCAGTATTAAGTAGGAACAGTGCAGGGACAGGCTTCAATGCTCGCTTAAACCCCTGCAACTCACTTGTGGCTTTGCCTTTCACATATAAGACAGCCATTCCAAAAGTATGCCAACAGACCCGACTGTATTGTTATCCTCCCATACTCATTCCATTCATACCCCCTTTTAAATTTTGCACGCTGACTGAGAACTTACAATTCCGGAGAAGGACGATCAGGCAGAAGGTTGCATTTGAGTTTGTCAATTAAACCCTTTCTTCCAGTGTTCATTTTCTGCACCTCATTTGCACATTAATCATGCATGAGCCTCAACTTTGCAATGACTGGTGAACAGGCCAATACCTACACCTCCATAGTGATTCAGTGATTGCAAAAAGGTTACACTCTGAGTTTGAGTTCTGCACACCAAGAGCTTGAGATCAAAGTAAATGTACAGAATTGATGTATAATAGACCAAGTCACAGAAACATGCTTCTCCCTGTTTTGGGTGCTTTAAAAATAGGGAGAAAAAAAAAAAAGATAATTGTAATTTAAGAAAAAATATATCTAACATAGACCCAGAAAGCTAGGGAGGGGTGAAAAATAAAAGTCTTTTTTGTATTGAAAATAATGAACTGAAAAAGGTAAAGTAACAGTGGAGAAAGGAACAATACAAACTATTCTCAATAGGGGAACAAGTAGAAATTCCAAAATCAGTGTCCAACTTCATAAAGAGAGGTTATGTCTTGAGAACAGGAGGTGCGAGTTTTTGAGTGAAAGGACACCAAATACAAAGAAATTAAAAAAAAAAAATCATGAAATGCTAATTTGATTTTAAGGTGCCCTGCTTACACTGTTCTTTAAATGCACACTTCTTTTCCTTTAGAAGGATGGCGTTTTACCCTGCTAGCTTACAGCATGTACATGTTCTCAGGGTACTATGTTGCTATAAATGTGGGGTAAAAATGCAGATACGCAGTGAGCTGGTGTTCTCCATGACACTGGGTGTTCCAGATCACATCTGCTACACAGGGAACAAATTTTGTTTCTGTAATTGTGTAACAGAGCAAATACCATGAGCATGATTTGCACTGAAGGAGTTATACTAACTTCTTATGTTCTACCGCTAATGGTTGATTAAAGACTGCTGTAATTTTACCTCTAAGTGTAGCTAATCCCTTATCTATAGAAACTGAGGTATGTAAAAGACTGAGCATCATATCCTCTCCCAAAACTTTTTTTTTTTATGTTTTAACTTCCAGTCCAGTACTCAATTAGAACTACCCATGCTGTATTTCAATGTTATCTATTATTCTATTCCATAGGCCTTTTTTATCTTAGAATGTGTTCCCACCTGAGAGCAAGGAAAAGAATTATTTTGAAAGTCATACACATGCAAAATGGATTTAATGAGCAGTGAAAATGCTGCATTTAGTTGTTTTTCACACTGTACTTTCTGCACCATTTTATGTGTAAATACTGCAGAAAAGGGACACAAAAAAGAAGAAAAGCAATTATTGAATTCAGCCTATTAGCCAATATGATCATTTTACAGAACACTAAAGGGGAAGTTCTTCAGCACTGCAGGAGGCTTTATTGTAAAGTGTAATTTTCAGACAGGCACTAATGCTCCCACCTGCTTCTTTTTGTGTCACACTTTTTATAACACCAATTTCCCTACTCCCTGTAAAATACTGGGAGGAAAAAAAAGCATAGAAGGTCCCAGCTGCAAAAAGAAGACACAACCTCCCAGACGGCCAGGATGTTTAACACAAACTGAAATTTAATCTATTAAATATACATGCTGTATCTCAGCAAAAATGCTGCCTTCTTCTTAATATGTTATCTACTACATCACAGCATAATTCCACAGTGGAGGTGTAATGTCAATGAAATATTGGTGTAGAAGGTTACAAGCTGAATATTTGCATAATCCTTTAAAATAATTGGCTTTTTCTTGCAAAGACAAACTACTTATCTGGAAAGTTTCACTAGGCAGATTTTTTCTACAATTCATATGATACTCTTCATAAGATTTTAGATCATTTTACTGAAAATGAGCAGTCATTCAAGATAACATATAACAGATGCCTACTAAATCAAGGCAGGAGATATCATTAGGATGAACTCCTTCAAAATGACAATAATTTAAAAATTGGTCAACTATCCAAAGAAAGTAAGTACAGCAACGATGGCAAATGTTGCCAAGTTTGACTTCAACAGAGATTTGGACCGGCATCAGTGACTATTAACTAGAATTGTTTTAAAAGTAAACTGGGCATAGAATTTGGATACTGAAAAGGTTTACCATTATTAACAGTTATGTATATTCCAATCTACAAAACTTCTGTCACATGCTATGTGATCAGTCTATCTTGCACATGATATATTTTCTCTTTACCTTCCTGACTGAAAGAGCTTGAAATGTAGTGTTTAATACTGATAAAGCTTTCTTTATCTGTTGCCACACTGTTGCCTATGTGGGTGGAGAAACAAGATGCTTAACTTACAAGTCTGGCTGATGATAAGAAATTTCTATGTGGTTGACAATAACCATGGGATACAGAGTGATTAACATTAGCTGACACAGGTTATATCCCATCAGATCAAGTTAACAGTAGGTTGTTTTTGAGTTAATAATCACCTACTCAAATATAATCAGTTCCTCTTGGAGAAATGGAAGTCCACACTTCTCAAAACAGAAAAGAATATAGAGAGCCTAAATAGCATAAAGATACAAAGATAAAAAACACTGTTTAAAAAAAGACAAAGAAACTTTTCAAGAAACTAGAACAAGACAGAAGAGAGAGACAGGACAGACATACCCACTGTATTTGTAGGAGACAGGCTCTATCTAATTGCTGAACAAGCCAAGTCCAAAGAAAGACAACTTGGAATGGACAGACAGCGAAGCAAAAGACAGGAACAGGAGAGCCTGAGCTATCTCAGCTGACTGAGAGCTGTTCCCTGGTGACGAGGAACACAGGGCTGAGAACTGTGAGGGGGGGTTCTTACCTTTGTCCGAGTCCACACCCACAGACACAATACTTTGTCCTATATATGTAAGCATTTATTCAAGAATGTTTTTACAGAATCTTGCCCAAAGCTGTGTGTGACATGTGCCCCTGGAAACATAACTCTAAACTCAGAGTGGTCAGAAGGCATAAATGTGAGATAAAGAGATACTTCAGTTACTGAGAGGTATTAGAGGTCAATGCTAGTTCTGGGATCAAGGCAAAGGAGGCCAGGGAGAGTCCCAGTTTGTTAAATGCAGTTACAACAAAATTCAAAATTCAAAACCATCCACCTTTCTGCTTAAGACAAAGATTATCTGGATCTAAACATAAAACAGTGGAAGTCCAGTATCTAACTTTCCTTCTTTCTTTTCACCTACTTGATTTCAGTTGTAGGTGGTCCTTTCCAGAGAAACCTGGAAACAGACTCTTACAATTCAGGATTTCTTATGAACGAATATGTATGAAGCTTAAGGGAGAAATACTTTGATACCATATTCATATTTTGCTAGGATAATATTTCATCCTGGATATGGACAAATTCATCCAATTTTCCAAATCATTAATATTTATTGATACTGCCTGAGCATCCAGCTTGGGCTGTGGATTCATTCTGCAAGGTGATTTATAAACACAGAAACATGCATGCTTTTCCAGATTCATTATGATAATTCATACAGGCGGAGTTGATACTAGCATTCCTTTCTAGGCTGCTAGGTATTCATGGCACAGTCCAGATAGTATTCTGCAGTGAATAAAATTTATGCAGAAAATGAGATAATTTCTTACAGAACCTCCATCTCACCTGCTAGAGAAGCTGGGAAGTGTATCATGTCAAAGTAGGAAAGAAAGAATTGTACAGGGACAAAAAGCTGGCCGTTAGACTAACGATTCAGAATCTAAAACTGCCATTATGATGTAGTTTCAAAGCAATATTGGCAAACTACTTACACCAAAATGTTAACAGCTGAACATCAAGTGGGTTTCCGCTATTTTCTCTGTTAGTTTCTGATTTCAGACTCTTAAGCATGGATTTGTAGATATGCTAAGAACTCAGTGTTACAATTCAAACCAATGATGAGCTATCTTCTGAGTGTGATGCTATGTCATGTCAAATACTCTTGGGAAAATGGGGACTGTGTTCAATGTTAGACATAAAATATATGTGATCTATTTGTCAATTTTGGTCTTAGGATTTTTTTTCTGCTTCAGTTCCCAGCTGTAAATTTGAGGCAACTGAATACCCTAATTGTCCACAGGTGTGATAAACATTTAAATGTTTGCCAAGTTCTCAGATACTAGGAGGAAGAAACATATGAACAAATTATTTTAATTCTGTATTCTGAGGGCATGCATCAAATAAGACCTGAGTCATACAGATCATTCATAGCTACTATTCATAATTGCTATTCCACTGAAAGAGTCAGGAATCCTCTTCAAAGGCTATATCCTGCCCATAATGCCACAGCTTTCAGGAAGCAAAGTATTATGATGTTTCTGGACGGCCGGGCCCAAAGAGTTGTGGTGAATGGAGTTCAATCCAGTTGGCGGCCGGTTATGAGCGGTGTTCCCCAGGGCTCAGTTTTGGGGCCGGTCTTGTTCAATACCTTTATCAATGATCTGGACGAGGGGATCGAGTGCATCCTCAGTGAGTTTGCAGACTACACCAAGCTGGGCGGCAGTGTTGATCTGCTCGAGGGTAGGAAGGCTCTGCAGAGGGACCTGGACAGGCTGGATCGATGGCCCGAGGCCAACTGTATGAGATTCAACAAGGCCAAGTGCCGGGTCCTGCACTTGGGCCACAACAACCCCATGCAGCGCTACAGGCTTGGGGAAGAGTGGCTGGAAAGCTGCCTGGCAGAAAAGGACCTGGGGGTGTTGGTTGACAGCCGGCTGAACATGAGCCAGCAGTGTGCCCAGGTGGCCAAGAAGGCCAATGGCATCCTGGCCTGTATCAGAAATAGTGTGGCCAGCAGGAGCAGGGAAGTGATAGTGCCCCTGTACTCAGCA
>NW_008824791.1:6479943-6505470 GCF_000699105.1 Pygoscelis adeliae
TGCCCAGGGAAGTGGTTGAGTCACCATCCCTGGAAGTATTTAAAAGACGTGTAGATGCAGCGCTTAGGGACATGGTTTAGTGGGCATGGTGGTGTTGGGTTGACAGTTGGACTCGATGGTCTTAGAGGTCTTTTCCAACCTTAATGATTCTATGATTCTCATCGTGTAATGAAAGTCAGGAAATCCAAATGTGTCCCTTCTAGCATTTCTCAAAATACCTTCCTTAAGTACAGAGATCTTTCGACTTTGAATTAGTTTGAAGTAAGGTAACTACTCAGAGGAAGGAAAAGATTTTCCACTCTTTTCTTTATAATATATTTTCTCCTTGAGCTCGTGACAAAATGATTCATGAAATAAATGTTTCTATAATTTTCTAACTACCAAGCATGTGAAAATTCTGAAGAAATGACAGGATCTGTAGATGAAGAAGACAGTGTATGTTGTCCACCTTGACTTTAGCAAGTCTTTGGTCACTGTCTCCAATGGTATTCTTTGTATCTAGGCTAGGATGTTACTGTTGTCCTGGATGTGTGTACTACTCAATGGGTGAAAAACTGGCTGGACAATTGGGTTGAAGGGACACTCTACCTGGTGGTTGGTTACAAGCAGACTTCTTCAGGAGTCTGTCCTGGATCCTGTCCTGTTTAACTGTTTAATATCAAAGACCTGGCTGAGGCGGTGGAATGTGCTTTCATTAAGTGGGTTGTCTACACCAAACTTTGGCTATACTGAGTATACTTGAGGGGAGGGCTACTATTCAGAGGGGCGTCCACAAGCTGGAGGAACAACAGGCCCCTTCCTCATGGGAGGCAGGGAAATTCAGCAAGGACAGATGCAAAATCCAGCACACAAGCTGAGAAGGACCTGGGGGTCCTGGCTGACAGTAGGCTAAACATGAGCCAGTATGAGTCCAGGCTCCACTGCTTTCAGGTGACTGAATCCTAATTAACTCTCCTCACTAAGTTTTCTCTTTTCACCTAGAGCCCTGTCAGGTCCTTCTCAAAGGAAACAGCCACTTGTTGGGGTCCCTGACAGAATGGTGTTGTCTGTTTCTCTGTTATTATTAGTATTTGTTGCCATCAGCCTTTGCAAAATGTTTGTCTCACTCAAGGGAGTCTTCTTTACACAGATACTAGAAAAGACAGAACTTTCTGTGGTGATACCATACACATAGTTTACAGTAGCTTTATAGTACAAGCTTGATTATTTGGTGTGCCCTCATTATTGTAAGTGATCAATTTTTCTGATATTAAAATGTTTATTTGACTATATATTACTGGGTACATATAATATTAGTGTTTATTACTGATTGCGCTTTTCTCTATAACCTTTTCATGACCTTATGAATCATGTTATTCTAATGAAGGATACATATATGAGTGTTCTCCTGAAATAAGAATCTTTCCTATTTATTTCAAACAAGGCCAAATATTCACTTTACATTAGTCAACCAACTATACTATGACTCCCCTGAGCTGCATGGAATGGAAAGACATTTCTCTAAAGCACACAGGAGACAGCCAAATCTCTCTTTGCTTCCTGTGCCCTAATTATTCCATTATATTTTGACATCCTTTCTGCTGAAATTACACTGACTTAAAAAAAACCCCCATATTTCATGCATGCTTTGGTGAGAGTGCTGACTAAGAATATTAAATATTGAACCTTTCTTTCATTATGGGACAGTTTTTGAGTTCACTTTTGGGTCAGTTTTGAGTCAGTAGACTATATTGTTAAGACACAAGGTTGTGTAGAAGCTACAACTTGCAATAAGAAAACATTGGCTTTTAAAATCTTTTATAAGCACAGACAACAGTGTAAATGATCATTTTGTTCTTTGGTTTTTATTTTTTACAGCTGTCTTTTACTTTAAAATATTCAAAATATTTTCAAGCAATATGACTTCAGAAAAGTCTAGACATTGCATATGAATTCATAAAAAGGATGTCTATGATTTCTGAAGCTTAATTACATTTCCTTATTTGGAAAATAAACAGAGCCTAGGTAAAACTATGTTATGCTAAAAAAGACATAAATTAAAAAGAGCCACTGACACCTTACAGACATATTAGCAAGTTCATTTAACTAAAATGTTATAGCCTGACAACTTTTTAGGGATCCAGCCAAAAATATTGGAAATGACAAAATAGCTCTAAGGATTGAAAAGACAAGAGATTAGCTTCAATTTGGTTTGAAACTATACAATAGTATCTTCAAAAGAGGAATGCTATTGAATAGTGATGTCAACTACAGGGTGCCTTGACCTAAATTATGCAGAGAAATGGCTAAATACTTTTTTACCTACAATTTAAAAAAAAAAAGGACATAATTATTATTAAAATTGTCAATAGGGTGAACAAACCAGCAACGGAGTCCTGTGTAAGAAGAGACTAAGCTGACACAAACACACCTACTAGGATTTTTCCAAAAGAAAACTCTTATATTTGGTCTACCAACTGGGCATTGATCAATCAGACAACAATCCTCACAAATGCTATCTCAAGTTCCCTTAAAATATTACAGATAATAGGTTATGTTTCTATAGTGAATTATGTTTACAAGGTCTGTTTAAAAACAATCTCTGTGGTAAACTGATGAATATATTTCCTCTTTTTTCCTTTCCACTAACAGAAAATTTTAATTGAAAATGTCATATCTGTATGCACACAATATTCCAAACACCAGCCTTCCACTGCTGTTTATAACTGGGGCCCCAAGTGCTACACAAACTGGACGAGAACATCATCAAATCCAAAGGTCTAAATCCGTAAGCATAACTTGATTTTTTTAGAGAATACTCAAACTTTGATGCTAGATCCTGGAGGCAATAAATTTAGCCAGAGTTGCACATGGAAGCAAGAGGCAGTCCTTTTGGAAGGCAGCGTATGAGGAAGCCTCCTCCCCTCACCATCTCACCACTCCCATTCTGACTCAGCACTGTGGTCAGTATGTCATCCCACCACGTGGGACCGGTGTCATGACACATGACCCATCAGAGCCCCTAGGGGCAAACCCAAGGACCGATGGCCCTTGCAGTAACCTCCCCAGCACCTCTCAAGCAGCCTACCTCTGCTCAAAGCAGCCCCAGCCACAACACATACTCTAGAGGGAACTGTGGCAGAGTCTATAATGATCTGTAACACTGCATTAATCCCCGACACGGCCTGCCTCTGCAAAACCATCGCAGAACAGGCAGAATCCCGGCCTGCTCTTTTTATTGGTATCAACACACTTCTATAGGAGCAATACAGTGCTTACCCAGAAGAACAACTCCTGCCTCCAAAGTAATTCCCCTAAC
This sequence comes from Pygoscelis adeliae, assembly GCF_000699105.1. Classification (NCBI taxonomy): domain Eukaryota; kingdom Metazoa; phylum Chordata; class Aves; order Sphenisciformes; family Spheniscidae; genus Pygoscelis; species Pygoscelis adeliae. The sequence continues at coordinate 6,483,242 of NW_008824791.1, forward strand.
AGCAATAAGCACAGGGTCACGACCAGAGTCAGAGCTATCCTTATCCTCGCAGTGATGAGCAGAGAGATAAAACAGCACAGTTACAGAATTTGTGCATCCTCTCTTACGCCCTCTCATGTTGCCTCACTGGATCATTCAAAATGGCTCACCCACATTTCCATCTTCCTCTCCACCGCTCTCCCCCCCCCCCCCCCTCCCCCGCCTCCTTAGCCCACTCTCAGGACTCCTGTTCCAACATTGCTCTCTGCACCAAGACCAGACACGCAAGGCGACATAAACCCATTCATAGCAACCTCAGAGTCTGGGATAATTCCAGCCCATCTCACACAATCGATGCTGTGCACATCCAAGTGTCTGAGGCCATTTTTTCTCTTGTCCAAAGTCATGGCCGTTGACTGGTCAAGACAAATCTTATACCCTGAAGCATGAAACCTTAGCAGGGCCTTAGTTCTCCAGTTCTCACACTGAGTAAACAGTTGTTCCTCACCTCTCTGCTATATCTTTGGAGGATGCTGTTTTGGCAGGAGATGCAGATGGCAGTTGATTTCCCAGAGGTGTTGGCCTGAGCAAGACTTCCCTCACATTCTCTAAGTTAGGTAGGGCTTTTCCTTAGAACTGTGTTGTAGCTTTGAAACACAATATCTGGGTATTCATGATGCGCATGGTTTGGGGGACAGAATCCCTGCAAGAAGGGGCTTGGTGATGAGATGTAAGATGGGGTAAGTGTGTTCCAGCTTTAGCCTCATTCTGCTTTTCCCTTTTGGGAAAGAATTATTCTGCAGCAGCCATAACTACCATGAATGTCACCACAGTCACAACCCAGCTTCATTCTTTCTCCATTTCCGTCTCTAATGTCATTTTGAAGCTGTGAAAATTTCTCTGAGATATAGCAGAAATGTACCTTTAAGTAAGCGTTCATTTACTGGTATGATTCACTGCTGCCTACAGGAAACTGGAGAGACTGTTTTAACTGTGACATAATTTTGACAGTGTATAGAAATTAACCCATGGTGTGTAAATGGCTATGAAGGACCATGGTTGGCTCTGAGCTCTCCACGAAGCCCACGGTTCATCACTTATCTTGTGACACTGACATATTTGGGCTCTGTGGACCTCTCCAATTTCTCTCTCTCTACAAGCCAGAAGGTAGTCATAATGTAGGTTGGGAGCATGACATTACTGTTTCTCACGCTAAGCAACTGCAGACTGCTCCCAGGATGATGCCTATTTATTACTGGCTCTGCGCCGTGAAAGACTGACCTAATGAAGCAATACAGAGCAGCTGATGTTGGCAGTTCTTGTGGTATGGACAATTAGAGGTGCATTTATTGGCAAAATATTTGTGCCCCAAAGGCTACCACATACAGATGCCGTGCCTTGGTAATTCTGTGGTGTGGAGTTTTTATTTGGCTGCCCTTTCAAAACCACATGTGAGGTTTGCATTTGAATCCATTAAGGTTGCAACTGAGTTCTATTTTAAAAAAATAAATAGATCTTAAACACCTCAGTTGCAGCTCTATTTTAATTAGTATGTTTTAACCAATGTCTCCTAATGGTAACATATAAAGAATATCTGCAATATTTAGTGTACCAAATAGAAAATATTGTGTATGTCAAGCTGAAACATACCACTTCTGTAGCTTTTTACTGCCTTCAGAAATGACTAACAAATACAGGGGTCTAGAGGAAAATCTAGTATCTGAGAGGATTAATTGTCTCTTTTTTAACAGAGTGACATCTTTGGCATGTGAAAAAAATGTTAGCCCATTTTCAATGAAAATTATGAAAATGTGGTTATAAGCTGTAGACAAAGAGCAAGATGCATCTGACCAAAATTAAACATAGATATAAAATTTGATATAAATGTCTATATTTAGACATCTATATTAGATATCCCAAAAGACAGAGGTAGATATCTGACCAAATTAACTGTCTAAAATCCATGGAGTTAGTGGAGAGAAAGTAGCAGAGGTATGGTCCAGTCTGGTTCTTTCTCCTGTAGGTGTGTAATGTAGATCAGACCAGTCATGTTATAATAGTGCCTAAATCTCACCACCGAATGCGAAGGGAAGCCCAAGTGAGCAGCTCAGATGTAAATATCTACTTTGCAGATGTTTAAAGACAGTTGAAATGATTCCCATACACTCAGAAACTGAAAAGCATCATGTCTCCTAGTTGTAATACTCAGAGGCAGGTGAAATCGTTGGAGGACTAGAACCCCTAGTGGGTATTATACACCTATTCCTCCTTCCCCCCCACATACCAATCACATCCATCTGTCTAACCATCCAGCTATCTGTCTCACAAAAGTAAAAAGAACAAAAAGAAGAAATCAACTCATAACCTCCAAACTTTCTTATGATTTAAAAACTCCAAATGTTAAGGGCCAAAGTGTCCCTTCTCACCAACAATAGGTAATTAAAAATACGTAATGACTGCCTTACTTGTAAGTCTTTATCCCTACAGTGCATGTTAGATGAATAGTGAAAATCAAGCACCTGGGGCTAGGATGCCTGAAGTTTATAAGCCAAACAGAGCACTTGGCATGTAGCTGTCGCCTGCTAAGTCATGAGGAAAACACCGAAATAAGGAAAATCCTAAATACCATCTATCCAACAGCACACTCAGGGCAATCAGGGCTGACCTCTTTCCTAAAATTAAGCACTTGCACATCTTCTGCTGAATTTGAAATTAACAGGGAAACAGACTCTGTACCTCCTGATACCTAGGGGAATGCTCAAAGGCTATTAGGTAAATGGACAATTTCTTCTCCTTCAAGTATATTATAAAAGCAAGAGATGGCTTGCAGCTGATTTTTGTGAGTTACCTACAGAGGTATCTATCTCAGAAACACATATTACTTCAGAAGTTCATAGGTACGCAGAAGGCCAATTGCATTGAGCACCACGTAAGACTAATTGGATGGACCCTCAGTGTTCTGGTCTCAGGCAGGGTAGCAGCATGATCTAGATGCTGAGTTGCTCAGCCCAGTGAAGATTTGGATGGAGGAGTTGCTTTAAAATGATACAGGCAATATAATATAAAAAAGAAAAGTACTTATGGAGTTTAAATGATGCCAGACTAAACTCAGAAGAGCTTTTCAAAATAGAAATTTTGGACTTAAATGCCTGACTTGACCTAAATCTGACTTCAGGTTCCTACATTAAGCAATTCCATAAAGTCACTAAAGTTACACCAGGGAGAAATTCAGCCCTAAGTGACATGATTTTTGGCATGTAATTTGCACCTTTTCTAGAACCGAAATATTATTGCACTATCATTTTCAAGACCATTCTAAAGCTGCGTATAATCACTCCATATAACACTATATATTAATCTTTTGAGCAGAAGGTCAATATTTAAGAAACTTCATTCATATTAACTTATTAAGCAATTGGATTATTTATGTATCTTATGGGTAAATATATAACAGCTCATCTGAGAAGATACTGTTTTAAAGAGTGAAGTCTATTTAAATAGTAGATTCTGTGCAAGAGTTAATCTCTGCAGATCTGCCTTTAAAAATATTGATGGCAGAGATGTTAATTTCCAAGTAAAACAATTTATATTCTTAAGGCAGGTTACATCTTTTCAAATTCTGGTAGAAACAGGCAGCCAACTTGCACATATCATTAAACTTCAAATTCCCCTGTAAATGACAGTCAAAGCATCCAGAAAGTTCAATATATTTTCTCTGAGGCTAGTTGATGTAGGAAGATTTTCATGAGACGTTTTATCTTCTATCATCAGTTCAGTGATGTAAACAGTGATTGATTAAGCCTGCACTCCTTTCAGGTTGATATACCTGACTGAAAAAAAAAAATAAATCTCACAGCTGGAATTCTTCCTGAAAACTAAAATAGATGACAAAGTAAAAGACCAGTCTTCTATAGACACTCAATGAAGACAGGCTTCGAGGGGTTTTCTATACCAGAGATTACTTTACACCCCAGGACAAGACAGAAACGGCAGATTTCTGCAGCTGAAGACTGCAATCACAGCAGAATAAGGAAAATAACAAAAAAAAAAAAAACAACCCAAACAACTTGTTGAATCACTTACACTGGTTTTCCTTTGGATTCACAAGTCAAAATTATAGATTGTCCTTCTTCAGGCCATGAATTGGAGGAAATGATTTTAACTAAAGGTGTATCTAGGAAGAAAAAAAATAGACATCTTGTTGATATACACAAAAAAGATTTATTATCTAAGAATACATTCTTCTTATTTTATTCATTTACAAGAGACTATACCATAGATTTAATTTACACTTGGAGATGCTTTTATATGGAGCCTTGTGCAATTTTCATTGTCTCCAGGAAGGCAATAAAAATGACCAATATAACTAAACCAGTAACTTTTTATATGCCAAGGAACACAGATAGAAAGCACGTGTATACACAGAGGAAATAACTTTTTACTTTCTGTATTCAATGCAAATACTCCATACAACTATTCCAAAGTCTGATATCTAACAACGAAATAAAAAATATTGAGGATGAATAACAAGTACTCTATGCAATTGTTTCTTTGTCTATTTATAGGTTGATATGATGGAATGCTGCTATTAGAGGAATGAATGCAAGAATATACATTTGAATAAGAACACTTTTATTGTTGCAGAAGCTTGAAACTCATAATAAGAAAGCTACAATGGGCTTTCAGATAAAATACCTTGTTACAGGCATTTTACAGGATATTATTTCTGAAATGCAATAATGCTGCCCTAAAACAGAACATTCTTTTTTTAAAAATAAAATTCACAAAAAGAATGTTTCAAATATCTGCAAAAAGCACTATATAAAAGTCTATAATCTGTCCTAAAAATTTAAAAATATTATTCCTATACACTGGAATTAACTTCATAGTTTTAATTGCAAAAAGATACACAATAGAACTACTGTGAATTCATGCAGAATAAAACATTAGCAGTAGATCTTTAACTTTTAAAACATTTTGCCAGCTGGCTTGCAAGGATATATTCTCATAATCAAAATATTTTACATGAGTTAGAGGGGCACCTCTTATAAGGAAAAAAAGGGCCACAAAGAAAGAAACATCTCTATACAAAACAGTTTTTTCCTTAGGGAAAGGAAAAAAGAGTTCATAGTCATAGTGAGGAAATTTTTCAGACTCAATAGGAAAATGTAAATTCTTGTTCCCTCCACAGTTTCCTAATACAAAACACATGTCTTCATCTGTGGCACAAGAAATACTTTAACCTGCAAATCTAGGGTATCGTAAGTTTTGTCTCATCCAATTTGCAGTTCCTATTTTCATTAGCAGTGAGGTAGTGACACCACAGATATCCTATAATCAAGCAAATGTGAAAGAGCATGGCAATATGACCCTACAAAATCAAATGGAAAAAAATGATATGCTGTAACGCTATAATTTCTTATCGAGATGCTAATAGTCCTGTTAAACACTAAATGGCATACAAACGATTAAAAACGTCGGAAGCATTTTTCTAACTTTGATTTTTATTTTTGCCATATCATGATGTTTCAGCATGGCACAAGACAAGAAAAGGGGAAGGCTTAGTGTAGGCTTGTCATAATTCCACTGAAAGCATTGTCAGCATCATTTAGCTTCCAGTACATCTGCACTAACCTTACACCAGTAGCAAATCTGTTCCACAAGTTCATATTTTTAAGGACCCTGCAAACCATTATGCAGGTGACTAATCCTTTGGAGGTCGTGCTGGCATTTTGCTTCATTTTTAGCACATGCTTAAGGCACTGACCTCAAGTGCCTTAATAAATCAGGGCATCAAGTACTTCTGTGATTTCAGTGGTGCTATTGAAAATGAATAAATTACTCTCTTGACTATACATTGAACCAGAGGAACAAATTAGTCTCAGATAGGAATACATGAAGAATTTAACGGCGGGAGGGAGACAACTAATGCAATGAGATCAAGAGGTTTCCCGACAAATATGAAAAAGAGCTAAACTTTGATGGAAGTAATCATGATAGCCACAGGTGAAGAAAGAAATTAAAGGCCCATCTAGCTAGCATTACTGGCTTAAATATTTAAGAATGATCAGCATTTTATGCATTACTGTAAATGACCCACATAAAATAGAAGAGGGGACTTCAGACAATTAAGCTTTCATTTGCATGGATCAATGCAGTGCTGTTTCCTCCAACTTGAAGTTCCCATTCCTACTTTACTTAATGCCCCAGACAGCTCTCTGTTCTCCATGCACTTCTAAATAGAGCTTACTACACAGAATAAGAAAGGTCTTACATTTATGTTTTGCTCTTGAATGCACAATAAGGTAGTGTAGGAAATATATTCCCTTGTGGTTTTCCCTACTAATTGACTTGTACAGTAACTACTTGTTTCTTTAAAACAGGAAACGCAGGGATTAATTCAATATATAATTTTTAGGGAAGCTTACGATTCACAATTTTTGTATTTTATTAACTCCTTTTTCAAAAACTAGTTGAAATACTATTTTGGGTGCTTCATTCTCAGTGCTACTGTTTCTACTTTATTTTCATGCTGTGCTTGATTTCTCTCTAGAATTAAAATGTACACTTACAAGGGGAAAACTTTTAAGACAAACTAGTCCTCAATATTCACATCAATATTTAAAATTAGAAGAAACCTTTAGAATAATTGCATCAAAACTAACCTAAATATGTTATTTTAACAAAGATGATAAAACACTGCTGACTGATATTTTCCCAGAACACAAAATGCTGTTACAAAATACTACCTCCTGCTAGGATTGTTCATTTTAGAAGAATTTGACAAGTATAAATGTACTCTTATCAATACTGTGAGCTTTAACCTGTCACACCCAGAAGTATTAATCATAACAATTGGAACATCACCTAATCTCCAGAAAACAACTAGAAAAAAAAGTCTAAAGAAAGAAAAACATATCAAGAACAACAACACAGTAAGAGAGGTTGATTTATTTTCAGATATGCTCATCAGCTTGTTGTAAGTAATGTAGGTATGTCCAAAAAAATCTCTACTTTTACAACCAAAACAAACAAAATGAATAGGATCAAGGGTTTTATTGTGGGTCAGATCTTCTGTTGCTCCTCCTCTGAAATCAGTAGAAGTATACCAACTTACATCAATTAAACTTACCAGAATTTTAATAATTTGTATCTTTTTTAGGATTTGGCCCAGTAATTTCATGGTAATAAAATACTGTAGATCAGTATTTCAAGCAGAATTCTTATGAACAAGGGACTGGTGACTAAAATTTCTTTACAATACCTACAAATATGCCCTTATCCTGAGCTCTAAGGACATTATGGAGCAGATAAATATTCCAAAAAGAATAAGCATTGGGAAAATCCGATTAAAAAAAAAAAAAAACGCAGTGGTTTATGTGAGTGTAGGTAATACAGCAAGCCTTGACAGTAAAACACACTGGTTTCAATACCCAGTGACTTATTTATTTACATGCATCTCCAACAGCATGAGAGCTGTTTGGCCCTCCAGTCTTTAGCTTGAGTAATGAGGTACTTATGAGCTGCAATTGATTGCTAGCACCAGTCTGAACTGAGACTCAAACATAACTTTAGACACATAGCAAGACTACCCCCTATGTGCCAAGAATCTGCCTTTTTGCTGGAAATAACAGCTTAGGAGCCGTTGCAGATAAAAACTATGGGGTGGGGTTTTTTTTTTTATATAGCCTTTCCTGTTTCAGCAGACCAAATGTAAAAGTTCCACTGAGCGATTCTATTTCATCCGTCTTTCTAGGATTTGGGTACATCTCATTGCACAAGACCAGGGAAGCCATTTCAAAGCTTTGGGAATATTTATCTATTTTTGATCAGGCAATATCATCTTTATTCAGTAGCATACAAAATCAGTGAACGCATGTAGAAAATTTATTTCAGTTTACACTGGTAATTAATGTTATCTTATATATGAAGAAATTAAGCACTTCAGCACATGATTTTTTGTTGTACTCTTAGCAATAACTAATACCAACATTTATACCTTGTGGAACTGCTTTACTGATTGATTTAATCTCTTTGAAGCTATTTCAAAGTAAAGGTGATTCCTACCAGTCACCAGGGGTTTTTTTTTGTTTAAAATGCAATTGCTGTTTTTACATTGCTTAAAGTAAGAAAGAGTTCATTATGTATTTATAGTCTTTTATAGCCAAGCCCTTATAAGGTTACATGCAGGCTTAAATTTCTTCATATAAATTACTTCACATAAATTTCTTCATATAAATTAATCACATGGAAGCCACTGGAAGATTCCCATATGATAAGTTATGTTAAACTATATGTGTAAGCCCTTGACAACCACAGCCTAAAAACGGAAACTGAATTCATAAAAGTAAATAAATTTACTTAAGATCATAAAGCAGGTCACCAACAGAATCAGAAAATTAATCTCTACTAGCTGCTGCTTAGTCCCAAGAGAGTAAAAAAGTAATTTGGCCTCTTTTTCCTCTGTAACTTCAGAAGTCCTCTGTCCCTTCAGTCCTTAGCAAGCTGTATTACCAAAGCTTCTGTGGATACTTTTTCAAGGAACTCCCAGCTACTGCTTGAGTAACTAAATCAAAGTATGACCCCTATACATTCTAGGGCATTAATCAGCAAAAGGTGTGTGGGAATAACCAGATTTCGGAAGAAAAAGCATGTCGTGAGACAAAAGGATAACATTATGGCGGTGTTATGATAGCATCATCTTATCATATCAAATAGTCTCTCCCTAATGTAATCATCTTCAGTTAATGTAATACAATCCTAGAAACAGAAAATAAGACCACCTCTTTTCTTGGGCAGATGTTAGGGTGGGTGGAGTACATATATTTTGTTGAGATTTTTAAGAAATTACTATTGGAAGTAGTAGACTATTCAGTAGAAGTATCAGTGATCTCATAGTCATTAGAATTCAAATAGTGCTGGAAATGCACCTATTCAAAGATGCATGCATCAGTCTTTTCTCCAGAGAATTGAGAAAGTGAGAGAGAGAGATGTTTAGCTGTAATGTAAACAGTACTTGCCACTACAGTTCTTGGCACATTTTGTTAAAAGGTAAATCTCTACGTTGCTCAAATCTTAGCCTTCGTTGGGCTTCCAGTGAAAGGAGGATTAACAGAAAAAGTCTTAGTGGTTCTCCTCTGCAGAAATTTACAAAGGAATATTGTACCAGATGTGGAGATCCAGGTCAGGGCTCCTAATTTTCAATTTCTCTGCTGATTTTTAGATATTTTAAAAAAACCAAATGCAACAAGTTACTATAAAATTTAAACTCGGCACCCAAATATCTTCCAATGTGGCTAAAGTTTTAGGAAGCAGAACAGACCAAGAAAACTTCCTTCTTTTCACTTACAGTGATAATGTTATTAATACCTGAAGAAGGGTCCTGTACTTCAGCATTCCACATTTTAGAGGCCTGCTATACCCCCAAGTCTTAGGAAGCCATTTCTATACTGCCTCACTTAGATGTAATTTGATTTTTATGAGAAGTGTTCTTTAGGTGAGTTACTAGAGCCCATGCAGCGATTCATGAGAAAAAGAGGTTCCTTATTCCACTGACTACTGAAGTATTCAGACTAAGTAGATCAGATCCAGCAAAATACTTATTTGACAGGAATTCAGTGATTAGAAGATTCAACCCTTTAGAGCCTGTGGATTAAGGGTCTGATCTGATTCAAAGAGTGCAAGGACTTCTGTGCTGACCTCCCACGCAATAGCAGAGGTCTACCAGGTATTCTAAGGTCTCCCTTCCGCTCAGGTATAGAACTAAGACTTCACTTTGAATCTGAAAAAGCTTTTTTCCTAGTTATGTCCTAGTCTTTCAAAATCAGGATTTTCTGGCACACTAAAAAAGAAAAGGTATGAGAAAATTCTTAACCCATTCCACATTATGAATTAGACTTCTACAAGTAACTCAGCAATGTGCAAATTATCCCTATTTACATTCAGTGCCAACATAACATGGAATACACCATTCATCTTACTTACATTTAAAAAAGGTTTCTAAAGCCAGATTAGGATACTCATAAAAAGAAAAACCCACAAAACTTTAATATTCCCTATACATTTCCTAGGATGCTTAAATGAAAGTTCTGTCAACGCTTAGCATCAAGTGTCTTTGGTACATCCATTCTTGGGCTTTACATGTAAAAATTTTACTGAAATGTTTTCAAAGGCCTTTGAGCTGGTGGCCTCAGAGTATCCTTCTTACTTGCCAAAGATGGCAACATTTTTAATGTTTAAACACTTTTAAACATTAAAAAAAAAAAAAAATCACTAAATGCAACCACAATGCCAGAAGCGGATATTAGATATTTTACTAATACCAGTCCAAATTTAAGACGACATTTTCCAAACTGGTAATGGATATATGTTCAGCTAGGGTATTTATGTTTGCACATTACTATTTCATATGAAGTGCAGTGCCCAAGTCTTTGGGTTTTTAAACATGTTTATTGCATGAAGTCTATAACTCCTACTTCTCAAAGTAAAATGGCATAACAGAAGATGTGGGATGTACAAAATTTCAATTACAATCGCAAAATGTAATTTGCAAAATGTTTGGATCTTCTTTTTGTACCTAGGTACCATGTTTTTGTCATGATCAAAGCAGTCAAATAATAAATATAAAACAAGTTATTTGCTGTTTAAGTAACAATCAATTTTGGGAAGGTTGCTTCACATCATTCTAAGGAAATGGGTTACAGTGTCAAGAAGAAATCACATTTCTCTTGTTTCCGCTGTTGTCCCTTCATTAGAGATTGTATTTTTTCTGGTCTGTAGGGTATTAAAAGACCTGGCACAGAAAAACTATCACATTTGGTGACTGTAACATATAAGGTTCAATATATATAAGGTGTATAGAGAAAGGTTAATCTCTTGAATTATTTTAGTTTATAAGTCTTTGGGATTCAAAAAGAAAAATCCATTGGTGAGGTTCTTTCCTCTGTGCATGGTACACATCAGTGTGATATATGCTGTCTAAACCTCTCTTTCTTAAAACACAAGGGTTTCTGTGCTTTTTTTTATTTTTCACAATGTCCTACTTAGTCTTCCAAGTTCAAACTAGTACCAAAAGAGCTAGATCTAGTGAAAAAGATAGAAAGAAAGGGACCCATAGCAGTTCAAGTACGTTTGCCTGTTGCGAATAAAAATGCACACCTCTGTACAATATAATACTACAACAAACATCATTAAACCTCCAAAACATCTGATTAGTTTCCATGCAACCAAATTATCAGGTGCCTATTTCAAAACCAGAGCAAACACAATCCTTTCTTTCTTCATGTTTTAAATAACTGAAAACAGCCCGTTAACATCATTTGACCCTAGGCCTCCACTGGAACACTTTGATTCTGATACGTGTTTTCTTTCAAGGTGATTCTCTCTGGGTTGTTTGTGTTATGAATGTCTCTCCACCTGCAGTAAGAAGCTGAGTTTGTTGTAATGAAGTCTGTGATCCTCGTTGAACTTAGTGTTTGAGCTCAAATTATGTTAACAGTAATAGGAAAGACACCAATACAGGGAAGGATGAATACATCACTTGTTGGGTTTGTCAGAGGAAGTGGGTGCTCATAATAATACATCAGGATATGCTACAAGTGTTATTCAAATCCCTCCTTCTAAAAACATTGATACTGCCTTCTTATTTAATCTTTTAGGATGATGGCTAGATGTTTAAATTACCTTTGGTGACTTTCTTCTATACACAATGATTTAAAAAGCCTTAAAAGTACTGCTAGTAAGAAAAGGCTTTGTTTAACAATGTAATTCTGCATTGGATCCAATAATAGGAAATATGGCATTGGATCCATTCAGGAAGAGAGCTATGCTTGTGTGACGGAGCAATGCTTCCCACTGTGATCAGTGAGCTTCCCAGGAATGTCAGGTTTTACCTTCATGAATCCTAAGCAAGACAAGGAACATGTCTTATTAACTACTCGCCAGTTCGGAAAACACTCACTCGAGCTCCAGGCAGCCCACAGAACAAAATACAAAGGCCCTACCTGTGCTATAATATCCATGTCATGGCTGCCAGATCATTTGGCAGAGGCACTGGAAGGAGGTTTCTCTCGCTCTCTAGGGGAAATTTTCTTGGGATTTCTAGGAATAACAGGAGGATTCTCATCTTCTCAGCAAGCAGGTTGTGCCTTGTTGCAATATAGGAAATTCTGCTTTGGTTGGTTGGTGAGGCTCACTGCACCCTTCTCTTTCCATAACCTCCTGCATTATTTCTAACAAGAGTCCCAAGAGCAATGGATCATAATATTACTATCCTCCTCAGATGAATAGGTAGGTTTCTCTCACTGAGGGTTATTGTTTCAAGCTGTCTGCATAGCCAGCAATTGCCACTGTCCAGGAAAACTCGCAAATTTTCCTTTGTCACCAAAAGGGGTAGAAATGTATCTTCCTGCTGTATCCCCCACCTTCCTGCTGTTGCCCACTGACTGTTCCCAGACCACTCTAAGTTCTGACATAGTCATGTAAGTGCGTGCAGCAGTATCTCCTGCATGGATCTATAATACTCAGGTTTACTCTGCCATTTTTAATTAATTTATTTACCTTGTTGTTTCATTTTTTGCACACTAACCACCATTTTCTCTTTGTACCAGAATCCAAATTAGTATGATTGATTCATTACAACACACTTTTCTTCTTACAGGTTTAGCTAAATTACGAGCTACCAATAGCATGTCTTTAGTTCATAGTCTTATTTTATGACCACAAAACTTCTGAATATTGAAAAGCTTCCATAAATTTCTCTGATATTTTATTGTGGCAGTGAACAACAACAGTTCTGGTGCTATGATTTTAAAAAATGTTATAAAAATCTAACAGTCCGATAATAAAAGATTATTGCTACCTGGTAATAAATGACTGCCAGATGATAAGATTTTTAAAGTATTTCCTGATAGACTAATGCATTTATTTTCTACCTGGTTTTGTCTGTTTTTTCAAAAAGCATGTTTGTGAAATCTATTTATGTCACAGCCTTCTACATTTTTGATCGTGCTTCTTCTCTCTTATTCCCTTGGAACCTTTCCATCATTTCCAGATGCAAAGATAAAATAAGCAGATACCTCTGAAAATGATGATGTATCTACTTTCCAGATTAATTAGCACTGGAGTAAGCATAGGACAGTTTAAGGTATCTTTTTTTTTTTTTTTTCCAGAAACCATGAGTTCATAATTTTCATATATGGATAGCAATTACAAAACTCCTTGAAAATTCTGTATTTCTACACAATTTTATTTCTATTTCTAAAAAAACCCTAAGTAATTCAGCTTAGAAAAAAAGACTTTTAAAGTAAATTTCCAAGGACAAACCATGCTGGTATGTACAAAAATAAACATCAAATTGGATATCCCAAATGAGATCTGAAAGGAGAGAGAGGAGTACTCTAATCAGCTCTGTGAAAGTGCTCACCATTTTTAAGAGCTTTTACACTTACCAGCTGCGTGCATCCTACAGCTGAGAATCAGCATTCCCCAAAATTGGGCTTCTTTTGTAAATGACAAGTAGCATGGCTTCTGCCTGTGCCCTGTTGCTCTGAATAAGCACTCACAAAGCAAGTCTGCATTGGTAAACTTCATCAAATTACCCTGGGAGATACAGTAAGTTTGATGCTCTGCTTCAGAATATAGCGAACGACTCATTGCTTAAACAGATGAGAGGAAAACTCAGTATTATATATCTGACAAGTTATTTTATTATTAGTATTTGTGGGCAAGACAATCTAGATCAAATGATTGTGTCATGGCAACGGTATTTCATTTCAATAAATGCATTCAGCAATACTGTAAACTTTATAATATTTTTAAATACTTATCTTTGATAAAAGTGAATACTTGGTATCATATCGGCATGGATATTCCTATATCTTTTTTTTACACTCCTTTAAAAACCACTTTACAGTCAAGCAGGACCAGAAACAGCATATGGTTCCTTTGTTATCTGAGATTCTTCGATGACTATTATGTCATTCTTAATCTCATCTCTTCTAATTTAGTTTAAAAATATGTTTGTTGAAGAAAAAAGTAATAACAGTTTGTACCAGAAGAGTGTAAAAACACTCTCCTGGATGCAAAACAACAAGCCAAATGCCAACATGGGGGAAAAGAAAGCTCGATCCGTGAAATATTCCCTCCTGACACTCGTAATTCATGAGTGCCTGAATTCAAGCACCAACCTGGCAGGAAACCCTTTAAGTTACTAATTCTGTGAACATTGATTATCTGGTACTTTCTTAAAAATATTCATAGTACCTGTTTCAACATCTCACCTGTCAGTCATACCATACTCCTTTACCACAATTGCTAGAAAGAAAAAAGTAATTAAAATGTGATAGTACATAATGTGTGGCTTGGGGTTTTGGGAAGGTGAAAGAGAAGATGGAGATGATACACTACCAAAGCTCCACAGTTCCTCTCTGCTCCATTTAAAATGCGTTAAAACCTTACCCTTCCTTTGTCATGTAACGTGTTCATTGATCATTCTTACCTACTTTGTGCTTGGTCTTAAAACTGGCAGAGATAAATGTGAGCGTAGCGTTGGATATATCGGTAGACCCTGCTGAATTAAGTGGTAGACAGAGTGGCACTGTCACCACGGTTCTAAATGTGTGCCACTTCACGAAGATAGTTAGCACCAGTAGCACTGCCTGTGTAAATACAGCTATTCCCCTTTACATGCTTTTGCAGAATGGGTCACTGGTTTCTTAGTTATCCATTAAGTCCCATACACACATGAATGATATGGTAGAAATAACATTTTCTTTGGCAACTCAGTTTTGTTTTCTTTAGTGAACGCAAGTGATGAAACTTAGTTTTACAACTTTTATCTTGTTTAATTATTTCTGTCATGCCACTTCTTCAGACTAAACAATCTCCATTTTGTCAGTCTCTGCAGATATGTAAACCTCTCTGTTCCATTTAACATCTCCATTGCCTTACACTGTGCTCTCTCCCATTTATTTATATTTTACCTCATTTTTGCCATGTCACCTAAGAGTAGTCAAGATAAAAAGCAAAAGAAAAAAACCCCTTCTGCCTAAATCACATACGTTATCAAGAAATGCCTAACTCTGAGTCAGCACTTGACCTTTCAATGTAACTTTATCTTCTGCATCCTCAGTTTCTTCTGCTTAAGGCCTTCAGTTTTCTGTTATGTCTGACTTAAATAATCTTGAATATGGCTTGAGAATTGCAGCACATCCAAAACTGCTGAAGGAGTAAGAGCTCTGGATGCTCAGCATACCCAAATACCCCTTCAAGTCTTTCTCTGACATTCATATCAGATATTGGGCACTATTAAAGTTTAATCTATATAAAAATATCTAAGCAGTAGTATGGGGATGTGAAAATTTGACTTGTTTGTTATAAATAGATACCACACCCTCATGAAGGGCAAGCCTCTATTCCTTGGGAGGTCCTACTAACAATCTCTATATATGTTTTCCTCCCAGCTGTCTGACCTGCTTGCTAGTCTTTAGTTTTGGAAATAAACAGCCCCCCAAACTGTTCTGTAGGGAAGACCTGGAACAGCTTTGTCCTTCTGTCATTAGGTTGACTGGCTGAAGGTGACCAGAGTTGTAACCTGGGGTGTGAGCTGGACAGATTCTGTAATTTTCAGTCTCTTTCCAACACGGTCCCATTTGAAATAACACCAAGTCTAGGCTAGTAAAAAATGAAAAAGATATCTGAAGCATATTTTCGAAGGCAGCATGGAGCTTGACGGATCTTAGTCATGTACCTGAAAAATTCTTGCTCCACTTGGGACCTGATGTGGAACTTCTCAGACGCTGGACTGTCATTCAGCCTCTCAATCTTTATTGTCCTGTTAGTGCTACCCGATATAAAGTAGTTGTAACAAGCATATTTAAAAACTTGCTTTCTAGTTTTTGTAAATTCAACCTTCCACTACATTTTTCTAACATAGAACATCTAATATATTCACATTATATCCATGTAAGCATTCATCTTATCAAATACAATGCAGAGAAATTTTTTTTTTAATCACTTTTACAGTAACTGATTGTTACTTAGATTAGGAGCTTCAAAAATCAGCCAGCCAGTCAGTCAGTCTTGGGGATACTGCTGCTGGGCTGTCTGGAATACATCATTATTTCTGTAGCCTACCTCCTTACGTAGAGAAAGGTTTACCATTACAGGAAATGAGCTGCACTGCTTTTTTTTACACTGTTAGACTAGTTTTCTGGTCTTTTCAGGTAGACGAAATAACTTGTTCTTTTTCTTATGTCCACCTAAGAATATCCTCCAGTGTCTTGACTGACTCACTGTGGGGATTTCTACTGATGAGAGTGGCATGTGGCCAGTCATGACCAAATTAACTATGTGACCTCAAAAGCCTACAGTGAGCTCTGTAAGGTTCTGTCCCCTTCCTCCCCTCCAGAGAGAAAACAGATTTTAGCCCATCAGTGCTCATTCATTCAGAAACATCACCACACTGACCAAAGCTAGCATCTCCACGTGGCAAAGCATTGTGCGGTTCGAACATGTATTTGGAACAGGTTCGGAGACGACTTCACTGTGCTCCATTTACCAGCGCAGCCATGCCCTCTGTCTTTTCAGTCCTTTTACCACAGATTGTCTCTTTCTTATGCCTAAAGGCTTACTCCTCTGGAATGGAATTATATTTATTTTAGGTTTATTTCCTGAACATCCTACTTCTAATATTATTAAAAGTTCCCTCCCAAACTTCCTTTGAAACCATCTTGAGCCCTCTCTTAAGCACACGACAAGCAAATGGAATAAGCTGCCCACACCGTATTTTAAAGTTTCTATGCAGAATAGACAAGCCACTCTGTGGATTTTCCTACAGAAGATTGTAGGGATAAATAAATTATATTAGATTATATTTCACTTGTAAACCATATTTGAACATAAGCCTCCAGATGGGAAAGGTCAGGATTGTACATTAACCCTTTGAACTAGATATCCCCTTTGAAAGATGAAAGTTTGGCAGTAAATGGACCCACAGTTTTTTTAATTATTTTGCATTTAAATTGTGGATTTCTTATTTTCATCCATCATTAACCTAATTGATCTCATTTAAACATGCAAATTGTGGCACTGAACTTTCACGTTCACAGATATCATTCTTTACTGTTTACATAACTATCCTTTATGTTTCATTTGTTTCAAGCATTCACTAATGTGAAAAGCTTAAACAAGATAATTTTACTTATTAACACAGTGTTTACATAATTATTGAGCTAAATAATTAAATAGAATAACTTCTTATTTACTTTTCATTCAATATGAAGAGGTGTACATGTACTGAAGACTGTATCTTTTAATTTGCATTCTTATTATTACTATTTTTAACTGCATCTTACGCTGGCAAATATGGAAATATCCCTCCTTTAAGGGAGACAGAATGGAAAGAATAGTCACTGAAGTATTGAAATAACATTGAGATATATTGTCCATATTAATATTCACACTGTGATTCAGGGATAAAATAAATCCCATTTGGGGAAAGCACCAGAAGAGTATCTCAACACGGGTGAGTCTTAGGTGGAAGCTTGAATGTGTACAAAGGGTAAACTTGTCTCATGATGTTAACAGGGAGTCAACTGGAAGATCTTGAAATTCTCTCATTCTCAAGGTCACAGCAGTCCAGCAGAATATCTTCATTGAAAGAGAAAAGCAAGAACACCACTCAGACAGTTGACCTCTAAAGGATGGGAGCATCAGTCGCAGGAGACGGTACCTCTCTGTCAGACTCAGGTAGCCATTTAAGAAAACGTCTAGCTTTTCCTCATGAGCTTCCAAAGGATTTAAATGGCTGGCAGTTTTTCACTGAAGTGATGGGAATCCCTGCTTGCTTAGGCTTACGGAGATTGTCTGTGATCAGAGAGGGAGGTTTTGTGAGACACCAATGTCCTGTCTGCCCATTACACAGAAAACATAGCCCTCTTGCTTTTTAGGCAGGAACAAAAAGTGGCTTTAATCAGTAAGACCATCTAAGTTGTGAGATGAAGGTCAGATAGAGAAACCCACTTGAAAAGCTGAGATCTAAGAACCCGAGGTTCAAGCCTCCTATTCTGTAGAGATGGAGTACATCCTGAAAACAATATTGCTATAGCCAAGCCCAGGAGATCAGGATGCTGGGTGGTATCTTACACTAACCAGCTACTACCCTCCATTAACTCAGGATGGGAAGTATACTTCATTGCTAAGGATAAAGGACATGTAAAAAAGATCCCTGGGACAGGCCAGTGCTGGAGCAAAACCCAGCACTCTTTGGTGTCTGAAGCAAAGAGACTGTTCTTACAGTACCCAGAGTCCTGACAAATCACTCAAAAAAAATGTCCTGGGTTTCCCTCTTGTGGCCTGTTATTCACACCTGGCTTTGTCAGGTATTCTTAGCAGAAGGACTGATAACAGACGACAGTCTGATAATGACTTAGTGACTTCCAAAAGGTTGGGTCTAGGTAGCTGTACGATGATGACAGCAGACTGTTTCCCCCCAAAAAAGAACACATAGCCTATACGTGTCTCATTCCCAGAGCTGAGTCTAAGAACGCTAAAGAGTAAAGCATTAAAGCCAACAAAAGCATTAGGAGTATATCTGTTTGGAACAAAACAATTCTGTTTCCTCAAAGGAAGATTTTCTTTGCCATTTGTTATGAACAGTATGCAATAGGATGGGCCATGCCAGAGAATGTGCCACTGCATCTGTGCCATCATGTTACAGTACAGAAGGACCATATGTAGGCAACAGGGAAAACTGTCCCTCCCCCCTCATACTTTATCATAGCTAAGAGGTGTCCAATCCTGTGTGCTTTTGTGTGGGCACACATCTGCCCCTTCTGAGCTACAAAATGTCCGTGGTTGAGATAGTCACCCTGAACAGCCACCTAAGACATTTAAAATTTAACTAATTAATTAGAATTAAACATTAAGATTTAAGGAAGATTTTTTTTTTCTCTAAATACTGTTCTGATGTGCAACTGTAAATGTTTTAGGCATTCTCCATAGACAAAGGGTCTAACAGTCAACTATGCACGACCCTTTTCTTGCCTTTTTTTTAATAATGCCTTATTTTACACAGTACTGTATGAATGTATATTATATATATTATATTTCATATCTTATATTTTCACATATTCACATACACATGTATATATTTCGTATATTTTCACTTATTTTTGTTCAGAATGTATAATTGTAGAAACTGTGTTCCAACAAAAACTTGAAACCAGCCAAGTAAAAACATTGGGCTAAACTCTCTTAGTGAGCATCAGGTAATGTAGCTCTTTGATAAAATTACTCTGCTCTACACCAGCAGAAATTCTAACCCCATCCTGTTGTCAGAGAAACCTCCATTTGTTAATACATCAGAAATCACAGTAGCGTGCTGTTGCTGGACACACACACACACACAATTTTCTACACGGCTGCACAAGTGCATTGCTGATTTGCTTATCTGTAGTCTGCTGCATTCAAGGCATTTTGTTTACTTAATTCAAAATCAATAACTTTATTTCCCGGACAATAGCCAACATTCTCTTGGAATAGCTGCCTAATTTTAAAGTCAAGTTCGGACCTTCATTGCAAAAGAATCTAATAACAACCCACAAATGAAGAAACAGCCTATTACACAAACATTGTTGGAATAGCCCGTAGAAGCAAGTTAGCTGATGGCTATAGACTTGTCAGACTGACAATTCACTGCACATCTGTGTCTGCCAATATAGAATTTACTCAAAATTGCCTCTCTAGACACTTTTTACATAACACATATTTAGCTTATTAGTGCTGTCATTTGGGAGTGTGGTCAGCTTTTGAGCAAAATCTCACTGAGTCCGTTAGCACGGATCAAATCACAGCTGCCATTTTAGAATCACGATGATTAGGTTTGAAGTTCAAATGATTTGATTTCACTTTAAAGCTTCAAAAGCAGCCTCTGGGGCAGACTTACACAATTAATTTTTACAGAGGTCTGCCGGGTAATTTAGTGTAGTCAGAGAATCTTCACTAAGGTAAGGTAATTACCACTGGGTAGTTTTATGGCACTCTGTTTAGTAGGAAGCAATGTGTTGGCTGGCTTCTGCTCAGGTAAGTCCTAGAGGAAAGTGAAGATGCTTCTGAGAAACAACACATGTCTGAGACATTGAGGAGGGATGAGCGGAATTCACTCACTTCCCAGATGTGGACCAGAAGTTGTACTTGCCCTCAAAATGTCTTTTCAGGAGTGTGCATGAGAACTTACAGTATACAACCTCGTAAATATCGTACTGAGAAGCTTTCAAAATTGAAGTACCGCGCCTGTGATTCTTTAATACAGGAACAAAGAATGCATTCTTAGTTTAGTTTGAACGCAGAAGTAAACAATGAAATGAAACATCCCTTTGAGATTTGTATTTATCACTTGCAAGAAGCACTTCCTAATAATCAGTGGCAGCTAGGCTGACAAGCAAACTTCAGAGCAAAGCCATGGGGGATACAAGTCTATTTTAGGTTTACTGTTGACAGTAAGGGTCAGAGGAAAAATAAACTCAGCAAGCAGTGTCATGCTACCACAAACCTCTGCTGGCCAAGCAGAAGCTAAATTACGGCCAAACCTTTCAGCATGACAGAAAGCCTTGGGCAATTGGACTGTCCTGCAGTGCACAGAGTATGACATACAGATGAACAGGATTAAGCACAAGTGAGACGTAACATAAATTAGTGATAAATAAAGCTCAAAAGTTTGGAGGAGATAATTATCCCACAGTCTGGAGTGGGGTACAGTATGCTAACCCCAACAGCATACCTATTATTTTAATACTTGAAGTCTGAAAAGTTAATCTGGAAAGCCCTGTGAAAACAAGGACTGATCACAGTCTCCTTCAAGATATCCTTCTTTTGGTCAAGCTATAAATAATATAGGTAATCTTTACTTCTGGACCTAACCATTAAAAAAAAAAAGAAAAGAGCAGCAGAAGGACTCAGACATTATTTCTATTACATACACATATATATATTAAAAGAATATAAAAAATTTTTATCTTAAAAGTTTAGTCCTCAGCTTCATTTCATGTGCTGTAATACTACTGGGGAAAGCTGATTTGATTGCTCTATCACACTAATAAAAGCTAAGATTTGCGTAAGGGGAAGAAGAGGGAATAAAGTGTATTCCATATTGATATCGCTGCTGATGGCATTACTGGCTTTCGTTTTGTTAAGTTTACTTCCTATTAAAGCTGACGATAAAAGCAGCTGTGTGGACTCATAAGCACCTCTATCTACATCTCTCCATGGACTCATTAAAAATATCTGTTTCATATAGTCTCATCGTCTAGGACAGATTTAATTTTATTCTGTCTTTCACTAGGCATAAATAAAACCCTGTCATTCCAACCATTGCGTTGTTTTCCTTTTTCTTTACCTATCATCCACCGGATGCAAACACAATCCTGTAATACCTACTGTTCTGTTGTTTTCCTTTTCTTTGCTTTTTTTGTTTTGATGAAGCCACCAATGTTTTGTCCATTGTCAGGTTCTAGCTGCTTGAAACAAAGCAGACTTTTTTACTTTCAAGTGTAATTATACAGGATGGAAATGGCTAGAAAATTTATTATTGCCCTTTTTTCCTAACCTGTGGTGATACACTGATAATTCGTAAGGAGTGTCCATGCACCACAGATAAAATTCTTCAGATTTTAGGAAGGTATTTTAAAACCAAGTGCAGTTCTAGTAGGTGATGCCCAATCATTGTGCATCCATTCTCTGCAAACTGATGCTTATCTGTGCTGTTCTGTTTGACCATTTTAAGGTACTTGCTTATCATTCTCCCATAGCGCTCTGCTCATCTGAAATACCCCTGGGACATTCAGAACAAGTGCCCTATGGAGCAATGCCATGCTACTTGGCTGTGATTTCGGAGCCTACAGAACGTCAGATTAACAAATTCTCCTGACTTTTCTCATGGGGCCCCATAATTCATCTGTTTTGTCAGCACTATTTTTCAGCTGCTGTCAGGTGGCACTGAGGATATATTGGGTCAGCTCACATTGGGTCCTGTGAGCATGCCTCTCATTAATACAAATAGGATGTCTCTTATATATTTGAAGTCTTATGGATTGATGGAAAAAAGTCAGCAGCTTCCAGTGACTGCAGTAATACCCATGACGATGGTGAGCAATACCAGGAGAATAAAATCAAGGGGCCCAGTTCCAGTGTGATGTACTCCATTCAGAGTCTTTGGGATCATCTTTCTCCTCTTTTTCCTTCAAGGCTCTCTG
>NW_008824791.1:6505480-6552295 GCF_000699105.1 Pygoscelis adeliae
TTGGCTGAATCTTCTTCTCTTTTTATAAAGTTTCCTTTAGAAACTTGCCCAGTGTAAGACTTCTGAGTATGTTGACCATGGAGATGTAGGTGGTAAGGAAAAGGACTATAATAGCCTCTTCTTAGTCTCCTTGTCACCTGTAATGAAATACTGCTTTCTCCACGGTTTTAAATGGTATTTCCACCCTCTCTTCTAAACTTGAGCTTCTTTTGGCAGATTTCTCACTTATCTTGCCATGTATAATGACTCTATACTACTGCTGGAGAGGATTAAATTGATTGGTGGAAAATTAATGGAGCAAGCAGGAAGGATAGAGAATAATTACTTGTGCATTGTGGCTTTTGGTAAGTTGGCAGTCTGAGGGGGCAGTAACATAAAGCACATTAGTAACTGTAAACGCCCGATGCAGTTTGTCCTCGTTAGAGAACTTCAGTGAACCCACAGAAGAGAGAAAAGGGTCTTGTTCAAAACAAGAAGCAACAGGCGTAGAGGAAGATGCACCCCTCTGCTATTTAGCAAGGTAGTGTCTTGCTACCTAGGGTGCAAATCGGAAGGAAACAACAAATATTCAAGAAGCTTTACATATAAGAGGCCACAGAAAGGCTTCTTTGCCTTATGATCTTATGATGCTCACGCAAACCAGAACCCTGCCTTTACCTTGAATCGGATTACATTGCAGCCACTGTGACTCAGTTTAAACCTCATATAGCTGTCCTGTTTCTGTATGTACCGTTCTGTTCAATTTGGTTCATCTCCTGTAGCGCCAACATCTTGAGCAGGGCACTGAAGGAAGAGCAAGCAATTTGGAAGTGAAGGCATGGGCCAGCTCGGTGGCTGATGGTTGTGGGATTTAGAATTGAAGGAAATAAAGCTGTTAAGGATTCATGTCTCTAGTACAGATGCCATTTGAACATGTTAGGGGAGGCAGGTGTTTAGTAGCCTTTTGGTGAAGAAAGGCTTTGATCTTCCTCAGTAAAATGGTGGGTCGAATGTTTCAGAAAACAGTTATTTTCAGTACATATTACTTATGGATGCTAATCCACATCCTCTTGATTTTCAGATTTTTTTGCAGATGGCATTTTAGCAATGCTGTCAGCTTCTGTGTATGGAGTGCTTTTGCCATTACTGCATTTTATGTGTGTTGTGAGTCTTAGATGCTTATAGAAATATCCCTGTTTAGAAACAAGTTATATATGCCAGCAGTCCTTGACAGGGCATCTGTGGAACTAGTTGCAGTTACTGGAAGCTTGTCTGCTTTATGGACAAGCTTGTATGCTTTATAATAGGACCTAGGATAGGTCCTTTGATTACACCTACCCTAGAAACAAGAGTTATGAAATATCTCTCCCCTTCACTTGGTCCAACAACATTTTGCAGGCGCCTGTTTTTGCTAGCTGGCAATCAAAAGTACAGGCGTTCTGCAGCAATCCAAATAGATGTACCCTGCAGAATGGTGGGTGAAAAGACGTTTTCCTGAGTGTCTCACAGTTTGTAAGTGAAAAAAACCTGACTCAAAGGACAACATGACTTCAGAGTAGGGCACACAGATACATATGCAGGTTCATTCGACTTTGAAACAGTGCACTGCAGAAAAGATCAAGTTTCCAGAAATCCTATTTGAAAAAATAAGTCAATATATAGAGATACAAAACAACTGAAGTATGGATTATCTAGAGTAACATCCTGTATAGACGAGGCCTAAAAATAAATTCTAAAGCGTTTTTCCTCCTGGACTTGTGTTATTAACAGCATTACACAGAGTTTCATTAGCAGGATTCAAAGTTATTGAGGCAGTCTGCTGTGAACATTGCTTCTTCATACCCTTGTTTCAAGTTTCTAGATACTTTCAAGGACAGTTGTGAACCACTATGATCTTGATTCTTAAGAACTCTTTCACATTGCTACAACAATAAACAAAAAAGACAAATGCATTTCCTCTCTACCATATCTCAAAGCAAACCAGGAACTCAGTCCCACAGTGTTTTCAGTGGTAAAGCTCTCATTAAACTTTTTAGAGTTATTCCTGTAAAAAAAACCAAAAACCCAAAAAACCCCCCCCAACCAACCAAATACAAACCAGAGAAGCTGGCTAAAAGAAAGACGTTATCTTTCTGCACAATACCAGAGATTTTTATAATTTTCCCACAATAGAAACTCTGAAACAAAACAAAACAATAAAGCAAGCATATATAACGTGTATTACTTACAGTGTATTTCTAGAACCTGCATTGCTATCTGAGGCGTAGAGTTTAGGGACTCATGATCTACTCTGCAACTTACAACTGCACCATCATCATTGCGATCTGCTAGGAAATCCAGTGTGCTGCTGACTGTGAATGTTTTACGATTTGCATCTTCTTCTTTTAAATATTTAACATCTGAAAGAAAAAATAAACAATTTTCTCTCCAATATTTTTAGGAAAAGTAGTCGAGCATTAAACAGCTAAATTATCTATCACACTTGTTGAAAAAACGTGTCTTTCATATCTGTATTGATCTCTTTAAACCAAAAGTAATTAGACTGTATTATTCCTCAGTTTGCTCTGATTGTCAGAGCAGGAGATATATCTTGAAAAAGAAAATTTCAAAATTGGTTACATGATACTGCACTCAAACAGAAATTCCTTTCATCATTCTCTCTTATACGATTAGGTCCAAATTTTATATAAACTTTCTCTGCAATTCATTAGAAAAATGTGGTCTCCTCCCACCCTCACTTCCCTTAGGTAGTCACAGTGTCACTAAATATTACATTTTCTAAGTCCATGCTTATAATCTTTCATAGTAATGCAACACATGGATATTAGTGAAGCCATGTGAACTAAGGGTTGCTGGCACGTAGTCTCGTTAATCCTTTGCTTACTTTATTAATTGCTTATTCTGTTGTTTGGCTAGAATTATGCTAATTTATGAATTAAACTAAACCAAAGTATAGATATCAACGGTGATGAACAACTGTAAATACAGCATGTCATAGCATCTACTGGACTCTACAGACAAGTCCAAGAAGACTGGAAAAAAAATTACTTCAAAGAGACCTTCCACTCACTGCTTTATATTGTGCTAAATTAGCCTACTGCTCTTGTGCAGATTCAGTTAAAAATCTCTTTAACAGTTTTCAGCCCACATTCTAGAGTGCAGGGAGCCTACAGCTATGCTTAAGAAGTATTCAACTCAGCTCAAGGTTAAGGTTCAAATTCGGAAAGTTTTGGTTTAGGACATACATGTTAGATCAGAACTGAAGATCCAAAAGACTGAGCATTTATTTTAAAAAGTTTTAATGTATTGACTGCAACATGAGATCTTCTTACACATACTTTAGAATTGTTTTACTTGGTTCCCAACTACTTATAATACTTACTGATTTTAATTTATTTCAGCAAAATAGTAAGCTTATTATATTGATTTGTTACAAGGAAAGCTTTAAAAGACGTATATAAATACATAAGCATATATATTAAATTACACTGAGATTGCACATGTCCTCTGTGTCCTAAAAAAAGAAGTGAGAAGTTTCAGTTTTACAAATTATACTAAATCCCATTAGAGAAGAAGATGACCTAAATAAAATTTCCATGAAATATCAATTTTAGAAAGCAAATCTTAAATGGCTTAAGCTACATCTTTTTAGATTAAAAATACTTCTGAAATCAGAAAGGTGGTCTTTTTCGTTGTCTCCAGATAGATGAAGACACCATGTAGTTATACGATTTCCATTTTTCCCTAAAAAATAATTATTTCTTGCATACAAGCATTTTTCGGCCTGCTGGTTGCTAAGCTTTAAGAGATTTCCATTTCTGCCACAGTGAATATTAATATTTAGGAATCAGTAGGTGAGGGAAATATTGACCAGGGCTAAAGCAAAGTTATTATAATCAAACAACAAATGTCTTCACTAATATTTAAAGCAAACACATGAGATTTTGTTCCCAGAGTTGGGTATCCAAATTTAATAATAAGCACCTATATAGATAGCCTTCTGCTTATAAGTAATGTACACATCCCTTTGCCTGCTGACTTCAGGCGGAGGACAGACAGCTCCTGAAAACATCAACAACTTTAATTTCAGTGAGAGGTTGTGGATGCTTAATCCTTTAGAAAAACAAAAGGAGTTAATTTCCTAAATGGATGTTTAGAAGCCTTTCTATAGACATCTATTGTTTGGAAGAGTTCAACTCTTTGAGTTAATTACCTCTGTAAAAAGGATGGTGATACTATTCTATAAACTGTTGACATCCTCGTCAACAGAAATACTTAGCTTGTCCACTTCATCAGCTGTATCTTCTTAGATTTTTCTTTATAGCAAAATGAAGGTGTGATTGTGATATATGCTAACTGAATGTAAGCCCACCTGGATGTAAAGAGCAGTGGAGATCAGGTACTGGGTATGTTACCGTATGCTAACATTCAGAACATTTACCCAGGCTTTTTATGGAATTTTTAAATATGTCTACCGTAGCCCATTCTTTCATTTATTCTCTTGCTACTCCTCTCTCTCCTAAATACCCCCTTGAAAAAAGGTTAAAAAAAAAAAAAGATCCATTACAGACGCACGTTCTCTGGAAATCACTAGAATGAAACACTTTGGGCGATGACTAGATAGAAAGTAGCTTTATAGAGGAGGACCTGGGGGTCTTGAGAACAGGTTGAACATTAGTCAACAGTGTGCCTTTACAGGGTTGAAAGCTAAAAAAATGACTGCCCTGCATCAATAATAGCACAGCCAGCAAGTCAAGGGAAGTGACTTCTCCTCTATTCAGTCCTTGTGTGGCTGCATCTAGAGTACCAGGCACGGTTTTGGGCTTTCCAGTGCAAGAAAGATGTCGACAAACCTGAGTGGGTTCAACCGAAAGCCATAGAGATGATCAGTGGCTGGAACATACAATGTACAAGGAGAGCTTAAAACAGTCGGGTTTGTTCAACCTGAGGAAGAGAAGACTAAAACCAGATCAAGCTGCTGTCTTCAAGTACCTAATGCATGGTCATAGAGAGGAAAAAGTCAGAGTCCTTTCGGAGGTGTAAAGCAAAAGTCGAGGGGCAACGAACATAAGTTACACCAAGGCAAATTCTGATCATGTATCATGAAATATCTACATATAATGAAAATTCTCAACAATAAGGGCTTTCAAATACTGAAACATCTACCCCAGATAGACTATGGAATCTCTGTCCTTGGAGATTTTTCCAAATTGAATTGGAGACCTTTCGCAACCTGATCTAACCTTTGAACAGAGGTTGGGCCATATGCTCTCTAAGGGCCAACTCTGGGCCCACTTCTATGACTCTATCAGATAGGTGCACATATAGATATGCTCATATTAACTAATACTAGTTTACATCTCATAAGTATCGATGTTTGATAGTGAAAATAAATAGAAATGATAGAATGTCTATCATTCATCGTTCATTGTCAACTATTTATAAAATCACATACACATAACATCCATATAGAAACACGCATCTTTTAAAAAGACAGTTTTGCTGTTTTTACAAGGCAAATATAATTTTTGCTTAATTTAAAATCAAGTTCTGCCATGAAATGGCCTTGTTATCTAAAAGCATTTCATCTTCTTTTTAGAAGTTTATCAAGACAAAATGTTCACTGCCTGACTGCTTTGCTTATACTAAACATACATAAACTAATTTGAAAGGTCTTAATCTGTTGCAATAAAATGAACTGATTTTATCTTATTTATTTCTGAAGCCCAATTTTGCTAGGAAAAAAAAAAGAAAATCCATGAAAAAATATTCCTGAAACCTAAAATTATTTTTTACATAATACTGTTGAAATAACATGTAACAAATTTTGTTGAAAAATAGATAATTTTTTTTACAAAAATGTATTTAGCTTCTCCCATATTTTTGCCTTTAATAATCTTCTAGAAATGTCATCAGAATGCTAAACTGCAGATGGCTTTGTTAATTTGGCGCATATACGAGACAGAACACTAAAGTAAAAGGTATGGTACTCAGTGCTTCACATTCAGTCTCTCTCATCACTAACACTTACTCTATCAAACAGTATTCCTTTACCAGATGATGATTCCTTTTTTGAGTAATAGCAATGGAGCTACAATTTTAGAATGGCTTTTTCCCCTTTGGTGCAACTCTGAACTCAATGCATCATTTATATTCTTTTGCACCATGTATAATACACTGTAACACAATTGGATTTACTGGCACTGGGCAGACAAACTCCTAACCTTTAATGTCAGCTGCATTAGCATATAATTTCATATCTATTTTCTCAGATTTATCATTTCACCTTTTACAGTGCACAAAGCTAATGTAACTTCTGCTGATGCCACTGCAAACTGGCTAGGTTATTTTATTTCTAACCTTTGTGAAATGGCAATGTGCTCTTCAGAAGACCTAGAAAACTAAACTGAAATGAATGTGCTCAGTACTTCCCTCTCATTTCTGGTTTTGTTTTTTTTTTCCCTTTATTGTTCTTTCTCACACATCTTCTTTGTTCCTTCCCAACCCCCTTTTTAAAAAAAGCATCCCTTTAGGAACTGTTGAGAAAAGCAAATTAGTTAAAGAGTCAAATCACCAAATTGCTTGCTTGGCTTCAATTACATGTCAGCTGAAAGAAAGGCAAAGTTATTATGCCAGATTTTAAAATATAATTTTTAAAATAACATATTTTCAGATGTGTTGCCTTGCTGTTAGGCCAACTGTACCAGTGGTTCTCTTAAAGTATTGACATTGCTTAGAGTGATATTCAATCTTTACATGTCTTGACTACATATTTTCATCCTGTCATCTTTTCTGGATGACAGAATCTATGCTGTGCCATGTGTGTTAGCTGTGCTGTTAAATTCTTCCTTTTAATTACGTTTGATAAGGCGCTACTTTTCTTTCAGCAATCTCCTCAGATTTCCCAGTGGTTGGAAAGAATGGTATTCTGTTTCCTCATTTTCTATCCTCGTTACAAGTGTTCAAACACATTTCAAATTATTCCAGCCTAAAATTCCTGTCTCCTTCAACACTATTCTGATTTTCATCAGAACTCTAAAGATGCTTCTAGAATGGACTGGGTTCCTTGGACAATCAACGGCAATCTGCTTTATTTACCAATTTTATATCACAGCTCTGGTTGTGTACATTGAACTGTGGTAGAGAATACTAAAGGAAGAGTAATGGATTCTGTAATTAATGCTGTAATTTTGTTTGAGGCAGTTTATTGAGCTAACAAAATCTACAATGTCAGACAAATATGAGACAAAGCAGATAAGAGTTGGTTTGGTTTTCTTTTTTAAAGCTACACAGGAAAGGTGGATTTTGAATCATTTATTGACCTGGTCTTATAGCAGGATGAATAGAGATGACATGAATAAATACCAATACCTTATCCTTTTTATTCATATATTCTATAATGGGACCTCAGTTGGCTGTGGTGGATGTGACTAAGCCTTCAATTATAGAAATCTCTCTCCACCCATTCACCAAAAAGGATTTTAAACTATCCCAGCATTTATGAGAGTATGGACTAGAAAACTAAGTTTTAAGTAAAGACCATACAAAGTGAAAGAGGAGACAGAAAAATAAATAAATAGCTTTTATATGCAATTCTTTCCTATCTCACTGCATCCTCAAAGGCAAATCCTTGCTTTCAGCTTCGGTTTTAGTCACCCGATGACTTTTCAGTTACAGCAGACTTTGCCCAACTCCCCCCAGTCCCTGTGAAGTTCTCCTCATCCCCTTTGAAGCCTATGTTCTCCCTGCTCCTCACCGCACACTCTCAGCATCCTTGCCTCAGCTACAGGTTCCCAGTTTCCCAACTGAGACTCCTTCAGTTGCTACATCCCAACCCTTCCTCACCAGAGCACGCTCCATAGCTCCCCTACGGGAAGTGCAATCTCCTGTCTCCTCCAGACAGCTCTGCCTCACCCGGTCACTTTACTTAGAGGAGTGTAACATAAAACTGGCAATTGACCAAGTCAGACATACGTCATATTAGAAAGGCAAAAAGAAATGAAAAGGTAAAATATCTGGGGTGAGTGGTATGGTTGTGATAACAATTATCCATAAAACGTTTCTCTATGAAGCATCACAGTTGAGTTCATTATGCTGAACAGAGTTCAGAGCAATTCAAAACATCTGTTTTTACCATTTGAAGAAAAAATGAAGATGGTTATATGACCACTCCAGTAATTTACAATCAATTCCTTATCTACGTACTATCCCTGATTCATTTAACGATTAAATATGAGAAACTTTACAAACATGAATTAAAAAATATAGTTCTAAATAATGTATTGTTTTGACAATTGGACCAAATTACATCAAAGTCCTTTTAAGTACCTTTAACTTCTTTGTCGTTCTTGAACCATCTGATATCAGCTGCTGGTTTACTACCAGACGTCTTGCAAGTTAGCTGCATCCTCTCTCCCTCCATAACTGGTGAGGTAAATCCAGTAATTTGTGGCTTCTCGGGAACACCTAACAAGCAGACAAGCAAAATGTCTCTGATAGTGTCAGCTGCTGCCATGAATATATGACCAACTTAAAGTTCACTTCTTCATATGCGCTAAATTCTGGAAACAGAATAATTAGTTCCTTGCCTTCTATCAAAATTGAATGTCAGTGAATCCTGTTTCCTATTGCAAACAAACTGTCGATCTGAACTGTAGTTGACTCTAAAGAATTAAAGAAAACAGAAATTATCTAGTTTTCTAAGGGAAACAGATTGTATTTTAAAAACTATCTTATCCACGTATATTCTGCATGCAGGTCTAGTCTGACTTGCTATTATAAGGTTTAAACTGGTCTGCACAGCAAGCAGGATGACAAAGTATATTAGAAGTTCAGCTGTGAAAATAAAATGTAACTGGCAACAAAAAGCTGAACTGATCTAAGTTCAGAACACATGTTTAAGCATGAATTATGAAGATTTTAGTACAGAATCCAGGGAAAAGGGAGGATGAAAGTAAATACAGGAGTTACTTTATCTTCAGAGAACACATAACCAAAAACCCAACAGGTATAATCACAATTCCTTTGGCTATGGAGAATTCTTCAGCTGAATCCAAGTTCTTTGGAGGAGGTCGTTTGATCATGACATATTATACACATAATATTAAATTTGGAAATAGTTGTTTTTCAATGAACCATGGAAGATTAAAAAAAAAATGATGAAGAGAATTGGGAAAAAATTTGATCATTACATGTATAAATCCATTTGACTTCTGAAAACACAAGAATAACTTATTTTGAAGTGATACTGATGACCATAATTTTAAAATCTCTGAAAATGTCATTGTTATAACTTGCATCTGCAGTGCTTTGACGCATTCATATTTGCGGCTAGATAAAGGGATCAGTCACAATAATTGATCCTGTGCCCTGTATTTCACAATTTGGTTTGTTTACATCTCTTTTCCAAAATGACAGATTATATACATAAAAACCAAGCAGCAGCACCTATCGCATATCACATTTCTGTAATAAATCTACCCCTCTCTTTCAGGACAGAAAATGGTGTCTACTATAATACCTTGACACTTAAATCTTCCAATCCATAACAGAGCAGTCAATAAAGAGATTATTAGTACATAAAAGAATAGTTTATCTGATTAAAAGATGTAATACATTTCAATGGAAAATATCCCCTTCTCAGACAGAAAGTGTTCCAAGAGTTTAAAATGTTACTCTGAAATAGAAAATTACAAATATAAAGTGAAAAAAGGCATCTTAGACCTTGCAGTTTTCTTTCTTGGAAGGTAAGTAGCTGATATTGGGACAATTGCATTAAACCCTCCCCCAAAATGAAGGTAAAGCTAAAAGGACTGTGAAAGATCAAGTTACTTTGGTTAATAAATATTGGTTAGATTTTTTTTGTCTTTGTAACACCTTTCTACGTCTTTCTGCCATTTAAAAGGTTGAACTGGTCTACTTATCTATTGTTTAGATCATGAGATGCCTCTCTACAGAAAAGAAGATTAACCGTAGGCAGTTGTTATTCCAGAATATTCTGCTTTGAGTGGGTATTTTTTGTCCTTAACGGCAAACTTGTGACGATTTTTGTAAAATAGTCTCACAGGGACTGAAAGGGAGACGTATTTCATATCCTATGCACAAAACCAATTCCCTGGCTGGATTAATGTGAATATTACTGGCGCAGAGAACATCTTACATTAGTCCTATTAAATTCAACTGTCTGCCTGTCTACATATAAAAATAAAACAAAAAGAAAGAAAGAGTCAAGTTCAGGGACAGAAAAAGGAGAAAAGAATAAAAATCAATCTCTAAAATCATATAACCTCTTAGGTACGCAGGTGTGTTTCAATGAACTATAGCAATTTCAGCTGATTGGGCTACTGACATTCATAGAATCATATAAAGCTTCGAGCAGAAACTTTTTTTCCTGGGCATCTCTCAAAATCTATTGCTTTTCTATGAGTATCTATAACCTTTGGGGAAAACAGCAGAGCATTTAGAGGATAAAGCATAAAAGAAGCAGCAAACCCAGTGAAAATATGCACTTTATAGACAAAAAAGAAAGCAGAATGAGCCAAGAAAATGCACCGCTAAGGAAAAACGATAAAACTCTAAAGCCCGTTTTGATTTCATGCTTTCTGATTTTCTCCCCTTTGCCCTATACAATACATTGTTAGGAGATGAACACATGCACCTTCTTTGCACTTCTGGTGCTTGGGATGTAGAGGTTATGTCCATTTTATGGAGCACTCATACCGTGGTATTTGTGTGCTCCCTAATTCATATCCCGCCACGGCGCAAATAGTAAGAGGCATGTTATTTTTCAGCACAGCAATATGAAACGATAAACTTCAGGGAAACAAGATCAGACATTTACATGTATCTTCTGCCAAGTTTTAGAAAAGTTCATTCTTATCATAATTTGCCAAAGCCTGAGAAGTTTAACACTTGCTTCTTTATGCTCAGCTATTTATACTTACCGAGAACGGTAAGAAAAGCCTTGGAAGTTTTGACAGGCATAGTAAATAAAGAGCAGGTGTACTGCCCTTCATCTGACAGAGACACATCACTGACACTGATACTCAGTTCATGCCACGAAGCTCGGACCAGCTCAATTCTGTTGTCCCTCAGAGCTGAAAAACAAAAATGCATGTTATAAGGTAGGCAACAGCACATTAACAAAGCGTGGTGTGTTATACAAGAGGCTCTATGAAGTAGCCTAGTGAAATCACGCCCTAGAACACAGGGATATGGACACAGTTACCTTTATGCATAGTAGTTTGTTTTCTCTACGGAATAAAGCACAAGAGTCCACCAAGTTTCCAAATAGTGTACTGAGCGACTTGTAATGTATATAAACCTAGAAACTAAGGGACTTTAGTTTGCTTTGATCTTCCTCTGAAAAAAACAGCACTGAGACTGATTTCTGCCCCCAACAGCTTTGTTCAGTGCCTAAAACAACTCCTTCCTAAAACCTGGTGGGTTTTTTTTTTTTCATCTATTTACAAATGTGGGTGAATATTGAGAATTCTGTTTCATCTACTAACAAACTATATTTTCAATTAAGAAGTCTAGTGTTGTGTATCTTGCCTACAGATTTTTCTCACATCCGTTACTACTCATATTGAACTGGAACATCGGATTTCTTGAACACTGTAAGGGTATTTCTTACTATGAATATATTGAAAGTTCCACTTCTACTTGCGTATGTAATACATTTAAAGATTTTAGGTAATTAAGTATAGCGGCTTCACTTTTTTGATTATGACTAAAAATCTAATCTTATATCAGAAAATCCTTCCTAACAAAATATGTTTGCGTGAAACCACTGAGGGAAGAGGAGCAGGGAGATTTACTTAAATTCAAAGTGTCACTTTAGCTAATGCTTTAAAATTTTGAATATTTTAAAGCCTATGTTTAGATTAACCCACACTTTCTATTTAAAAACAGTCGAAACATTCCCAAACATTCCATTTCTCTGGAGTAAAGTTGTTTTGGGAATCTACATGTATTAATAGAGTCTTTCCACAGCATAGAAATGCTAGTATCAGAAGTAAGTAAATACCGTGATTCTCCTAAGCGAACACCACAAAAGCCTATATAACTCAGAAAGTTTTGCTGTATACCTCTAGATTCAAATCTTTGACCTGGCAGTATTTGAATCTTCAGTGACTCTATTTTTTTAGCAAGGCTCTGATAGTCAAAAGTAAAATGGGACTACGATAATTACTGGGAGAGCTATGCTTTGATTTGTGAGAAGAACCAAGATGTTCAAGTCCCTAATGCTGTTCTCACTCACCTCTTTCTAAAGTCCCCAAAGGCTCTTATATTTGTTTCTCTTAACATTTATATCTCCTAATGATAAAAATGAGCTTTACTGTGGTTCTCTTGCTACTAAACTTAGATGTTTCTGCCCCATTGCAAGGCTCTCCAAGTGCTGTCAGTACAGGAAGATTTACACCAAAATAAGCAGCTACAATGAAGATTCAGCAAAAATGTCACTTGAATTTGTTGTCTTCTAAGGCTACCATTCAGGCTTCTTTACAATGACTTCAAGCTGAATTTATTGGTTATTTCAGGGTAGGCCAGCTAAAGCTTGACTTAGTCTTTGCAGGGTCTGATGACTGAAAGGTGACAGCTTAAGCAGACCTAACATATAAGCATGCCATGAGCTGCTCCCAGGCACATCAAAGCGACTGAGATTGTGTGTAATGGACACATTCCAAACATAACTGAGAAATCTTCTGGCCAGCCACAGCAAGAAATAAATAATTATGTACTATATAATATGAAATGCATATAATGATGGAAAATAGGTGCAGCATTAAAGCAAACCAGCAAGCAAAACAAAAGCCACAAAATGAAAAGCTATGTATATACCAATATGCTGACATGACAGCCAAGAAAAACAAGCTCAAGAAAACAGAAAGTACATAGAAGCAAGCTTCTACCAACCCAGAACAGCAGGCAAAGCTGATGACTGTGGCTTTAGTAGCCAAAAGTCCTCACAACAGTGAAGCTGTTGCTATCTTTGAGGAAGTAGATGGAGACTCAGAATTCATTTCTCAGCATTTCAATTCTAGTCAGATGCAAAGTGAGCAGACATAAGAATGGTAGTTTATTTCACATTACTGACCTTTCAGAAAAAATTATTTTCAAAATGACCCAGTGCTTCCAAATGGTTTGATTACCACCACACCCATATATATAATTTGGAGAACAGCATAGGAAATACAAAAGAAACCCAACAAAAAACCCCTCAGCACCCCGTAATTTGAAAGTGGTGATTTTTGCCTCCCCAAAACAGAAATTATGTAAAAAATAATGCAGTCTATCATCTTACATGGTATTTTAATTTGTTATAATTTTCAGTTGCTACTGCCTCATGATAAAGATTTATGCAGCTGTTGAAATATTTTCCTATAGATGGGGCAATGTGCAGAATTTCATGCACTAAAAAGAACTGTAATGAATTCCACTAGAGCACAAATGGTCTACAGATGATGCCAATAGCACACCATTTTGATCCTACTGGTAGAGAAAAAACAATTGAAATACAAACCAACTGCATCAACTACATTTCTACTGCTCGCCTCCCTCATTTCCTCCCCCTCCACACCTTTTTTAACCTTTGTACAACATAAAACCCTCAGCTCAGCCATTTTTCTGGAAAACTGGTAGAAACAACCACTGATGAAGAGTGAGATCAGATGTTCCATGTTTCAGCCTGGAGTGAATTTTTATTGAAAGAACAGAAAGAGAGTTTTGTAATGGAAATACCAACGCAGAGCCTTTGCAAAAAATGCTGCAAATAGCACTGACATAATACTCCTTCGCAGGAAAGCTGTTTGTCAGAAGCATTTTTATAAGTGTTAAGTCTAAATGCAATTAATTATGTGCCATCAATTTCAAACCTAAACATCTGTAAGCTTTCCTGTCTACGCAGATTTGAGAGCAAACCAATGAGAAAACGCTACCACTATTGCTTAGGCAAGACTAGCACTTACACAGAGTCTTTTTAGAATCTTATTTTCAAACTTTATTTCTACATCTATGTCTATATCCTTATCTATATCTGTTTAGAAAGACACCAATTCCTCCTATGAAATTGATAGCTGTGATGGATGCCAGAACGGGTTTGTTTCCATTTTCTGTTAGAAATATTTTGCTAAAAGGGTGAAGTTGGATCAGAGAAAAAGTGGCTGCTGAACTGTCTAGTCCTGGGTCCCTCACCCTGGGGCAGGGGGAACTCTCTGGGAGAGGGTGACTGCTCTCTCAGACAGCAAATGAACAGTCGGCAGCATTGGAGAAGCCAGGAGTACTTCTGGCCAGCTAGCAATCTCCAGTCACGGAGACTGACTGGAGCAGGATGGAGCAAAGGAGCCCGTGGAGCCTGAACAAAAGCCAGCTACTGAAAGGTTATCAACTGGCAAGCAAAAGCTTGAAGGAGAAGACATATTCCTCAAGGAGCTGGTGGAAAGGAAGGAGATTTACTTACAGTACTCTGTATTTTATCTCTTTCAGCAGATCTGAGTTCTACTTGTTTAAAGAGGGACCTCGTCTAGCTTATTATTCTCTATTTAAAGGACATGAGCTTCAAAAGCTTTCTGTAGGCTTTTTGATTGCTCTTTCTTTGAAGTAAGAATTGCCCCAAACAGGACAATTTTATCACAAGGTTCAAGCCAACTCGAGGCTCTACCATAGTAGTTTAAATAAAGTACCATCAAGTAAAATACAAAATGTTCTCTCTTATTTAATTAACAGCTGAAAACAAAAGGTAGGACATGTATGGGGGCATTCTGCATTAATTTGGAGTTTGGTACACATTAATAAACAGATTTCCTATATACTGAAATGTCCAATGTCCATGCATTGTTCAATACAAACGGCAATAAATAATTCCAGCTCCCCACAAAAATTAACAGGAAGCACCAGGCTTCTCTTTAAAGTGTCTCATACTAAAATACAGCTGCTGTATTGTACTCAGGTGACAGTATTTATTCCTCCACTTTTTAAGAAGGTTATACTAATAGCTCCATTTGTATTCCACAGGTAGTTTCTGAATACTATTTATTAGTTGTATTGTGGTAGTGACTAGACAGCCCAGGTGAGCACAGAAAAGAAAGCTTGTCCTTAAAGACTCTACAAGCTCTGTCCTCACTTGACTTGCATGGTTTCCTAGCCTTGCTCCTACCTCTGCCTGCTCTTTCAGAGCCTTCTCTGGAAGCTCTTCTTTTTTTCCATTTCACTCTGTTAGCAGCTTAAGAGCTTTTTGGCCTCTTCCAGGGGATTTTCACCTACATTCCTGAGTCGTTACCTTATCAATAGTTTGCATACCTACATTTTTGCATGATACAGAGATACTAGAAAAGGGTAAATAAGCAGAATATGTATTTGACTTCTGG
Organism: Pygoscelis adeliae; assembly: GCF_000699105.1. Lineage (NCBI taxonomy): Eukaryota > Metazoa > Chordata > Aves > Sphenisciformes > Spheniscidae > Pygoscelis > Pygoscelis adeliae. Next base: position 6,520,828 of record NW_008824791.1, read on the forward strand.
GAAATACACCTGTGCAAAACAGTAACAAAGAATACCACCACTGACGTCTCTTTCCTGGATTCTTATAGAATCGTTTATGTTGGAAAAGACCTCTAAGACCATCGAGTCCAACCGTAAACCTAACACTGCCAAGTCCACCACTAAACCATGTCCGTAAGTGCCATATCTACACATCTTTTAAATACCTCCAGAGATGGTGACTCAACCACTTCACTGGACAGCCTGTTCCAATGCTTGACAACCGTTTCGGTGAAGAAATGTTTCCTAACATCCAATCTAAACCTCCCCTGGTGCAACTTGAGGCCATTTCCTCTCGTCCTATTGCCAGTTACTTGGGAGAAGAGACCGACACCCACCTCGCTACAGCCTCCTTTCAGGTAGTTGTAGAGAGCGATGAGGTCTCCCCTCAGCCTCCTTTTCTCCAGGCTAAACAGTCCCAGTTCCCTCAGCCGCTCCTCATACGACTTGTGCTCTAGAACCCTCACCAGCTTTGTTGCCCTTCTCTGAACACGCTCCAGCACCTCAGTGTCTTTCTTGTAGCGAGGGGCCCAGTGTTCAAGGTGCGGCCTCACCAGTGCCGAGTACAGGGGGACGATTGCTTCCCTAGCCCTTATCTTGCAAGCACTTATAAAAAATATAAAATGCAACAAGAAATATAATTGCATAGTAAATTCCAATATGCCCTAAGTACATTATTTCAGTTTTCTGTAATTCCCAGGCACATATGATGTAGTTAATTTGCAAAGTATGAAACAATTATGCATAAAATACTTGTTCCTAAGCAGACACGCTTCATTTCTTTTACCTGTCATTCTCTTTTTCTGTGGAAAATATTTCCTTTCAGAATGTTTTCTGACACAGAAATAAGCAACCTTGATAATTTGCATAGTTTAGATTATTATGAGTAAAAGATACAGTCACGTATTTCAGCTGCATTAATTAGCAATTGTTGAGACTGACAACCATTGCAATAAACTGGTCTCTTTGTTCACAATCACAAAAAGCTGTACTTTATTTTTTGCACAAGATAATATAATGATCATATGTAGTCATGTAGTGAAATCTTGCAATAGGAATTATATCAGAGAAAAGAAACTCAGAAATTCACACTGTTGTGGAAAAAAAACCCACATTTCATACTGGGCGGAAAATGCAGTTGGACCTGTTAGATGTAGTAGCCAGAGAGCAGCATCTCTAATCTTATTTCTCTAAAATGACTACATCTTACTAGTATTTGGTGTCATATATTTGAAGAATGGGTAAAACACAAACAACAAAAACCTGAATCCTCCAGAGTAATTTGCAGATGTTTTGACAATCCTAACTTGACATATGCTGCTATCCTGGGATTCACTCAATAAAATTTTCTTCCTTATGTTAGAGTTGTTCCCTCTGTCATGGGAATAATGTAACCATTAGTTGGAACCAGAAAGATTTCTGATACTCTACAGGTCATGCTAAACTCCTGGAAATTTAATACTTATGAAACTGAAACAATCCCTCTGATTTTCAGATTCCAACTTTCTGAATGCAGTGCCATCATCAAACCTGAAATAGATTTCAAGGGATTTATATTTTGTTTCTGAGTATACTTACATATACTTTAGATGGCCTATTGCTTTGTTCCTAACAAATTCAATATACCAAGATGCCTATAGGGATGATTGACAGCGCTTGCCAGTAGTTGTGCATCAAAATCTGTCAGGCCACAGACTACCACCACCACAAGGGAAAGAAAAAAAGAGACTGGAGGGGCGTAAATGGAAAAAATCAAACTGTTATTGTTATTCTGTGTCTAGTTTTCTCAGCCTTCATACTGCTTTTCAAAACATTTCAATTTCCTTTAAAAAAAATCATGTACTCATTAGTCTGTTGCTGTATTAACAGTTTGCCCATTTCCAAACGATACGCCGTTATTCTAGTGATGCCTTACCTATCTAGTAGGTACCTGCATGGTATCTGAACTCCTAATATTTTAAAACTTCTCAATTATTTGTGTGCAGAAAGCAAATCCCTTTTCTTCCTTTTTCATCTCCAGTCATGCAATTTGATTACTTTCATACAAGGAGGGATACAAAGCTAGGGTGGCACTGTGGTTATTTAGAAATCACGTTTTCTATTTCTACTTCTGGATGTGGTGAGGCCATTTTTACCTCTCACCGGAAATGAACTCCATAGCATTGCTTCTGTCTATCACTTTTCACTATCATCAAAACTATAACTTTTGCTCTTATTACTAGCTGGTCACGATTCCAACAGAGTCCAAAGGTCAGAAAGGTAGATGATCTCTTAATTAGTCTAGAGTCATGACAGATTTCAGTACTGGGACAGAAATGTTGAAATTGAGTCGACTTTAACAGGTAATGCTAACGTAGAGAGGAAAGCACTTGGTAATGCATTAGAAGTTTCTATACAACCTATTAGTTTGGCTGACGTATGTACTGTTGGAGTCCTTTAAAGGTGACATCATTTCTAAGTAAAATTAGCGGAAGTAACAAAAACTGAAGGTCACAATACTGTGGAGAGATCTTTGGCTAATTGGCTGTGGAACAGTATTCTGGCCACTTTGCAGATACCTGATGATTTTTTTTCCCTGTTAGGAAAGTGATTAGTAACACAGATGACATTCCAAACAGTTTCTTTCACAGTTTTGTGTCACTCAGATGCTGTGGATACTTTAACTTCACTGAATTTTCCAACCCATTCATGTACTTTCTGAATAAATTCAGGGCATCACTGAGTTTCGCAGAGGGTGCTAAGTAAGGTTTTTGAAATGGAAGAACAACATAACAATCCTTGGAGATTAGTTTTACTTTCATTCCAATGCACTTCTATTTCTCTTTGAACCCTTCTAAAGTACTTGGTAATCAAAAGGAAGAAATAACGGGGTCAATAGGAATATACTTCTTCCACCTCTAATCATCTGGTCGTCGTCTTTATGCTCTGGCTTGCAATCTAATAAGAAAAGTCTAGATTGTTTTCAACTGAGAAATACTGCTGAAATATTTGATTAGCTTATTTAGAGAATGATGTTCAACAGCAAGCTGCTTTCTCCTTTTTATATTTTTCACATTTTTTTCACGTTGGATAATGCATATGTCAGGGAGTACAGCAAACTCCCTTCATTAGAAGAGGTGCTGACAGTCTCACTAACAGAGGCATCTTCTCTGTGCTTGCTTACTGCCTTGAAAAGGCCAAAGAACTGGGGACCCAGAACCTGTCTGTACAATGTTATCTATTATCAGGGCAGGCTGTATTTAAAGAACAGCCTTAGATGCTCATGAGGAAAATGCAAACAGCAAGGTAATTTCTTCAGTGAAATGACAACAGTTCTCCATTTCCTGCAATCTGGAGAAAACAAAAACAGTTTAAGGTGACTTACAGCGACTTACGATCTTGAACACATCTGCTAAGTGAGGTTTCTCCGGCTGTTGCCAACTGACAAAAGAGGCCAGGACTATTATACGCCCTTCGTGAATGGAATAAATACGGTAAAACCTTCCTGCATGCCAGATTTTCTGCACTGAGCTACAATTCCTCTCACAATAATTTTCTGTATTCTCTTCAGTTTCTCTCCTTCAGAGCATTCAAGAAACATGGCAATACACAAAAAGAGAAGAAGAACTTACCTTCTAGGGTGTTTATAATGCCTATTTTTGGTATTAAAGAGACACTGCACTTATGTTCTACTTGTCTTTTGAGAATCATAAGGATGACATTTATTGTCTTAGAAGGTCTGAGGGCTGCCTCACTTTCACGTAAGAAATTTAAGTTTCAAATCCTTCCAAAATATACAAGTTTTGCACTATGAAGATGCTTTGTTGCTTTATCATGTTGGAATACTGTTTAACTGTACCTCTAAAAAATAAAACAAAAATCACATTAGTCAGGATGAAATGTTGTCTTACAAGGTCTACTCATCTGGTTCCTTCTGCAGTGGGGAATTACAAGATTTCCTATTATACTAATGCAACTGGACATGTGCCACAGCATAGTAGCCTAAAAAATCTTTAAAAATCATACTTCTCAAATATGCAGCTGCAAAAATTAAAATTGCAAAATTATCTGGCAAGGTTAGAGATGGGCAGAATTAAAATAAATGAGACTGAACAGATACAAGTAATTGGTAGAAATTATAAACTTATATAGCAAGTTGGAGACTGCTATTTTGAAAGCCATAATGCAGGAAAGAAGCCCTGAGGATTACAGAGGAAATTATTTAACTATATGTTCAAATGCAGCACCACTCTAAAAAGATGAATCCTATCTGGGTTGTACTGATCCTGGCAATTATGGTAAAAGGAAAAAAAAATGCTACAATATTCCAAAACTGCATATATCATACTATGTCATATATTGTAAATTACAGATAGAAACAGGCTTTCAGTTAGGAATGTAATTTCTGAAGGTCTGCCGATGGAATACTACTGTGTAAGTATACTATGAAAATGAAAATAATAGAATGGAGAGCTGTAATAACAGCCCACACCTACCTAAGAAAATACTAATAGAAGTTAGAAAAGTATTTTTTTTCTATAATTTTGAGGGTAATACCGAAAACACAAAACAGTATGTTTTAGGCTAAATGAGAGTTCATTGTAAGTGAGAAATATTAGGTAATGACATTATTGAAGTAGAAGGGATAAATAAATACTAATCCTCTTGCAAACTAAAACAAAGGTACACAGATTTCCAAGTTTGTTCTTCTGTGAAGACCAGACCAGGCAATTTTTCCTCATGCTACTGATGTTAATACTAATCAGTGTTAACAGTACTTAAATGATTCCTGACCAAAGAATCAGAGTTAAGCTTGTTTAGGTATTAAAATCTGCCTAGCCAAACAGCACAGAGCTCTACCAAGACAGTCTACATGTTTTAAAGAACATCAGTTACAGTATACTCACTTTTTCCTCTTCAAGAGACTGCCCTTTACGGTCACTGCTGGTGACCCTCATGCACTGGCTTTAGTCAGCTTTGGATGCAAGGAATCCTAAAGGATAGGGAACATAGAACAACTCGGCCAAATTTTACACTCTTAGCATCGCTGGAAATCCAATTTCTCCTCAAACCTGCCCATGTGCAATATGTTTTTCATATGTGTCTGCAGCTGACCATGTCTTAAGGAAGCTGCAGAACTGAATTATACCTGTATTTCTCTAACCTTCTAGACAGTGACATTACAGGTCTGCTCATTCACCATCTGAACTTAATGATCGCATCATACTGAAAAAGTTTTTAGTGGCATGAATCAGTAATACTCACAGTAGAGTCATGTTCATGGTGTTTCTTCATATCTCTTGGAAAGTCAGAGTCTTGTAATTTCTAAAGAGTGCAGTCGTGTTCAAACATATTCTCTCAGCAGAATTTGGAGAGACTTTCTCACTTATTAATGATCTAAGAGAGATCTCTCTCTACGTAAGAATGCCCCTGTTCTTTCTGCACTTCTTGATCATTCATGTAGATACATAAATTAACATCGTTCTTCCTGTAGCAGATGAGTACATTGGCTAGAAATGCAGTAGGAATACGCATTCATCCTAACTACACTAAGAAATCAGACTCCCTAAACTCCTGCTGCAGTCAGTGGAGCAAGATAGCTTCCTCCAGAGGCCAATTAAGAACAGGTCACTGTCTTGAAAATATTACAGAACTTGAGCAAAACAGCAAAGAAATCATCAACGATTGATGAGTGTATTGCAATCAATCTAGCAATTGATTCCAGTACCAATTTAGAGTCAAATACTAATGTATATGTCAATACTGAAGATATTAGTGGTGTTAGTGATGACTCGCAGATCTCACTATTGAGGGAATTGAAATATGGAACAAAGTATCAGGAGAGATCTGAGATGAGTCTAGTGCAATTCCAGAGAGGATTCTGAGAAAGCTCTTTGGTGGTTTTAACATCTTTTATGCTAGAGCCCTTTAAAGTTTTATGATGTCTCATATAGCCTAGCAGCAGACAATCTGCTTCTAAACTACAAGTACAGAGATGCTTCCTCTTTTGCAGGATTTGTCTTAGTTTTCCAGATGCAGGTGTGCTGTGAAGGAAACTATTAGTGAGAAATGGTGATGGAAACAGATAATTAAGGGATTGGAGCATCTCTCGTACAAGGAGAGGCTGAGAGACTTGGGATTGTTTAGCGTGAAGAAGCAGCAAATCATGAACTTAATCCAAATTCAAAAGAAAAATTTGGCAGCAGAACTTCCTAGACCTCTAATTTTCCAAGGAACCGACCCTAACTGGACATAGTCGGAGAAGAAAGTTGGACTAGGTGACCTCCAGAGGTCCTTTCCAACATGAAACATTCTGTGACCTTGTGATTCTAGATGTTTTTGGGGTAAAGAATCTGCATATCACAAAATTCAGGAATGTGATCAATCCTGAAACACCAACAAAAAAACCCTTTGGTGGTTATTCACAAAGATTAATCTTCTTTAGCTTTTGCTAAGCAATTTTCTCCCTCATGGAGGCTTTGGATTTGAGTCCCTAAGAAGAGGCTGCCTGTCTCTCCCCTTTATAGTCAATGGAAAAAAAAAATAGAAAGAGAAAAATTAGCTTTTCTAGGCTACACCTAGTTTGTGCAAATACACTTCTTGTGCAGCTATATTCCAAGAACATGGTGACCTCACAAGTGCAGCAATACAGTATTTGGAGTCGAGTGGTGGCCAGACATATTCACGAAGTACTACGGAATATCATTTGGAAAATCCAGGCAAATATTTGACACACAACGGCATACTAAGTACTGACAGCTGCACTGAATAAAAACTCTACTATGGATAAATGCATTATTTAACAAACAATAGATACTGACATTAATAGGTGTGTGGAATCATGCTACCATCGGCAGCATTTATTCCCAATATCTGAAATTTTTGAGGCTATTCATATTCACCAGATATACCAGAAGAAACTTGTCCATGCTTAACATACATATCTAGACAAAGAACAGCTGAATGCATCCTGCCTTTTTCATTTAAACATTTATTGCAGGCATTTTCTTCTTTAAGAGTGGGGAAAAATTTTCTTCTGGTTGTTTCTTTGTGCAGTTCAAATTGTAGCAGTAGGTAAAGGATTGAAGACATTAATTTGACAAGCAAATATATAGAGTAACTGCCATTTACAGCTACAAAGTAGAGAATGCTACTTACCCTTCACGCTTGCAACAGATGATTAATAATATTGGTTCTCATACTGCACTTTTCTTAACTGGTGTAGTCTGAAGACTCACCGAGAAACCACCATAACTAACCTGTCTTCAGTTTATTACTTTTGAAGGATAGTTTTGTATATCATGATTGTCATACGAAAGGAAGCATTGAATATTTAAAAACTGCGAGGAGTTGTTCCCATGTTGACTGCTTTTTGTGGCTATTTTTAATAGACTGTAAATCACTTAAGTATTGGAGATACAGTCTAAGAAGAATTTCTGAATTTACTGTGTACTACTGAATTGTATATAATGGACCAAGAGTGACTTCCAATTCTGCTTCACAAGCTGGCTGACACATGGCACAAGCAAAGGAGGTATTTGGCCTTCAGGGCAGTGAATGTTACTGTACTCTTTCTTGGGCTTGTCGACAAAGTGCCCGTCAAAGGACATTAATTGCACATTTGGATGATAATACGTTCACAGCATCAGATGTAATAGAGAGTGCTGCAGTAACAATCTGCAACACTGGATACATGAATGTTTTTGGTATCCAAGTTATAATATCCCATTTTTAATTATACTGTGTCCTTGATTCCTCCTTCTCTCTCCTCTCTTCACTTCAGAGCTGATTCACTTAACTCCTTTTTACCTAGCATTCAACTCCTTTTTCCTGGAGAAGACTTCAGGCACAGAATTTAAGACTTCTATTTTAAAAAGTATTTAGAAAAATAAACCTGTTGTCTATACACCTGAATCTCCTTTCCCATCTTACTAAACTCCTGGTAGACTCAACAGTTCTGGAAAAATTCCAGATATCAAATTCACTTCCTCTGGTACACAATGATATTTTAACACTACTACTTTCAATAAAAGCGTGTTTTTTCTTCTGTTTTCCATTTTGCTTGCAAACTTTGTTTGCCAGGTTTGATGCTTTCCTCGGATCCTCCTCTTGCCCTTCTTTAATCAGGGTGTTTCCAAATTCTTCAACCAAAACTTAGTAAATTAAATTTTACATTTAATTTCTTTCCCCTAGAAGAGCCTTTAGTATACTCAACATATGTTTCTCTTCCAACAGACAATATTTGTCCTGCCTCACTGATCCCATCCTTTCCTCATTCCTTATTCCTCTTACTCTTCATCTTCCTTCCTTCTTTTTCTTTGAAATCTTTCCTGACTGCACACATATGTGGGTGTCGCCAATCCTTGGAATAAGCTGTCTTTGACTCCACTTGTTCCTCCATCTAGTCTCTTCCTCCTCTCCCCATCAATCTTTAACTGATAAAAAAAAACCTGTTGGCATCCTCTTAGTAACACTTTTCCCATTTTCTGTAGTAAATAATTTTGTTTCCTCTGTGTGATAGATAATTTCTCTATGAGACTGAGGCTGCTGAAAGAAATTAGATAATAAGAATGGGCTAAACCAATTGCATATGAAAAATACATCAGGAATACTGATTAGTAACTCTTTAAAAGGGAATAGTACATAAAATTAATTTATTTCTTTATATTTGCAAATATAAACTCCAAAGTGCACTTTATCTTTTCTGTAACAGAAGTGCAAAAATGTAACAATTGCAAATTTAAATTACTTTACACTTATCAGCATCCTGAGCTGTATTAGGAAGAACGTTGCCAGCAGGTCCAGGGAGATGAACCTTCCCCTCTGCTCAGCACTGGTGAGGCCACACCTAAAGTACTGTGTCCAGTTCTGGGCTCACCCAGTACAAGAGAGACAGGGACATACTGGAGTGAGTACAACAAAGGGCCACAAAGGCGATTAAGGGACTGGAAGATCTATCGTATAAGTAGAGGCTGAGAGTGCTGGGACTGGCTCCAGCCTGGAGACGAGAAGGCTTAGGCGGATCTCATCAATGTTTATAAATACCTGATGAGGGGAGTAGAGAAGATGGAGCCAGACACTTCTCAGTAGTGTACAGACAGGCCAAGAGGCAATGGACACAAACTGAAATGCAGGAAATTCAACTTAAGCATAGAAAAAACTATTTTACTGTGAGGGCGGTCAGACACCTGCACAGGTTGCCCAGAGAGGTTGTAGAGTCTCTACCCCTGATGATATTAAAAACCTGACCGGACACGGTCTGCAGCAACCTGTTCTGGCTGACCCAGCTTGAGCAGGGCGGTTGGACTACGTGATCTCCAGAGATCCCTTCCAACCTCAGCTATTCTATGATTCTCTGATTCATACAGCTTTTAGCTGTATCATAATACTACAGAAAAATAAAAACAAAAAAGTTTTCAAGCACTGCTCTCCTCCTTTTTGGCTTTTAAATTGTTTTCTTATAAACAACAACTGATATCCCAAATAGCGCTCTGCTGAACTGTACTGAAAACAACTGTTTGAGGACTATCCATCCATAGACATAAGTCTTACCTGGTATTGTTAAAATGTTGACAGATTAATGTGATCTCCTCTGGAAATGAGTGCTGTTCTGAGTAGGCCCTCCCACGAACATGTCTCTTCCCAGAACAACAAAGAATTTAAAAACCTTTGATTGCATCAGCAAAAATATTTCCAGCTAGAACAACAGAAAGGGAGGAGCTGGAGAGAAGGGAGTCTGCCAGACATTCACAGTGAGCATGTGCGGATGAGCTCTCGCATGCTCCAGGATCATGTTCTAGGTGGTTGTGATCTGTTCTCAGCTACTTTTGCTACTTGTAGGATATCACAAGCTTGAGCCCCCCAAGAAAACTTTTGCATCAACACTGAATTACAGCATCATGGTCAGAAACAACAACAACAACAACAGAGTTTTGGAAGCTCTAGCAACTTAGATCTTCAGGGTTATTGAAAAGCCCAACAAATTACCTCTGTACCTAGGGTTAATTTTCTCATTGAGAAAGGATGTTACTGCTAGCTAGAAATTTAAAATGTTTCCTCCTCAGACCAGCAATCCCATGGTGTTATCAGGATTCAGCTGGAGCTGAAGAAATCTATTTAAGAAAATCCCTAGTAGACAAAAAAAATGAGTTCTGTAATCCAGTTATTAAAGGTGCAGTCATGAAGTACCTGCAAATGCTGACTTACTGAATATGCTTTTGAACCCTCTATGCTTGATAGACAAGAATCATACTGGATTACTTTATTTCCAACAGGTCCATTCTGAGAGCAGGGGAAAAAAATCAAATCATACAGCACTTATTAACCCTCAATTAAAAATGTGAATTAAAAAAAATAACAATAATTTTGTAGAAAAATGCTCAGAGCTGATACTTTTTCTAGTGTATCCTAAACTTGAAATTTTCTTTGCAGATTTAATTTGCTCTAGTTGACTCCTGGAAAGTATCACCAAACAGTGATAGATTAAAACAAAATAAAACAATTCCCCACCACTGCCACCAAAAGAAAAAAGAAAAAGAAAAAAAAAGAATGATCAAACAGCTCTAGCACAGAAAACTACAATCCTATCAATTTAAGAATACTGGCAGATTTCACTTTGCAGCCAGGCGAAGGCGGGTAATCAGAGCTATATGGATTAATACTAACTCAAAATCACTGTAAAGTTCTGTAGGAGACCACAGGGAAGCTTCTACTGTAAAATCTAGATCATTAGCTTTACACCAATAATTAGCAGAGTCTGCAACCAGGTTGATCTCTAGGGGACGAAGACAAAACAAAATCCTCATATGCAAATCTGTCTTCCTAATTCTACCAACAGACATAGAAGATTAAGTGGATTAAAGCCAAAAAGGGCGAAAAAAAGCGTTTGTCTCCCTCAATGGCACTTTAGAGGATAAAGTTCCTTGGAGACTGCTTAAATTCAGAGAAAGGGGAAAGGGGAGAAAAGACTGTGGAACTACTTGAGAATCAGGCCCCAGCATGTCTATCTAGATCCATGACAGGCAGCTACAGATGAGCCTAGATGAAACATAACTGACTGCAACAGACAAAGTAGGATGGGAATGATGATTACACCGCTCTGTAATGTGAATTGCTGTAGCCAATGTGATGTCCTGAATTATTCTATGAATGTAGTCGCTGATCATCCATTTTAAAATTAAAGATATATTGTTCCCTGTGAAAATGAAATCAAACTCGACTCTGATCTCCTCCATTATGGAACAAATCAGATAATGTAAATCAAGTGTCATCTTGTAAGGTGATCTCTACTGGAATAAATTTGGCAGCTGAGACAGACATGTCAAAAAGCCACCACAACAGTACCCAGGAAGCTCACTGGCACTCTGCACTGTTATTTGGTCTCTGATATTTCTGTCAATTTATTAAAGAACAGTACCTAGCTCTAGTTGTGGATGAACTTACCACATAAAACTATAGCAAACATCAGAAACATGGATCCCTGTGCCTAAGCAAAACCTTTGGGCACTGCTGAAATCCTTCAATTATGCAATGACAGGTACCTAGTTGAGTTGCTGAGCTCAAGTCTCTCAGGATGTCCAAATACCTAAGGGCAACTGCCTGAATTCTCCTGGGTCACTTAACTGCATGGGGGGTGGGGGTAGATCTTGTGTCTGCATCAGGGCAATTCACAAACAAGGTGCTCCTCCACTTATTTTACCTGTGAGCCCACCCACTGGACATCCTCAGAGATACTTGCTAGATCTCCTCTTTGCAGAAGAGCTGTAGGCAAGCTGTGAATCTCCAAAACCTGCCTATTCACTGTCGCCTCCAAACTTCTGGTTAGAGAGCCCTGCTGAGAAGGGGCAGACCCCAGAATTTCCAACTCACTTGACCATCTGCATGCCATTGCCACTGGACTTTGGGGCATTTGCCATTAAAAGTCTTCTTTGAAACTGTGCTATTTTGTATGAATACACTCTATACACGTATACATATAAATAGAAATTAATTGAAGCAAAGACTTGAACATTATTTTCCCGTGTTTCCTACCCGCTAGCTCATCTTTTTTCTGCTTCCTACGGTGAATATTTGCAGAGGAATAGCTTCAGTAAGTGAAGGCATGAGCAAAGCCCATTAAAGTGCAGTGGCCAGATGGTTAGGACGTTCTCTGAGAAGGTTGGTAGACCAAAGGTCTTATTACTGGTTTGTATTAGAGACTGTGGCAGTTAAAAAACTTGTCCCTTCCTTACCCATCCCACTAGCAGTGACTGCTCTAACTACCGGCTATTAGCTAGATCAAGCAGCCTCTTCTCTGTTCTTCCATTTGTGTCTTTGTTTCAGTGTGAGGAAGATCTGACCTGGTTTAAATGCCGTCTTTTAGAGAGAAGTGGAGAATCCCAAGCAGCGCTAAATACCCGCCTTTATCCTGAAGTTGCTTGTCCAGGCTCTATTCCCCCTTATTAGGATTTCCTAATGGTTAGCTTACATATCTTCTGCTTCAGCTTGCTGTCTTCGGAGACCCCCACTCTTAATTTGTCTGGCTCTCTCCAGACATTTCTGAGAAAGCTTGAACATGTAATTTGAGGCAGACATTTCCTATAGGTACATGTGCCTTTTTGTGGAACCAGTCTATGCTTCCCTAGTGAGGAAAAACTGTAGTTTTCATTAAACGATCACGTGTTAAGAAGTCACTAAAAAAAGCCAAGTGTTGACTCTTCAGCCTCCCACCACACCTACTTGACTGTTTTCAAAAGCCAAGCACCGGGTAAGATTCTCTTTTATTTCATCATATAATAAATGATATACTTAAAGTTAGGTACCGGGCACTAATTATCAATGCACAGTGCCAAAGTCTATACAGATGCCACAAGAGAGGCGTACATAATGAACTTACCTAAACAAAGCTTTTTTTAAAAAAAATCTCAAAGTTCTCATCACTTTTAATATTAATGCAATTGATGGTTGAATATATGAGGTATGAAAAGTTCTGTATAGACCAGAACTGATCCGGTGAGGAAGACGCTTATTTTTCTAATTTCTATTTTGGTGTGCAGGGAAAAAGGGTGACATTTCCATGCTTGAAGTTAAAGACATCTCTCAGTCTGAAAAATGGATTCTGGTAACATCAACAACATACAATCTGTATGGGTATGTGTATCAACTTAGAAGAAAAAATGAGGAAAACAATCGTTAAGACAAACAGTAGACTAAACTAAACCTGACAGGCTTGAGTGATGACATAATACCTTCTTACTCTGTGATGGTGACACAAAAATGCCAAAGGACACAAAGCTGTCAGTCTTGTTGTTTATCTTCTATCTAAGACTAATAAAAGGAGGTTGGTGATTGACAGAACGGACATGGGCACAGTCCTAGGCATACTGTTTGCACTATGTTTGAAAAATGTATTGATGGTTTTAGGGGTTGCTTTTTTGTTATTGCCTTTTTCTGCATTACCTTTGTGATCTTTCACAAACTTTTGATATAACTTCTTTAAAGCTATCATTGCTTTTTTAAACTCATGATTAGTAGCTATAATTGCTGATATTGCAGTGCCCTAGTAATTTATTAACAATATCAGCTTCTGGACAAGTGTCCAACTAAGTTGAAAACAACACTAAGTTTTCATAACCCCTTACGTACTATCATGGTGAATAATGGAATATTATCAAACATTCCTATTTTTAGCTGTCTCAGAAAACAAAGCCTAAATGCATCCTGCTACATCAGCTCCTAACTACTAAAAATGGAAAATGACACAGGTCTCTATAGAGCACAACACTGAAGCAGCACCATTTAATTTTAGCACATAAATCTTGTAAGGCAGGTAAAACTACAAAGAGAGAGAACAAGGAACAGTTTACATAGTGAAGCATTGCTGAAAACAAGTGACTTATTTGGTTATTGCCCCAGCTACTCTGTAGGAAACAGCTGGTAGAAAATACTCTGAAATGAACCAAATATCTTTCAGAGTTCTGCAGAATAATTCAATGGGGAAGCCTGTGTTATTAAAAGCACAGGAGACAGCATTTTCAAAATCTTCCCCTAAATAAATGTGTGTGTGTGCGTGTGAGGATGCAATGCCAGTAGAACTCAAATTATTCTGCTTTATTACTCAAGAACCTCATAGAAATGAAGAAGGCACCCTACAGAGCCACACTGTCTTGCAATTCATTCCTTTCACTGGAGGGGTTGCACAGACCTCTGTTAGCAAGGTGTCCTGGTTTCGGCTGGGATAGAGTTAATGTTCTTCCTGGTAGCTGGTACAGTGCTGTGTGTTGGATTTAGGATGAGAACAATGTTGACAACACACCCATGTTTTAGTTGTTGCTGAGCAGTGCTTACACTGGTCAAGGACTTTTCAGCTTCCCATGCTTTACCGACCGAGAAGGCTGGAGGTGCACAAGAAGCTGGGAGGGGGCACAGCCGGGACAGCTGACCCAAACTGGCCACAGGGACATTCCATACCATGTGACGTCATGCTCAGTACCTAAACTGGGGGGAGTTGGCCGGGGGGGCCGCTGCTCGGGGACTGGCTGGGCATCGGTCGGCAGGGGGTGAGCAATTGCACTGTGCATCACTTGTTTTGTATATTCTTTTATCTTTATTATTATTATTGTTGTTATTTTTCCTCCATTCTCTGTCCTATTAAACCATCTTTATCTCAACCCACGAATTTTACTTTTTTTTCCCGATTCTCTCCTCCATCCCTCTGGGTGGGGCGAAGTGAGCGAACGGCTGTGTGGTGTTTAGCTGCCTGCTGGGTTAAACCACAACACAAGGTACATCTTTAAGACTTCCAAGAGCTATCTTCTCTTCTAAAAGCAAATACAAACAATAATAAGAAGGGCATTTCACTCCTGATACACTCTTCCTCTCATACAGAAACTAACACTGAGAGGCACAACATTGAGGAGCAATATATGTTTCCCACTGAGGCTAGCCTGGCTCCCTGCAAAGCGTACTGAGAAACGCACGATCTGCTTCTTCTTTGGATCCTGGTTTGTTTGGCTTTGTCTGCAGTCACTTTAGCTCACTGAGCCTATGGTTTCTAACTCCACGCAGTGACAGTGACTTTTCCTTCCATCTAACACTTGCTGTAAAGTATTATTAGGGGAACAGCAAGGTACCTGAGAAAGGTGGAGATTCAGTTCTCATTCTAGAGTGGACTGGAAAACATTCCTTTATAGACACAGAAATACAAATTAGCTAAGTTTTAACAGCTCTATTCATGTCCCAGTTGCTGAGCATTGGGACAGCAGCAACAAGGACAGGAAGAAAGTCTTTGACGGGAACAGCTGAACTGAACAGGCATGTCATTATGCTTTTAAGTCCCACCGTTATACGTCCACATGTTTGCTACCATGGCATTTGAGACAGAAGTTTCAATTCTGATCTCTTCGCTGACTACAAACCAGTGCAACCTCCTCTCCCTTATTTCAATGATTTTGATTGATGATAAATATATTTTTTAAGTTTCAACAAATCATTTTGCTTTAAGGTTGTGCTTTGGCAGTATATTTAACCGTAGCCGACATAGGCGCAGCCCTTCATAATGTGAAGGATAATCAGAAAACTCCCCTCTCTTTCCTGTATTACACCTGCATTACAATGCAGTTATATATATTATAGGAAGACATGTGTCAGTGTGCACCACTGTGCTACAGGCACATTATTCCAGCTTTTGAAGTTATTTCTCTTTGGCATCAAGTCTCAGTACCTGAATCCCCCCAAAGCTCAGAAATGTACACCCTATCATGTCTTACTACTTCAGTAAGATAGAAAACCTGTCTAGCCAGTTAGCAGCAGGTAACTCTTCCTCCATCCTCTTGCCCTGCACCCCACTCACATGTTTCCAGTGATAACAGAGTATTTTATTATTATTTCAGGTGCAGGAAACTGCCAATGTTTCAGCCATCTTGTCTTCCTTGGGGCAGGATAAGAGTAAAATATGTGAATGAAATATATGAGTGGAATAGAGGGGGTTTTATTTGCTGAAGTGTGCATTAGCTGAACTGCTTCTCCCTATTGTAGTATAGCTGTTAGCCTTCTTCAAGAGATCAGTATGAGCACATCCCTAGAAATTTTGTATAGGAATTATTACATTTTAATATGAAAATCTGCCCTTACATTGCCTGCATTTTTTGTTCAGAAAAAAGGGACTTCTTGCTATTGTTAATAGTATAATAAAAATAATCTGATAACATTGTATCATTTCAGTATGATATATTTAAAGTGGTAACATGACACATTTACTGTCATTTAAATATACAGCCACAAGACCATATCATTTCTCCTCTCTCCATGCCGCGCTCCGTAGTGAAACTCAGCAACAATTAAATGAAAGCATTTAAACAAATTTATGGTTTCAAGGACAGCCTAAAAATATTACAAGACAGTCCGAAAGCACTCTGTTCTTAACACCCTGATGTCAGCCTCCTGTCAAAGTAGCTTTTTTCTGACTACAAAAGAATGTGATCTTGACCAAAATAACAATGCAGGGAAGCACTCAGTCAGAATTGCTCAGATGTAATTCCTGCTCTAAGAGATTCCTCGTTGTAAACAGATTCTCAAATGACATTGCATCACTTAAGTTTCTACCTCAAAATTTTAAGTGCTTTGCTAAAGTAACATCCTTACATCTTTACGATAGTAAAAATGGAAATTATACTCACACCGGCACATGAAACACCCTGAAACAAACATTGGTACTGGGAAGAGAATAGCTCTTAGCTGGACTAAAAGACTTTGAGAAAAATGAGACATGAGCAAAATGCCTAGGAGGCAGGAGTAATAGATGCTTATCTCAGAATTTATACCAGTCTCTTCTTAGTCTTTGATAAACCAGGTAAACCTTTTACCTTCTACTCCTATTTCAGAAATGCAGATGATAGTTACTAGCAGCACAGAGATACTGAGTTCAATAATATATAAGGCATTCAGAGGAAGAAGCTAAAGAATGTAATTTCTCGTTATATTCAGGAAAATAAGTGACATTCCTAATTCAATTCTTAAAACTACAGTATCATTAATAGCATCCTACATTTTAAATAAAATAAATTAGCAAAACCAGACTCTAAGTAGAAAGAAAAATTATAGCATCACAACCATCTCAGAGCTCTACACCTTATTTTCTCACAGGTCAAAACACAAACATGGAAGACAAAATACAATTTGGCGTATTTTAAGGATTAGCAAATCTGTACTTTTTCTAATAAAAGTGGGGAGTAGTTTCCACAGCCTGGAGTTCCCTGGGGAAAATCTAGACACCCATATTCCATTTTTCAATGATCCATGCCTGAGTATAGGTATATACTGCAACTGCCACAGATTTGCATGGTGTCGAACCGGAGCAACCCAGCGGTACTCTGTGGAACAGCCATCCTCTGCTCCCCAGCCATAGCAGCAACATCTCGTATACGCACAGTCCCAGAGAAGAGCTTGCTTCTTAGTTTGGGCATACTTGGCATGTGAAATCCCCAATATGATGAGAGGGTGGTGACTCTGAAGGCACATCCCCTGAGAAGCAGTTTATTGCTGTAGACTTTCTTTGTTATCTGGCCAAGGCACGTACCATCACATGATCCCCTACGGATACGCATGGAGGACACCCACTGCAAATGTGGAATGTCACTGAACACAGTTGAATGCCATTGTACGAGGCTGAACTAAAAAGAAAGCTAGACTAAGCGGTATCCAGAAGCTAAGTGGAAACAGGATGTAATACACCATGAACATGTGCTTCTATGTGCAAATGTACTTCTTGGTAGTCACTGCTCAAATTAATGACCTTTTGAATAGTCTCAAAGTAAAGCGCCACAAAGCATACATTATAATAAGGAACAGCAGCATAGTCACCACAAAAGGTGATTCTGCAGTGGACAATGTAGTACCACAACAGGAATATCAGACCTAGCATGCATCTAATGACATAGTGCAGAGGTATCTGAAACCGGTCCAGCTGCATTAGCTGGGCTCAGCAGCAGTAATGTACGCACAGTGATGGAGCTATACTACTCCGGGGACCCATGCTGGTATTTCTGCACAGTACTTTGCTTGGCTGCATGTCTCAGTCAGTATCTCTGCTTACTGACTGAGATACAGATATTTTTCAAAACTAGGTTTTTGAAAAATAAACCTTTTCTAGGTTTTTGTTTCCCTAACACAACAATGCTGAAATTGACTATGGGAAATTTCCAGGTTTTTCCTATCTACTGAGTTGAACTTGATTTTACTGGCACATTGATTGCTGCAAAAAAAAACCAAACCACAAAACAGAGAATTGTTTTATTCTTGTAATTAATAAGGTGTAACCTTCATGTTAAGGAAACCTTTTATCCTTCAGATACTGTACTGTGCCATTACAAAGTGGATAATAATCATTTGTCCAGCAGGACTAGCAAGAGTGCATCAGAATTCACAGTAATGATTTACAGGACCATTGATTGCCTAAATCTTTGATCAGTCTGTATCATTCATCTATTGCAATATTTATTCTAGATTTAAGTAGTTTTCCTATGCTCGTTACCTCTGCAAATCATATTGGGAGTTGTAGCTCTTTGAATAAGTTTTTATAGCACAGAATAAAAGTGGCTCTTAAGTCCATAAGCGGAAAAATAAAACAGAAATTATTTTTTATTTTCCACTGCAAGGGGATGTTTTCACTAATCAGACCACCAGAATCAATGCACCATAAAAGACTGTTTGGCACAGAGAATGTACATCACAGATAAACTTAATTACTTTTCAAAGGGGAAAGAAAACTGCTCTGTGACATAGCTGACAGGTCTCATATTGACCTGATGAGCAGACAGAGCCGATTGCTGCTGTAGCGTAGCTCAGACACGGTTGTGTTTTACAAAACTTCTGCCAGGCATAGGCAAGTTACCTACTGTAACAGTTCTAGAACTAGTGCTGTTTTCACAGGTGTCTTTCTACTCTGCACTATTAGATCTGGTGCAAGAGTAGGATCAGCGAGAGCCCTCTAAAACTGACACTAGACATTTACAGTGAAACACTTTTTCAGTCAAGACCACATCTGTCACTATTATTCACGCTGAGAAGCAACTTAATCGGCAGGAAGCCCCGCTGCCATCAATTACAAGGCAATTCCTGCCTGCGGTAGCCTTTGGTCCAAGCGTGTTACAGTTTGACTCAGAGGGATGCCTTCACTCACCTCCTGCTCCAAACAGGAGAACGTGGTATTTCAGCAAACTTGTATTCTCAAGGACTCGTAGTGGATCCCTGGTCATATCGGCACCATGGCAGGTAGCTTTGTGCATGGTTTTCCTTCTCTTATCCTAAGGTAGCCTAGCTCACAGAGAAGCAGAGATGGGCCATGTAGCCGCTTACTTTGAAATGATAGTTACGGGAGCCTATGTAGCTCTTCATTTAACTGCCAAAGTTGTGTTCTCCTTTCTTGAACCAAAAGGAAGTGAAAAACATACTGATAAGACTGCGTCATTTTTACTGAGGTTAGGATAAGGGCACCGTATTAGTGAGTTGCAATTAGATTAACTGATGGACAAAGAGAATTTGCAAGATTTACCCAGTCTGTATCTAAGATGGAGACCTGTGTGATGCAAATTTGTAGGGCCGCTGAGGCAGACAGTGCATGCTTAGAAGGGAAAACAGATAGTAAACATGACATTATCTTCTGAACTGTAAGGCATGGTAGACATGCAATCTCTCAGATGGGTATATAAATACATAAAAACCCCTCAAGTACTTGTAGGTGTACTCAAACCAACTTGTTTTCTTGAAGTTAATATCATGACTTCCATAGTCCACATTAGGTATTGGTAGCACTGATTTTGCAAAAAAAATTATTCAAAACACATCTCAGAGGCATACTAGACTATATTACTTTCACTGAATAGGAAGTTAGTGACATAAAATCCTTCATCAATAATCTTAGTGTAGTCCTGTTCTATTTCAATCCAATTTATGCTGCTCAAAAGCTTTCGAGCTACTTTCTCCTTGAATAATGATGCTGCTGCTTTTACTTTGCTCTTTGTGGCTTGCACACCATTTCAGATTTGATAAATCAAGCCCTAAAAATTTTATGATTATTTCTGTTGTTTCAAGATTCCTTTCCATATACTATTTTCCTGTCTTATGTTTTCATTCTCTTTTCCTTTCTTACATCACTGTACTTCATAAATGTGCTTTGTTTTACAGAGTTTTACTACTCTGTTCTTTATGCTGTCTCTTTATTATATTGCACTTCTTTTATTTCTTTTGTTTTCCTTTTATCTTCTTTCATGCCTCTGTATTGTTATGGTGTGCTGAAGTACACGGTAGGAGCGAAGCTACCATGCATTGTAAGGAGGATGTCTGGATTTAGAGAGGGAAGGAATCAGCCCTAATCTGGGTTCGGTTCCCTTTTTTTTTGCTGTAGTAACAGGGTAATTACTCAATTGTGCTTCCAGATTCTAATTATATTGAGTATTATTTCATTAGCCTTTTCTGTTTACTAATCATTACAAGGTTTGTAAACTCTTTTGTACAGTTGTACCCAACACAATGATGGCCATGGCTTACATACTCTCTTAAATAAATTGTAAACTTCTATTTGAACGCACTAGAGTAACAGGCACATTAAGAGATAAGATAACATGAAGGGAACTAAATAGCAAATTACTCCGTATGCTTTCTGAGACACTTGCATTAAATATTAAACACATTTGAAGAACGTATAACCCGTCATATCTCAGCTCTCATGTCTCTTCTCATACTTTCACATGCTCTTTTTCCCTTTATTTCAATACTTATATTGAAAATACAAATTGATGGAAATACTCTTTAACAACCAACCAGCCAGCTGGAATTTGAAGTCCATGGTTTCAGATGTTAATCAAATCTCTTCTTGCATGACATAGGAATGTTATGGAGCAATGGATTCAGAGCCACACCGCCTGCACGAGATGCGGACACGGTGATGGCACAGTAAGGGAAGATGGCCAGTCCTCCGCTCCATGCAAGGGCACGTAACAGGTAGGCCTGCGCTAATGCTGAATTTCCTCTTTAAGGAGCTTTAGATACTATTACTTAAAAAACTTGTTTCCTAAAACCACTTCATTTTCAGAATTTGCAAAAGCCAACAACTACCTATTTGGCAACTAGAACAGGAGTAAATCATTTCGTGGCAGGTATTTTAATGAACCTTTTCTCGCTCTTGTTTTTCTCCTTCCTGTTTTTCTCCTGCCCTTCCTTCGCCCTCCAAATATATTTCTGTTCTAAGCTGTCCATTTTGTACATCTACAAAATTTGTGTACATGGAACTGACCTCATGTAGACATGAAAAGGAGATTGAGTGGCAAGTAATTCAGTTACGTCTGGCTGTGATTTCATATTTATATATAAAGTAGCAGGGGCTTTTGTTCTGTTTTTTTAATAACACCATCTCAGAGGTACAATTCTACAACCCATATTTAATCTAGCAAATTATGAAAAAAATTGGTTTATTAATCAGTTTACAGAACCATTTATTTTTATTTTTTGACTACAGGTTCTCAACTATTATCTGTTTTTCTAATGATAACTATTTTGTTAATGCTATGAATCTATAGTTCCATCTGAGTGCAAAATAACTGTGGGAGGCAAAATCCCAGTTCTCTCTTATATTTAACTTTTTTTTAAGTTACTCTCAAAATGTTATGAGAATTGACAAGTTTGCTATTTCTGATGATACTTATTCTAGTAATCTAATTAGTTCTTCCTGTTCTGTGATTGTTATGCAATTATATTATGTCACGAAAACAGCATGTCTGTTAAATTGTTTTTTTTGTTTCTTCATGAAGTTTTAGTACATTAAAAACAAGACAAAAAGCATTCTCTGTAACAAAGCCATAAATAACCCCTAGCATCTTTTTTTTTATATTTATAAAATTCTTATTAACAAATGAGACCTTTAATTTACTGGAACATATTGAGTATATGAAAATAAAACCGTGCATCATAACACACTATCTTCGAAATGTTCTGCGCCAATCATATCAGATTGTTCTCATTGACTCAATCAGGCATAATTTAATCAGAAATAAATTGGACTTCCTCTATTAGAGTAAAAATAAACACTTGATTCATATTCATTCCCTTAAAATATTTGCTTGTATCCGCAGTCATATAAGGAGTAAGGCCCTCTGGTGAAGTGATGCATTTTCAGCAGGTCCTCTGTTCTGTTTTCCTAAGTCCACAACATACAAGACATTATGTGTGATAATGGATGTCTTTTTGGCTGATGACACTGAGATTGTATGAAATGACCAGCTGATAATATCTCTCTCACTGTAACTATATCTGTATCTATATGCCAGTTCTTTGTTTTAGCTAACCATAGCTAAAATGAGAACCATTTTCTTGGATGAACTACATCTTTAGCCTAAGTAAGAATAGAAGTTTTCCTAAAAGCAAAGTGAGTTTGACAGCAGGATAGTCTCTGTACAAAAATGGCAGATGATGCTTTGTGGGTAACTTTCAAAATTAAACTGAATAAACCACTAGGAAACTATATCCAAAAAAGAACATTCTTGAACCAGAAAGGAGGTAACCTTCAGTGAAGAAAAAGATTCATTATCTTTTATCTGAGTATCAAAATGTTAAATTTCTGTGGGCAAAGTCTTCAGTTTCACCAAGCCTGTCTGATAATGGCATATGTTTGTGCCTTTGTCTAGCCTCAGCTTATGCCACAGTTTGCCTAAGATCATCAAAGAAAATTATTCAACATACTACACCTTTTCCTTGTGCCTGAGGCTCTTAAAGTAAGACATCACCAGACTGATGGTATAATCCATGAGAATAAGGAGGGGTTGAGAATCAATACTTGGTCATTCTCTCAGGTGAAACGTGCAGCTGCCTCAGGTCATACAGAATACGGCACAGCAATCTACATCAGACTCTAGGATGGGCTATTACAGGCATCTATTAAAACAAACGCAGGAATGAGGGGCAGCCTCAGATGTGATGAAAGAAAACACTGGAATCGTAGAACGCTGAATGAACTACTGTCCTCTAAAATCCTTTTGTGAAGAAACAGCCTTGATTCATTCTACGTCAGCAAAAACTGGTAAATGAATGACACACTTGGGCATTGAGCATTCATGCTTCACATTGCCAAATGAAAGAAGAAGATGAAAAAGTCCATCTCGATACATTCAACTCCTTCCCTAATAGTTCATATAATGATAAGTATTATGTACCAAGCAGATGGGAGAGTTGAAATAGAGGTGACATTTGACGCATATGTTAGCATCTCCTCATTCTCTTGTATGAAGTGTTCCACAAGGTGGGAAAAGAATGAATTCTTTTCATTTTCCCTAAATGTAATTTCTATGTGAGAAATCCCCTTTCGTACAAGTACTCTAAATGAACAGCTTATTTGCTGGGGAAGACCATGACGGTTGGTCACAGTCACTTTCATAGCTTCCCTTTAGCAAGTAATTTGGATGTTTGGTCCTTATCGCAAAACCTTTTCCTAGGTATGGCCCAAGAATGCATTGCATAACACACCACTGATGCAAAATCTGTGGAAGACTTGCTACTGTTGTATCCCACAAGCTGTATAACCACACTGTTTTACTGCACTGAGAATTACAAAGTATGGTCACGTGATTTTTATGTATTTATAAATACCCTGGCTCCTATGTTTGCTATTAAGAACTGTGACAAGGAAAAAAATTGAGTATATGCACTCATCATTTTCTCCTTAGCCTTTATAAAAATCAGAATAACTACTGCAGATCGGCTTCTAAAATAAATAAAAGGCATATGCTCTTTCATACTGCTTTGTTTCGCACAGATTAGGAGAGCTCACCAGCTAAGCGGTTTACCAATTACAATTTTAGTTGGCTACCATTTAATGGCTTATTTCTCTGAGGCAATGAGGAGGGAATTTTACACAAATATTTTCTACCTCAGGTGCTCTCTCATACAGAGCCCCGTTCTCATTCAATGTACCTATCAATTGATATATCTGTATTTCCCTATGGAAGGTGAGTGAGAAGTGAGGGCAGTGGCATTTTACATGCAGGGCATTCAGTAAATGCTTAATACCTTGCTTAGTTTAACTACTGCTGCTCGCCTGTTCTTTGGAACAGGGCCTGAATGTATAGCTCCCGTCTTTGTAGCTCCAGGCAGGCAGAACTGAGGTAACTGCTGTACACTTAGAGGAGCACCTGGATAATGTCACAAGGGTTGCGCCTGCTCATTGAATGGAGGGGGCTAGCAGCCTTTTATTCTCGAAGATGACAAAGAGGTTGTGAAGAAACAACATAAAGGGAAGTTTTTTACTTATTCTTGTGCAGCACAGAGCTTGCCAATTTTTCTTACTGATGCCAGCTATTCTAAAATTACGCTTCAAAGTTTTGAGACATACATTTTAAAAGGAGTTTAAGGAGGCACCAGTATCATGCTGATTTAGAATAAATTTGCAGTCGGTTTACTTGGAAAATCCTAATCCAGATTGCTACAACACATACTATGCTGCCTCATACGCTGAAGGAAGAATATATTGCCAAAACTGCACATAACTGTTAGGGGATCTCCTTGGCCGTTTGCTAATCTCCAGACAGGAGATAAGATGTAGTTTTGAGCCGCACAGCTCTACGTTGCCTGGGATGCAGGCAGCTCATACAGTATATCTTTCCAGGCAAGGTTGGGACAAGCAGAAATGCTTGAGCTGCAAACTGCTCAGTACAGAACAGACAAAAATAAAGGGAAAAAGCTTTCCTTGCCTGGCTTTTAATTCTGCAGTTGTCCTTGCCTTTGACCAAAACTGCTGACTTTCAGAACATGCCGCAACAGCCCTTGTTTGCACAGGACGTGGTGCCACATGAGCTGGTGTCTTCATTTTGGCAATGCTCCTTTACTTGTTATTTTTCACTCTCCTGTTAATCAGCACTGTGGGGACTTCGTAAAAAGTAGACAAAAGGTTTAAGATATTTGCAGAGCTATCTTTGAAAAGGAGGAAGGGGAGCTCTTTTTGCATTTGAAATTAATACTGGACTGTTTGAGCATTTATTAAGAAGGTAGAATACCTGAATCTATGTATAGTCCAACTGGAATTTTTTTCTGTAAAACTGTAACTATATCTAAGTTTTGGATACCCAGATGTTAGAAGCACATTTAATTTCTGTACAGAGGATAAATGAGGGTGCAGAGTACTAAAATAAGAGGAGGGACAAATATAGAATATTCTTATTTTATCTGTATTTAGAAGCAAAACTTTCTATTTAGCAACAATGGCTGCTACTTTTTAAAGTCAATAATGAGTCATGCAGGTTTTATTGACGCATAACATAAACATTTTTCAAGTCCTTACAAAAATTAAAGTCATTGTTCCTTAGTGCTTCAGGGGCCAGTATTTTCAACTGAGGTACATTAGTGCCATTCATACAACAGAAAGAATGAAGCTTTGGAAAAGCCTATGGAATACTCCTCATTTTTAATCTCAGTCAGCTGGGAAGCAGATGTTTTGGCAGCTATTTAATGGCAGAGGATAAGGTCCAAGCCAGCTGTGTCAGTCTTTCTAGGCACATCATGTAAACATTTACTCATATGGATGGTATCTTGTTATCACTGTAAGAACATGAAAATTTGAAATATTAAAGTTCTAGGGAAAAAAACCACCTCCTCAAAGATGATAACTGAGTCACAAAATCCTTCATAGACGCAGGGCAATAGTAATATGTCACTGTAACATAGATTTTTCTACTTTTAGTGCATATTAATCTTGAAAGTGACAACAGTCACCACATTTATGACAAAATAACTTAATAAAAGTGGAACAAACTATAAACAACATTCAGTAAAGCTAAGCAATATTACAACAACAAATTCAAATTTGAGTAGTAAACTTCTCAAATATCCTTTGTGAATTATATTTCTTTCTTGTATCTACTTTAGTAAGCTTTAGTAACAGATCTTAAGGAAATGCATATCATAAGAAAAGAAAATGGTCCATTTAATTATGAAGCTTTTATTCACTTGAAATATTAATGAATGTAAAAATATTATTCTGTTTATATGACTTATTGGAAAATTACAGTATTGTAAAATATATAAAATATATAAAATTCCCTTGCAACTACCAGAGGAGCCTGTCCAAAGAATTATTTTAAAATTAGAATTTAACCATACATTTTTGAGGTACATACACGGTCATTTAGGGTTCTTCCTTTTCTATAAACATCAACTCTTGATTTTGTAAAATGCATTAAAAATACTGACATTATTTAAGTTATTAAAATGAATACCCCATACAATAAATGAATAAATAGTATATTTTTAAAATAAAATGATGCAAAGATAATATCTAATATGACCTGTATGGTTCACTTAATAACTGGTGTTATCAGTCACAGGGACTTTAAAATGGCAATGAAACATTAGACAATAAGGGTTTTCACATTCCGATAACTGTTTTCCATGGCAGAAGAGGAAAAGATTGCAATGAAATAGTTTGTGAGCTCAGAAAAAGATTGGAACCGAGTCCTGCAGTGTGGTGCTAAAACTTAAGCAATACTCTGAATTCTCAATTCTAATCAACTTCCAAATTTGAGACTGTTCGCCATCTACCAGTCTTGGACAGGTGAAAGAACAAACAATTGTGTGATATCCTTTCATTTTTATGAAGGGCTGATAGAATGAAAAATGGCAGCAAGAACATCAGTAAAGAAAACAAATTCTGAACACTGCTACTGTGTGTCTATCAGAGTAGACTGCAAATATGAAAATAACCTGGATATTTAAAATGTAGCCCAAGGCATAAACCTACATGAAGTTTTCATTATCACATATTTAAAGGTAATCAAATGTTACTGTCAATCAGTTTAAGAACATTGTAAAGCTGAGTTAAAAAGACAGGTAAGCCTCTCTAAACCACTTAGGAAAGAAACCCTTCCCATGATTAACACTTCTAGAGACAGAAGCCCTTGTTACTTGCAGCTTTTACACAAGGTCACAATCTACTTACAGCAGCAGCTGGGAGGACATTTCTCCTTTTAACAGTTTCTGTTTTAATTATCACTGTTATCAGAGATGGTACTTTTCATTGTGGCAGCACATAAAATAACATACAATGAAAAAAAAGAAAAACAAATACTGAAAAGGACCCACAGATAAGAATGAAGTGGGTAGGTTTATCAGAATATTAATAAACTTTTTTTGTAGTAGAAAATGTTGGGGATTATTTCATGCATACTGCATTCTAGCACCTCCAACCAGCCCATGTTACTCTTCAAGCCAAAACCAAGACCACAATCCCCTTTACAGACTTGATTCATTTGAAAGAACAACAGTAGAAGCAATTCCTCTAGGTCTTGCTGACACTCAGTAGAAGGACCAAACGGTGAAACTGTTGAAGAAGAGAACTTTTTAAAAAAGCCTGCTCTACTTCATTACTTTTTTAATGAGAATTGGCATACTTTTCAGTGACAGATACTGCTACTGTCATCCACACTGATGCAGCAAACGTAACTAAGCATGAATGCTGCCTCTTCCTGCTTCTGGCTGCCCTATGTATCCAAATCTTCTTGCTTCCTTTATCTTATTCAAAGCCCTCTTAAAATTCAAATCTGCAAAATTTCTTACCGGATGAAAAAGGGAATTTGTCAACATAAGAAGGAAACACACAAGACACGTTTGAGTTTACTGAACTGTCATCTCTTATGGACTAACTTTCTAGAGATTCTATGAATGAATCCCATAAACAGCAGCTGAAAATATCAGGTGTTTGTGTCAGCACAGAACCCTGACATCTTGGAAGTCAGTGAGGTTTAATCAGTTCCTGACCATGGACATAGCTACGTTATACCCTGTCAAACTCATCCATGAAACACCATGGAATATGAGCATTTACCCATTTCCTTTACACTCTGCATCCCTGAGCACATAGCTAACAGCTAACATGTACTGGTTTAGAGGAAGGATACCACCAGAGCTTTTTAAAATATTTTTTCTTTTTTTTTTTTTTTTTTCTTTTAACAAGGAGCAGCACTGCAGCATTGATATTTGGTGAAAGTTTAAGAACTACACGTAATCACAGACTGTGGTCCCGAAAATCTAAACTGCAAGAACTGGCCTGAGGCTGGCAATTGCTGCTACCACATTTTTGGCTGAATGAGCTATCATTTGACCCTAAAGTACCTGTCCAGCCAAAACATATCA
Source organism: Pygoscelis adeliae (assembly GCF_000699105.1). Classification (NCBI taxonomy): domain Eukaryota; kingdom Metazoa; phylum Chordata; class Aves; order Sphenisciformes; family Spheniscidae; genus Pygoscelis; species Pygoscelis adeliae. The sequence continues at coordinate 6,548,971 of NW_008824791.1, forward strand.
AAGAATGGATGACAACAGCTCTTTCAGCAGTATTTGCAGGGACAAGAACACATCAAGAGTCAATAGTGAAAGTAATAAAAAAGGCTAAACTTTCCGTTACAAATAAAAAACAAGAAAACATTTCTGATCTACTTTGTACAAGAAATGTGTGTAATGCCGAGGCCAAGAAGTGGAGGGGGAAAAAATAAACTCCACACATTATGACTGGTCAAAGTAGGAAAGGATGCCACTGTAATCCCCAGAAACAGCCTTCAGGAAAATAAGTACATCTTTGTTTTTATAACAGTTTCCTTGACTATTTCTTATCTCAAGTTATTACCCATCTCAAAAGCATGCTGGAAAAAAAAACCTAGAAAACCAACTACTAAAGAGCTCTTTCAAAAGCACATTTGAAATTATATAACGAGCATGACTCACTCTCCTCCTGCCTTTTATCATTAGTTAACGATGAGTTGCTGGAATTGAGTGCTCCATTCAAAGCTTCATACAAAAGCCTTTAAACTTAGTGTTGACCAGACAATATGAAAATTTTAGAATTAAAAGTATGATAAAGCTAGGGTTTTAAGTTATGGTTTTGTATTTCAGGGATCACAATTTTAAGTGTTTGTGAAGAATGTTATTTCATTTAGTTTTATCTGAGCAGTGTTTCAATTGTACTGGATACTGAGGAAACAAAAAGATGTCTCCACACTATGTTTTAAAGCAATGCTTAAATTGCTATATATTTTAGTGTATCACTCATTACAGTTCTGCATTACTTGTCAGACAAGATAGCAGTCTGATTCCTTCTAGATCTAATATGTTGCTGGATTTTACAATATTAATCAATTAACAAGAGTGGGATGAAAGAACAAACAGGGCTAACTATGTCCGAGCTTATCCACCTACTACTGCTGCCACCAGAAGAGGAACCACAGTTGCACGGACGCTGAAGAGAATGGTCCTTTGACATGAATTGTCATGCTTCAGGTGCTACCTACCTTCTCTTTTTTATACTTGTACTCATTGCAATTATTAATAACTATGACATATATCTGTACAGCAATCTGAAGGCAGACCTGAGCTTGCACTGCAATCCAGATTTATTTAACCTCCAACATAACCGGCCCCAAGCACAAAGCTTTGGATGAATCCTGGAGAAGGAAGGAAGCAGCAGCTTGCTGTCACTCTGTGACACCGTCACACTGTGCCTTAGCACAGGGACTACTTGTTGCATACAGGCATATGGCTGTAAGAGGGTAGGCAGGCGGGCTTTGGCCTTGCCTTAGACTTCAGGAACACTTCCACATCTTAACTAGTGGGGGACACTAATGCGGACACTGAGGACTGAGTGGGTGCACCACAAGCTAGACATACCCTAGTGCTGGCTACCAAATATGTAGAACACACTAGATTTCATTTGCTATCTTTTGTACTGCACCAAGCTGCTTTGACCTAACTTGAATGTCAAGACAACTACTTGTACTCTTGAACAACTACTCCTAAAACCCTAAATATATTTTCCCGAAGTAGAACACTAGAACAAAGAATTTTGTATCTGCGTGTACAACTTTCAGGTAATACAAACAAGAAAACTCCCTAGCCCACTACCTTTCCACTTGTTACCCTGTTTGTTTTTTTGGGGAAAACACCACAAATAATAATTATAAATTATTATAAAATATATGTAATCCCCAATTATAAAATATACACCTTGAGCATTCAACTACTGCTTGATTTGTTTCCATCAAACATCAGTTTGTCCCATAACCTAATTTCCTTGCACGTGACCTGCAAATTTCTTTTTGCCTTGAGAAAATATTTTCTTATAGTCAAAACTACAGTGCCTTTTGAAAAGGGAACATTGGCCCGATATGTATATAAAGAAGAAAAATCTCTGATATGCAAGCAGCTGTGACCTTTAACATACATTGCAATTAATAACTTATCAAACTGCTGCATTAAAATTGCTACAAATTATTTACTCCATTTCACTAACAAAAGAGAATTTGTGCAACACAGCCAAAATAATCTCTGAGAAAAAGACAGCATGCTGCATCTGGTCACAGGGCCAATAAGCCCATTTATTAATGAAGGGGAAAAAAGTAGAAAGCAAATGAAAAGTGCCATGACTGAGCCTGGAAATCTTACTGATGGAAAGTGATCACATTTTAAAAAGGCTGCGGTAGAGAAACCGTCATTAAGCAATGCCTATGTGGCATCAGGACACATTAGGAGCTAGCAACCTGGAATTAGAATTCTGAGAAGGAATGTTAAACACAAAGTACATCATGCTTTTTATTTTTTTTTATTTTTTTACTCTGTTATTTACAGATTTATTGTCAATTTTTTCCTGCAGCTAGTTGTCAGCTAACTCTGGAATAACCTACACTGCTATCAAGCACCGTGGAGGTCACTCCCACACATCTGATTACCTCCGCACTTGATTCATAGGAGTGTTGCTAGACATACACTGAAAGCTACCGTGAACAATCCATTCATTTCTAAGACGGATGGTCTGTTACAAAATGCACTTGGACTCTGGAAGCTACAAGAAGCTAACTAAATTTTATGGTAATAGTATGACTTCCAGAATAGCGGTTCTACACTTTATATATTGGGTCTTAGGAAAAGGTAAGTATTGTTCAGAATAAGTCAGCAATCTGAAACATTGGCAATAATTTTATACGTGGTGTAGCTAAGGGAAAGACTATGATGGAAACCCATAAATTGACAAGAAAAAAATGTTACTTGTAAAGTCTCATATTGGGAATTAAAGAATGTATCTTTTCTGACCCTAGCCACAGAAACTCTGAACGAACCTTGATAGGGAAGCAAACCAATATTATTAAATTTGCTACAGTTTATCCAATATATTACATACTTTCCACTTGAATAAAGCAAACCAGCCTCAAAGTCTGCTGCTAGAAAAGTAACAATTACTACTTGCTCTGGTTGTTATACAAATACCTAAAACCACATCTTCAAATTAGGGTCACTATACACTAACAAAGAGGAAAAGACCCTGCCCTCAAAGGTGTAATAAGTACATAAGGCCAGGCAGAGAGAGGAGAAGAAAAACTTAGATCCTCCAAGCCAGAGGCACTGTAGAGAAGCTGAGAAAGACTGATGGTCATATTTCCAAAAGTGCTTATTTGCCAAAATGCAAACCACACCTGAAAACTGTCTCCCTAGACATCCAGAGAGATAAGAGTTTGTCCTGGTTTTGGCAGGGATAGAGTTAATTTCTTTCCTAGTAGCTGGTACAGTGCTGTGTTTTGGATTTAGCAGGAGAACAATGTTGATAACACACCCATGTTTTAGTTGTTGCTAAGCAGTGCTTACA
>NW_008824791.1:6555729-6573465 GCF_000699105.1 Pygoscelis adeliae
CTGGGCATCGGTCGGTGGGTGGTGAGCAATTGTACTGTGCATCACTTGCTTTGTGTATTATTATTATTATTATTACATTATTATTATTTTATTTCAATTATTAAACTGTTTTTATCTCAACCCATGAGGTTTTCTCACTTGTGCTCTTCCAATTCTCTCCCCCATCCCACCTGGGGGGAGACTGAGCAAGTGGCTGCGTGGTGCTCAGTTGCCAACTGAGGTTAAACCACGACAGAGTTCCTAAATGGCTATCTAATCCCCACCCCCATGCTGAAAACACATAAAAGCTTATGAAAAGCTGAACATTCATCCTCTCTGACCCACAATTTTATGAGGGAGAGATGCAAGAGCACTTGTTACTGAAAGCAGACAATATACTTTTTCTTAAAGAAGTGATCAAGGCCCTCATAAGCTTTTACCTGATGGTCAAGGATCTTATCTGAGAAATTAAAAATGTACATTTGGAGTCTTTTAGACTGAAGATGGCATTGAACATTAAGGCATTGAGGTAGGATTATTTTTAATGCTGGTTTAATATTTGAACAAGGGAAATGTTACAGAAATTGGCTAAGCACTACCATTGCCTCCATTAAAACAAAAAATGGGTGAGACACGACTACCTCTTGCAAGGATCTTCTTCGTTTGTGAGAGAGAGAGAGACTGGTTACTCAGAAAATTTAAACATGGCTTTGGATACTGGTAGGGCTTAGCTGCTTTAGCTCAGGTAGCTCAGGACATGAACCGAAGTAGAAATTTACCCATCTTGTGAGCTTTCCAGTAAAAAAGGTGTGCCCCTATCGAATTCTAGACATCTGAAATTCACTAAATGCTATTTTATGGTCTTGTTTAAGTCTTTCTTAAACATTTAACTTGCTTAGGTGTCTCTCCTCTCACAGTACCCAGGTATTTTTGAAAAAGATACTCCATCTTATTTACCAAAGGTTACATAAGAAGCCTTTGGCTGAAAGAGAAATTAAAACCACATTTCATGAATCCTAACCCAGTGCCTTAAGCATAAAATTCTTTTTTTTGTAATTACCAGTTTCCCCCTGAGCTGGTTTCTACCCACACAGTATCTTACTGTGAAGTCATTCTGCTACTGAAACCTAACGTACTTGAAAGTAAATTAAGGCGACCTCTTTTCTTGTCCTGTAGTGTTCTTTTAGATGTTCTTCTGAGCTCCTTTGAAGCCATCTATGTTCCTTCTTCATTCCTCAGTTCTTTTCCCAGATATGGCTTCTGCCTCGTTTGTCTCTTTGAGAAGCAGCATACTGAAATCTCACCTCTTGATGTTATTTGAGGACCTTTCTGATACTCATTACTCAAAATCTTGGATCCTACAGAAATCTTCAGTGAAACTATGCAAAAGTGAAGAGCATAACAAGGAGTACAGAGACTTCCATATGATGCCCGAAGTGAAATTAAAATGACATCTTTCCACCACACAAAGGGTTAAATGGAGTCTGGAAAGAACCAAACTTTACCTGTAAAGTAACGAGTCAGGAAAGCTAGAGAATGGCAAGGGTCTAATTCCAACTGTATGCATTTGAACTTAAGTTACTTAGGACTCGATCGTTAGGGTGGGAATTCGTGGTTCCCATGAAGTGTCCTACCACTCTCCCCACAAAACATGGCCATCCCAAAAGCACCTGATTATACTTAAAAAAATAATGGCATGGGCCTATCACTTTCACAAGCTAGCTAAGCAGTTCACTTGCACGTTACCCTACCAAGGAAACAGACTTTCATTTTGATGACATTGCTTTTGTTCTGAGTTGCTTAGAAGAAATGTTGCATTTAAAGTTCGCAGCATGTCTTTCTTTAGATCAGAATTGAAGAATTCTGCTCCAGATGTACCATAAAAATGCACTGTAAATTACACCATTATGCAAAGGCCATTGGTGACCTTCCTCTCACGCACCACATTCACTAGTGTACCCTGGTGAGACAAGAGCACTCTCACAGTTCTGGAGAGAGACAGGTTCAATGATTAGAGGTTCTCTAATCTCCTTTAATCATCAACATCAGAATCGGTGACTCAGAGGTATATTCAGAGGAAGAAGCTGTGAGGGAGTTCCTTTAGAAAGAGCAAGCAAAATAGAGTAAGCAAAGCACAAAACTAATTAAACTTGATGCAACAAAAAATTAAAGCATTTTTGATGCAATTTATTAAGAAGAAAAAGCTGTGAAATTAACAGCAATCAAAAACTAATTAAAGTTGATGCAATAGGAGCAGCCAAAGAATGCCTGATAACATTTATTGAACCAAAGAAACATGGCTGTCAAGTTAAAAGAAATCAACCAAACTCTGTTTTTGAATAGTAACGCAAAGATAATTATTCTCCGGGTGACACTTACAGAATAAGATTCAAGTCATTACCTCAAAAGACAAAAGGACTGACATGCTGTGTTTAACTGCCTGTGAAAAAAATGGTCTTAATACAGAAACTTTGTAAGTAATTCCTAGGTCTTGCATATAAACAAATATGACTCATCAATCAAAAACAATGCATTATTATTGTTATATCAGTTACTTCTATAAGCCACTATTTGACATTTAGGAGAATACCTTGCCTAACAGGTTACTTACAAGCCAGAGACTCCTGGTGTTTTTATCCTAGCTTTGAAACTCATTGCCTCAGTGCCTTGGGCAAGTAATTATCATCTAGGAGTCCATTTGTTTTAGGATTAGGATGCAAAACTCAACTCCTGATGTCAAGCACCATTTAAAGTGTGGCCAACTGCCAGAAATTCCTTCTTATATAAAGTCTCGGAGGTAAATAGCCAAGTGGGTCTGTCTGCAGTGAGTGTAAGGCACTTGTATTTCCCCTATGTAATTGTACATCTTTTATATCATGGTCTCAACTTTATAAAAATAATTCAGACAAAAACAGATGTTCACAAGGGGTATAATGAAAATGAACATATAAGTACTATTGTCAAAAGATTCTAAAGTACGTTAAAAGCTTACTGTTTAACTAAAAATCCATCTTGCAGCTCCTGTAGGAAGAGTCACAGTCAGGGCCCCAGTTAGGTGAATCTCATCCAAAATACTCAACTTCCAGCACCTTTATTCTGGAATCACGGTTTAAAACCAATTCAGGGAATTCTTCCCAGTCAATCTCCAACATTATCATCATCCCACTAAATCACCATCACAAGGCTTCCATTCACACACTGAACAAAAAAAAGGCTATCTTACAAAACATGATACCATAGCCAAACGTAGCACAGATCCCAAGCAAACTATCAGATTTGTTTTACTTTAATCTCTCAAAGACAATCTCCTCAGCTGAGAAGTAAGGTTTTCCATAATTCATGTTAATGCTTTTAAGTTCCACTTCCTGTTCTAATAAAAAAACTACCTGTCTCTGGTGTATAGTACGTCAAAAAATGACTGCTGAAGCCCGTTATTCAATTCTAAAGAGCTGCAATCAGGTATTACTGACATGTCCAAGGAAGATTTCCGTGTCACATTACTCCACTTTTTCATAAACCTGGCATTTTTTAAAGCATAAAATAGTAAGTTAGTCTGTTTAATGGTGTTGACTTTCTTCTTTACTGCATTTTTACTCCCAAGGAATTTTTAGCAGTGGGAGAGATCCTTATTACTCACACAACCTTTCAGCTCTACTTCTTTTTTTTATAAAAATGCTCACCCTTACATGGTCAAAATATCCATTTTACTTGCAAAGACAGTTTACATCAACATGGCTATTTAATGGATCATTTTTTGCTAGTCTGTTCAGAAATTGCTTAAAATTTCTGAATAAAAGTTTTCTTCCTCTTCAATTTGTCTTTTTTATAGCGAGTCAAGATTTTAAACTCCTTTTTACCTTGGGAATAAACACTGGCTTGCAGTGAGCACTTGCTTGTGTTCACTTCAACAGCAGATCAATAAAGTTCCAGTCGAGCTCCAGTAAATAAAGTGTTTTCATCTTTGTGTATTATAGACTTCTGCAGCCTGGTGCAGAACTTCATTATGCCTAGAATCGTGGGACCACATTAACTCCTTACATAAGCAAGTTAATGTTACTGAAGTGGACAGAGTTGTATCTGCTATGCCAGGTCATGATTTGGCCTGTTACAGACAAAATCTGTCTATTAGGCAGCTGTTGGTATGTATTTATCCTGAGGACCAAGCCTGGAGTTCAACCTGTTACAATTTTATTTCTTGAACACACAGAAAGTTACACAGAAACTGCTAGCTATTCATGATGTTTTAGTTAGTTGTTCAGCAAAGAGCTACTGAAACCTGAACTCCCAAGAAGTTATACCCGTCCTGTTTATATCACAGTAATTAATTTGTCCCTTCTACAAAAATTCTTAGCTTCCTTCTCCATCCTGCCCTGCTGGGTAAGAAACAAATGGGACTTTCCCTCCCGGTCTGGAGCTTTGCATGAGTTGACTAGCTGCCTCATTCTCCTGTCTCAGCTGCCTTGTCAGTCTCTGCCTCTTCGAGTGGAGAAGAACAAAATTCTATCTGCCTTTCTTGCAGTGGCAGAATAAATTTAGATCACTTTTTTCTACTCCTAATACCCATGAATTTATTTGATACTCATACTTTCTGTCAAATAGGTTGGAACTGGACAACAAATTCAAATATTAATGAGGGAGCATTTGGAAGAAAAGAATGTGAGTTAACAGATGCCGCAATCGTATATGCTACCATTCACTAGGAATACTGGCTAAAAATGATTTGCCTTCCAACATTTCAGATTAAATACACACACTCACAAAATTCCAGAACAAGTCTGAAAAAACCACACTGACAGTACACACCTTGCAGGAACATGACTTGAAAATACCTGCTCATTTCAAACCACTGCAGAAGGGAAAACCTTTGAAGATTCTCAGATCATACTGTTGCCAGTACCACATAAATTACACCAATTCAATTTCTATTACCCTCTATTCCAGGCCTATTAAATCTTTACTAATAGGTCTCCTTCATGTCATGCCCGTATAGTGAGATGCAAGGCCCTTTTTATCATAAGTTAAATGGTGGTAATGGGAGGATGGTTGGGTGACATACTGCTCTCAGACAAGGAGAGTAATTTCCATGTTTTAAAATAAGAAATTAATCCTTATTGCCTCTATTACATCTTGAAGGACGATTCTGATCTACTGTGCCTTGATCAGTTTGACATAAAAAAATATCTGTTTATTGTTGGTAGTTAAAAGATAGAAGAAGAAATAGGAACTAGCTACAAAATATGACTGCCTGAATATCTTTCTTCAAAATAGTTACAAAGCACATAAAATGAATAAGGACATTTTCATATCACTACCATTTGCTCTTTGCTACTCTCTCCCATGTTTGAGAACATAAACATAGATGTAGGCTATTTGACAGTCTTAGGAGAAGGGAGAAAATTCTGTCACAATCTGAAAGAGATAATCTATATTAACAGGAGTGTGATTTTTTCAGCAAAATGGGTTTATTACTGACCAGTGTGAAAACCATCCTCTCGGGAAGCTGCAATACTCTGATAGATTGTATACGGACCCCTTAACTTACTTCATTACAAATTGACAACATCACTGCCAGCACATTTTGTTAAACACAGATGAACTGCACCTCTTAAATTCTTCAGCAGCAAGGCTGACATTTTTTGGACAGTAAATCCCCTAATTTTTGAAAAAGAAATGATATACACTTTAGGACACATCGATCTGGAGGATGAGTCCAAGCTCATCCAGGCTTAAAAATCTGGGAAATAGCAGAAGCTGACCTGAGTTGCATTAGCCTTTCTAAATTCCTTTATAGGCTCTCAAAAGAAGTGGTTCAAACATAACATGATAGGAAAGCATTTATGACTGTCATTGGGAGCCTTGGCATTGTGTGTTGATGTGGCACTGCATCATCTTGTGGTGATGAACTCCAGCTCGAGTAGCAGAGACAGAACAGAAAGAAATATGTTTGGAATGAACTCTTCTTACATCACCTTAACTGGAATACAGTCAGACAGAGAATAATGGGAGTAATGAAGCAAGGATGTAGTTTGCAAGACTGGGTAAAATATGTCTTTCTGCTTAGCACACTTTCATCTATAAATGGGTGAAAGTATGCACCTTCTTGGTAACTTCAATTCTCAAACCAATCTGGATTTTGAAAGTCTAACATTACAAAAGTGAGCTATTTCACACAAAGCCACAACACATTTTATATCATAGTTTTAATTTCCTCAGAGGTTAGGAGTAGAAGAGTTCAGCAAAAGAGCAGGGCATCAAAACAAAGATACATCTTGTTTTTCTTGCCTCCTATTTTAGAGTACAGATGTGACCAAGGTCCTAATTTTTAATGAGCAAGGAAAGAAATAGTTAAAGGACTTGTAAACTGTGCCTTTCTTTGTCCCTATTGGTGCTGCTTTCTTTCTGAAAATAAGCAGAAAAAACCTTAAGATGCCCCAGTGAAGAAGCAGCAGCCATCTTTTCTGCTTCTGTTTCTACTAGGAATGAATCCCACCAGAAAATGACACAAAGGGAATCTGAAATGGTCCAGCTATACTACTGTCAGACCTGTTCACAAGGCAAAGTAATGCTATTTAGCGACACATTACCCTGTAATGCTGTCCTTTCACTACCTACAGACAGGTGTGCCCAAGCCCTCAATGGATCTGTGATGGAGCAGGGAACTGAGCTCGCAGCTCTCAAACCCAGCGGCTTGATCTCCCCTCCGCGAGAATTGGGTTTTGCTCTGACAGTAAGGTAACGCTTGCGAGGAAGAGCCGTTCTAAGAAACGGGTTGTTCTGGTGGCGTTTTGCTCTGTGGTGCCACGGTTCGTGCCTCGCTCCTATTTCCTGAGAGACTGGAACTCACAGTTGTAGGCCAGGTCTTACAGATATGAACCTGATTCTTGAAGCGAACCTTTCCACTGCTCCAGCATACCACACCTGTCATGAGTGTGTGAAGTAAGGGATAAAACCAAAACCGATACTAAATGTTGTTTCTAATTCGAAGGCAGTGAATAGAGCCAAAAAAAATGAACTATGCTTTATCAGTAATCCATGTAGATGGGCTGATGTGTTCTCAACAAAACTAGTAAAAAACCACGTTGGCAAAAGTTTCAACAACTAGTTGACAAACCATGTTTCATATTATTGATTGAAAAACAAACTAATTAATTGATGTAGTAATGCCTCATTTTCCACTTTCTCTTTTAAAAGAAAAATTAATTGCAGTCATAGGATGGAAATGGAGTATTTTCATTTTAGAACAAGTTTCCATTTCATATATAAAAAACAGAACTGAAGTAAATGCTTTATTTAAAAGGAAAAAAAAAAGTTTTTTGTTTTTGCTAGGCAATTTTTCCCCCAAATTAAAAAAAATAAATTAAAAAATCAAGTTTGATACTTGATGATGTATTTTGAAAAGAAGAATATTAAAATGGTGATATTTCCTTCAAAATAGCAAGTCCAGGTCTCACTCCAGTTAAGTTCTCAAGTAGAATAACTTTAAAAAAGAAACTAAGATTTCCTTATTAATGCTCAACAGCTTCTGTAAAGAAGCTTGCAGATCATGAATACACAGCTATGCTTGAAAGACAAACAAGGGCAAAATGTCTTGATGACTAAGGATGCCTGTTACAGAAGGTGAGGGTACAGTAGTCTGGCACTTTTTTCCAAACACTTTCTGTTCTTCACTTCGAAAGATGTTCCCTTTTTACAGCCTTTTACAGATGTTAATTCAGGTACTTTTTCTCCACTGGGTGAAAGATCAGGTATGCATCGTTCACCTGAAGCCTTGATATTGTTTATAACAATTCGTACTATGACTGGTGAACAACAAATTTACCTGCAAAACGTATAGAGAGGATCCTTGACACCTACAAGGCACTGGAACCCATGAAGTTTCTCAAATGCTTTACTAAGAACTAGTAAATAGAGGCTGATACAGGTATTCTAATGAGAACACCACAGACTGCACTCAGCCTCCTGACTCAGAAGAACAGAAGGTTGCATGATTTCAAGGTGCCTACTTGCCTCAGCTCTAAGGCGATCCTTCCAGTTGAGTGCAAGAAAAATTTCAGTATGAAATTGGACATTATGACAAACAAAGAAGGAATAAGCCCTCCCTTCCACGGCTGCCCCCCAGCCCCACGCTAACAGATGCTCATCTGCAGGAAGACAGTCATATGAAATGCAAAAACTTGATCAGGCAGCATCAAAGTGCTGTGCATTGTGAGAAAGAAAATGATAAGCAATTTTTTTTAATGTTAATAAGGGGAAACCGAAGCCTTCAACAGGTCTGAAAAAATACCCATTCACAATCTTGGCTTATCTGCACAGGGAGAAAATTCTGTATGTGTGAGTCGGTTACTAAGAAAGCTCTGCCTAATGCAGACACAAGTCTGACTTTTAAGTTGACATTTCTACTTTTCCAGTGGACCAGAACTGTCAGGAGAGTTCCCCAGGCAGACCAGAGGATTGCAGGGGAGAGTTATTCTGTAGTAGTCTAAGAGTTGTGGCCTAAGTGCTTTGATGGAATTAGCAATGGTGGTTTAAAGAAACAGCCTCGGACTCTATTCCCAGCACTAGCAATTACCACTCCCATAACAGAATCAGAACAAAGGAACAGAATCAGAAGGAAACCAGCTGCAAATTTTCCTATATGGACAAAGAGCAAATTCCCTTCTGCTGCTGCTTTCACAATGCCTTTAACATCTGACAGTGGGGTAAGACAGACAACTGGAGACAGGAGCATTTAAAGTGTTGCTGCTAGACTTGCCAAGAGCTCAGCTGTCAGAGTTCTTACACTGTCTTCACACCTCTTTTGGTTTTTCTCACAAGATGTGACTATCATAAATATTTATTCTTCAAAAATTAAAAATGATCAAAAATGTCCTTTATCAAGTACATCAGCAGAACATACTGTGCATCTGTAGAGTACCAAGATAGGGATTAAATAAAATTTTGCTAGTGTGCTGGTTTTGGCTGGGATAGAGTTAATTTTCTTTGTAGTAGCTAGTATGGGGCTGTGTTTTGGATTTGTGCTGGAACCAATGCTGATAATACAGGGATGTTTTCGTTACTGTTGAGCAGTGCTCGCACGGAGTCAAGGCCTTTTCTGCTTCTCACACCACTCCACCAGCGTGTAGGCTTGGGGGTGCACAAGAAGTTGGGAGGGGACACAGCCGGGACAGCTGACCCCAACTGACCAAAGGGATTTTCCACACCATATGATGTCATGCTCAGCATATAAAGCTGGGGGAAGAAAAAGGAAGGGGGGGATGTTCGGAGTGATGATGTTTGTCTTTCCAAGTCACCGTTACGTGTGATGGAGCCCTGCTTTCCTGGGGATGGCTGAACACCTGCCGGCCAATGGGAAGTAGTGAATGAATTCCTTGTTTTGCTTTGCTTGCACGCACAGCTTTTGCTTTGCCTGTTAAACTGTCTTTATCTCAATCCATGAGTTTTCTTACTTTTACCCTTCCGATTCTCTCCCCCATCCCACCAGCGGGGAGTGAGCGAGTGGCTGGGGGGTGCTTAGTTACTGGCAGGGCTTAAACCACGACAGCTAGGTAGTTGGAGAAAAAAGTCTTTAAAGAGAGCGTTTGGCATGGGTTAATCGCCTCTTTCATTAAAGAAAGGAATACATACTGAGAACATCTTTCTGCCATCTGATTAAGCAATGAGCCAATACAATTGTAAATCTTCCAGAAATTCCCCATGGTTCAGCTCAACAGAGGCAATTCTTTACTTCTCAGACCCTGTCCCTCATTTTCAGATAATCATTGCATTAATTGTGTACAAAACTTTCTATCGTGCTGTTAAAAGAAACAGAATGTGGCTGTTCTGTGATTCTCCTTAGCAACCTTTGACAATTAAGAGATTGAATTACTCATATACATTTTTAATATAATAACAATTTTTAAGTTTGCTCAGCACTCAGTTGCTCAAACAGCAAGCAAAACAAAAATGGTTTGATTCTAGTATAAAGAGTGCAACTGTTAATTTTCTACTGTTTTAGTGGCTGATACAACTTACTCTATCTATCTGTAACTGAGGTAAAAAGGATTTAAGGATACTATTCTATCCCCACAATCATATGCTATGAAATGCTTTGCAAGTCATTGGAATTTTTTCTTCCTTTGAATAAGGCAGATTTTAAGTCTTGTCTGCACTTATTTGTATTATTTACAAGTATTATAAGTACTAGGTGTGTGTAATACTTACCCATATTACATATAGTTTCATGCAAGTCCGATCAAGTTTGGCATATTCTGTCAACATGGTTCAATTCAGACAGGTTTTTTTGTCTGTGTTAGTAAGCTGCACAACCATAGTATTAAAATAGAAATGATGGGATTTGCACTGAGACACACGATAATTTCATTCAAGATAGGAAAAAATACAGATGACACCCACTTTATTTTTAGGCTGCAAAATTGACTAAAAAATCTGAAGAATATCAGAAGGCAAAATATGCCCTGCATGAAGAAAAATAAATACATATGTGCTAAGATTGTACATTGTGATGCACATTTTGTAAACCAAGCTTTTGTTCACTGGCATAAACTGAACCACGACCAGATAATCTGTACGGGAAGAACAATCTAGTAAGATGGCATTGTATTTTTTCCTCTAAATATTATTTTAGATAATGAGAAATTCTGTTTACGTTTGTTTTGCTTCCATTTAACATACATTTGAGCTGTCAGTGTAGTTGCACGGTATTATTCTCTTAGGCTGCTACTGGACAATAAAGCTACAGATAGAAATAAAATAATAATAGCTTGTGACAGGTTACATTTAAAATGTTTGATCAGTCTGATCAATGGGCCTTTGCTTCAAAAGCTAAGTTGAGGTTCAAAGAAGGAGAAGATAATGGTTGTTCCAACAGTTTGTCCATATCTCACTGAACTGAAAGGCATTTGGGATGCAGCCCCACTCTTAATACAGCTGCCACATACAAAAAATGCTTTTTTGCTTCTCAGACTCCATGATGGAAATTCACATATGTCTTTTTCTTTCAAAAAATACTTCTGTTAAGAGTACCTACACTTACATCTTGGTTTTCTTTTAAATTTCAGAAGCTTTATTTTTCTTCCCAGTCTTGTAATTATTTTATATTCTTTAAGCAGCATTCTGAAAACGTATTAATATTTGACAATTAATATATAGATAATAATTATCAGTCAGTTACTGTAGATTAGCTGTTACAGGCGTGGTTTTTTAATTTTTTTTTTTTTTTAACATCTGTTAACACACCTTGAACTCTCTGTGTGCTACTGGTTTGTTGGGTTTTTTTTTCTTCTCCATTTACACAATAGCTTTTTGGTTTTTGTGTTTCCTCAAGCTCCTTTTACCCAGAGTACATACCTCTGAAAGTAATCTCATTCAGGTTGATTCAGTTCTCATTTCTGTTCACTTTAAAGTTATTTTCTTTGGCTCACAGCAGAACATCACACAGTCTCTCACTGAGTTATTGAGGATTTTCACCCCATATCAGCAGCTCATCAGCAATTACTTTTCTGCACACAGATCCTTAAAGATCCAGGACATGATGATTTGTTACACTTTCTGTGCTGAAACAATCATGAACGGAAGCTCCTTAAACAAGTTTGTACCAGAAAGGGAGTGGAGAGATGAGCACTTCTAATAATGGTAGATCTTTCACTTCCACCTCAAAAATTGAAAATAGTAATATTTTTAGGACCAGGCACTATGAAAGTGTACATTTACTGCCTTTATTTAAATGTTTGGATATATTAAAATCCTCAGCTTGCCTGAACTTAATACTGCGATCCTCCTATAAACTAGTTATCTAGCTTTTGGATTGGCTTCATAACATCTGATGTTAGATCTGGTAAAATTTGTCTTTAATTTGTTTCCCACTGCCAATGGAAATTTAAATAAGGTATTCTATTTTTGGTGATATAGCAGGATTAATATTCACATGATAAGGTGTGACTGTAATATACAGGAAGTATTAAAAATTTCAGTTATATTTAGTACACATCTTTTACAAATTTGTTTCAGTAGATATACATATTTTTAATAATTTGTTTGTTTCGGTATTTTGTTGGTTTGGTTTTTTTACAAGCAGCTCTTGATCCTAAACAAAATTAGGATTTCTCATTTAATTCCTTTATATCACATGGTGCCAGTCAACAAGGGCTTTTTTTTTTAGGGTAACTATTTAAAAGAAAAATGGTATTCTGCTTTACTATAGTCTTTAAACATTAAGAAATCCAGTCTTTTACCATTAAGTCTTCCTGTGGTATACAGAGCGGCTGAAAGTGAGCCTTTAGTAGTATCTTCTCCATTTTTAGGTTAAAGAAAAGCAAATCCATGCTACCAGTGAAAAAAGATCCAAGCTGTCTTCACCCTTACTAAGCGTGAAAATAGAAGTGAAGGAAAGCACGCTGCAGAGACACTCATTCTCACTGTATGCCAGTTAGCTCTAACTCAGAGA
The DNA here is from genome assembly GCF_000699105.1 of Pygoscelis adeliae. Lineage (NCBI taxonomy): Eukaryota > Metazoa > Chordata > Aves > Sphenisciformes > Spheniscidae > Pygoscelis > Pygoscelis adeliae. The sequence goes on from NW_008824791.1 coordinate 6,568,151, forward strand.
GAATTTATCTCCCTCTGCCAATAAACTCTTAAGCCCTGCTAATACAACATTGTGGGGACTTGGTATCTTGGATCACAGGTGGCTTTGGGACTTCTCTTCGATATTTGACTGAGCAACGTGGAAATGCCCACACAATCTGGCAAGCCTCCATCTTCTCAGAGAAGCTGTAATTTCAGAAGGAGAGGGCTGAAGTCCACAGGTACAGCTATGTTATCAAACCGGCTTCTGGTGCAGGTTTGGAATCCAGTTGTCTCAGGTCTAGTTAATCCAGACTGGGAATTCTGTATCATGCTGATAGAAGAGGCTTTTCCTATTCCTTTGCTATTTTCCTACATAGTAGTCACTGTCCTTCAGTCATATCCTTTGGAGTTGTTTTCCATCCAGTTAGGTAATTCTCTAAAAATATGTTGTTGAATCACTCTTCTGGACTACTTTTCTCCTTGACCTGCTGTGTTTTTATTCCTCCAGCATTTGCTGACTGCTAGTTAATCTCCACATTAACCCTTCTAAAAGCAGCTGGAATGACAGTGACTGTACCACCTGCTGTTAGTCTAGGGCTGCTGTGACTATTTTGCATTCAATTTCAGTTTCTGTTTCAAAGTCAGCTTTTGATTGATTGTTTCCAGTATCACTAGCCAGTGTGTTGCAGAACTTTAGATTTTAAATGTGTTGAGCTACATCCATGTTTATAAGCCATGCTAAAAAGGTTCTTCTTTTCAGCTGACCTAATTTGCTTGGAGAAACCTTGTGGAAGCTGGACAGACCTGCCAGCAACATCTTAGTTAGCTTCAGTGCTAGCTCAGATATCTCTTCATGGCACTGTACCATGCAGATATTGTCATGTTTTCAGGGATTTCTGGTTTGCCCTTGTAAGAGTTTTATCATCCAGATGCAAAGTCATGACTGTTCTTGTGGTGTGGATTTTTTCTTATTTCTACATGCGATATATCACATCTTTCTGTCCTGGGAATATCTGAATGTTCCGTGATTGTCTTTCCCTTTTAATTATAAATATTTTTATGCTTTTATCCTAAAGCATTGTCTATTTCTTTATAATCTGATATGCCGTTTCTAAATATTTGCACTTCAACTTTTTCCACTGCTGCTGTTTTCCTTTTAGAAGCATAATTTTCACCAGCCCCGCAAATATCAGCTATTCTTTGCAAAGTCATTTTTTTCTATTCTCCAAAGTTAAGTTTTCTTGGATCTAACAATCACTTATACAACAAAACATTCAGCTTCTGGTCCGTCTGGTAATTCTCTTATCCCTATGATTCTACTGTACTGAATATACTGTGATACAACAATCAGCACTCTTGCCTGTCACCTAGTTTCTTAAAAAAAAAAAAAACAACTTCACTTTCCCTAAGGAACACTGTTCACCGTGTTCCTGATTAAAAACAAAATGTCTTTTGCTGCCTACCTTCATGTTCCTTATGATGTACAATGTTGAGCTCTACTGCTCCTGGATCTGCCGCCTACCATCGTGAGCGTATTCTCCCACTTGCCCTTCTCTGCATTCAAATTGTTCCTCGTTATCATTTCCTCTAAGAGTTGTCTGAAAGACAACACTGGGTTCAGAATTTAATGTAATAAGTCCATTTTCTTCAGAAACCCCAGGAAGTTTTGTTCATCCATGCAAACGACTAGTGCAGAGAGGCCAGGTATTTTCTCTTTCCACCTTTTTTTTTGAACCTCGCCTCCAACCCCCCAAAAAAGATTTCTCACTCCTTAGAAGATTCTTTGCCATTTAAAACAAAAATAGCCACCAGTCTAAGTATCGTGAAACGTCATAACAGAGTAATCTTAGCAGTGTCATCACAACTACTGCTTCACTTCGTCATATTCCAATGTATCAGCTTCATTCTCCATTTAGCTTGAGTGCTGGCAAACTTAATTTCTGCACGTACCCACACTTCAGCACAATATAATGCAAACTCCTACACTTTCTAGCCATCTCTACAATATGCTCATTTATTCCCTTAATACTGCTAAGAAATGGAAAAAATAGATGCTGTAAGTGGGAGTAGTTCTACAAATTTATTGCAATGAAATAATATTCTAATGGATTGTAATACATTTTCTAAATGTAATCTTCATTTTCATACAGACAATAACTGTCAAGGTATTTTAACAGACTTCTCTTTTATGACGTTATCTTTTTGAAGATGCATGAACACAAGCACTCCGGCTTTCAAAAGTGGCAACCTGTTTTTGAAACCTTGGTTTTTAAGGATCATTCTTGATCCCAAAAGCCCTAAGACAGCTTCTTTTTTTCCTCTGAGCACTAAGGAACTACTATCCAAAATCATTTAAGCTTGTTTCCTACCCATGGCTCAGAGGTAAGGTGTACTGGGTCTGGTTGGCATGGAATTGATTTTCTTCATAGCAACCCATATGGTGCTGTGTTTTGGATTCATGACCAAAACAATGTTGATAACACACCAGTGCATTGGCTATTGCTGAGCAGTGCTTGCACAATGTCAAGGCCTTCTCTGTGGTGGGCAAGAGGTTGGGAGGGGACTCATTCAGGACAGCTGACCAAAACTGACCAAAGGGATATTCCCTAACATATGGCACTGTGCTCAGCAATAAAACTTGGGGGTTGTTCTACTAAAGTAGGGATTGCCTGGGGACTGGCTGGGCATCGGTCTGCTGGTGGGAGGTGGTGAGTGATTGCCTTTGCATCACTTTTTTTTTTCCCTTCCATTTTCCTTCACTTATTAAACTGTCTTAGCCTCGATCCATGAGTTTTTCTCGGGTTTGCCCTTCTGATTCTCTCCCCCACCCCACCGCAGGGGAGTGAGTGAGCATAAGAACCCTTTAGTAAGAAACAAAATTGCAACTGAAAGACTTAACCCAGGTTATCTATCCCTATATGTCATACCATGGGTCTCAAGGAAAGATAAGAGCTGGCCAGGCAGCTACTGATAGTCGTGTAGCATAATTGTGAAATCAACAGATCTGACCGACATAAAAAATTAAACTTAACTACAGATTTTGGAAGAACTATTCTAAAAGATCTTCATGGAAAGCTCTCTGTGAAAACCAGATTTCTATCTCCTACAATTTTTTTCTTTAAATCCTTGAAACCTCTCAAATGTTATAAGGCATTTACAAGCTATTGCTATTCAGCTCAGGGGGAAAAAATAAAGGAAAAGAAAATCCAGTCCCTCTGTATACCTTCCCCCCAGCTTTTCCAGCAGTAAAGTCATACTTCAATATTTGTCTGTATAGTTTTCTTGCATTTTTCCCATTGCTTTTTATGCTACATCATAGGTTTACTACAAGGTATTATCTCATTGAAAGGGTCTATTAAACTCATAAGTAACAGTGAATCTCTAATTTATATGTGTACCATAGGATGAAGTTAAGCTTGGTCATCATCTACTGTCTGATACCATCTCCGCTCAATTATGTAATAGGAAACAGATCATGCGAAGGTGGAGACATAAGTCCATTCATCATTGCTACTCGATTTCACGTTACTTAAATGCTAATACTCTCAGTCCTCCCAACAATACAGCCTGTCTGCCTCCCTGTCTGCATAACTAATCTAAAGCATGTATTTCCTACTTTCCTTTCTATTGCAAAAAGAAACATTATTTTCTTTGCTTCTTTGACTTTCATTTTGTACAAGCCTATTCCTTCTGTCTGAGGATTTTTTGTCTACATGTATACCTACATCTTAAATTCAACTGCTTACCAGAATCATTAAATGTCCTACAGGAAGGAAGTTCACCATTTCCCCCCAGTCAGAAATATTGTCAAATGATTTTTGTAACTTGCAAGTGCCTCTGCTTGTTTACGTAGATTATAATCTGAGGCTGAATCACCACAGGGTGGTGTAAACTGGGGTTACACTTAAATTCAATATCCGGAGTCTGGCATCCACAAAACAAGTCAAAGGGTAAATAAGTTAACTAAGAAGGAGTTGTATGTCTACAACATCAGAGACAGGATTTTCATGCCTGAAAGTGCAGCCTTCTGTATGGCAATTCTATCACCATTTAGTTTTGACAGTGTTACAGTAAGAATTAAAGTTCTCTGCACTAATAACTCCTCCTAAACTGACACACATGACACTGTATTTAAAATCCCATACCTTGTGCACTGTGAATTGCAGAGTCTCCCTCTAAATGTCTTTATATTGAGAAAGAAAAAGGTTAGGAGTTGTTTTCATGGAGTTGATAGTACAGCCAGGTATGCCAAAAGGCATGATGTTTTTATTTGAGACACGTCCTGTCTCTAAACTTACCTGCAAGTTCTAACGTAATAGTGCCACCCCCAAGAGGGAGCAAATGCAGAACGTTATGGGCAGCTGCTATACCCAAACATGTTTCCACAAGCTCACCTGAGGCATCGTGCCTATCAGGGAAGCTCTCAGGAGCTTTGCAAGTACAGTGCCCTCTCATAACCCTTGCCTAGTACACCAGTATCTTTGAAAGCTTTCAAGATGATAGGGAGCTACATAAATGCCAAGTACTCTTACATGTAAAAAATCAAAGGTCATCTAAGAAACGTATTCTGCTGCTGAGGGATGAATAATCTTGAGGTTGGAATATACCTTCTAATGTTTTAGTAAGACACGAAAATGCTACTACTTGATGAAAGCACAAGGAACATGTACCCATCTATGATTAGCATCAGGCATACATCTCGTCAAAATCTGGCGTGGCAGTTTGTGGCAAACATCATTATCAACGTCAACACAGCACTTGTTTTACTATCAACAGACCTGCAAACTTCCCTGTTAAGGTGAAGAGCAGGTATTTTACACTTTCACTTGCCTGACTGAGCAAAACTCTTAGATACACACCACGTACCATTATTCTTCCTTTCTATAGTCTGATTGCACATTTTTATATTGATGAGATTAAACACCTTTGACATCAACAGCCATCGTTCAGTTGTACACGTCTCCTTTATAACTCAATATCCTGCTCCATAAGTATCTATATTCCCTACCGAAAGGGAATATAAGAAGACAGCTGCTATAGCAAGCTGAATGAAGGTTCTTTTCAGTCTTCTCTTTATCAACCATCTCTGTGTTTACATGCTACACCCTTTTTGTTATACATCTGCAATCATATTTATGTCTCTCTGTGTTTATTGCCCACTCGAAATCCTTAAGTTGTACCACCACTGAAGATAAAATAAAATAACCTATATTAATTTAAAATCATATCTGCCAGTTCTACATTGTTGCACATTGTGCTTCTTCCAAAGGAAGCTATATAATTATAGGTACTTGGGTGCATAAAGTGATACGGAGGTTTCTATGGCAATTATTCATTTTAATTGAAAATTGTGTA
>NW_008824791.1:6573514-6590628 GCF_000699105.1 Pygoscelis adeliae
AGCATGCAATTTGCATTTGTTTCCAAAGAACCTGAACTTGCTCAGGGTGAGCTGTGAATTCGTATTTTCCAGGAAGACACAATCTTTAAAATTCTCTCTGGGGGGTGGGAAACCAAGGGGGGTCCTGGTAAGGTTGTTAAACCTATTAAAATTTAAGACCATTTATCCATTTATGCAACTAGACTATCTATTTTTACTGTCAGGTAAAGATTTCATGCTTCAAATGAAAGAGGAAGAGTTAAAAGTCAAATTTATACACAATGTCCTTGAAGCTACAAGGTAGAGGAACCAGAAAAAAAAAGTACCAGAAAGGACAACAGAGATTCAGCATGCTGAAGGAGACAGGTCATCAATGAGACCAAATCCACAAGATCAAACATTTGTATTTTCACATATTTTAGCTACTGTCTGTTAAAATAATAATGAAGACAAAGTTAGTTCCAACTTTAATATATTTTAGAGTGTCAAAATAAGAGTTGGAGGAAAGCAACCATTTTACCTTGCTTAGCTAATAAAATTGTCCTGGTTTCGGCAGGGATAGAGTTGGTTTCCTTCCTGGTAGCTGGTGCAGTGCTGTGTTTTAGATTTGGGGTGGGAACAGTGTTGATAACGCACTGATGTTTTGGTTGTTGCTGGGTAGTGTTTACACTAGTCAAGGACTTTTCGGCTTCCCATCCGACTGAGAGGGCTGGGGGTGCACAAGAAGTTGGGAGGGGACACAGCCAGGACAGCTGACCCCAACTGGCCAATGGGATATTCCACACCATGGGACGTCATGCTCAGCATATAAAGCTGGGGGAAGAAGAAGGAAGGGGGGGACGTTTGGAGTGATGGTGTTTGTCTTCCCAAGTCACTGTTACGCGTGATGGAGCCCTGTTTTCCTGGGGATGGCTGAACACCTGCCTGCCCATGGGAAGTAGTGAATGAATTCCTTGTTTTGCTCTGCTTGCGTGCGCAGCTTTTGCTTTACCTATTAAACTGTTTTTATCTCAACCCACGAGTTTTCTCACTTTTACCCTTCTGATTCTCTCCCCCATCCCACCAGCGGGGAGTGAGTGAGCAGCTGCATGGTGCTCAGTTGCCGGCTGAGGTTAAACCACGACAAAAATAAAGCTATAACTTAGTTTCCTCTAGGAAAATAGGATTTCTTTCCTCCCCCAATTCCTATCACCACAATGAGTCAAACACATTTTAGGCCTAAATTTGCAACAAAAAACAAATCAACTACTTCAAGCGATGAGGACCTGGAAACAACCTCTGAACTGTGGTTTCATATTCACTAAATTTATAGCATTGCCTTTTCTGAAACGAAACTCTACTCATTTTTTATCTATATCATTGTAATACTGTATAGGCTAAGTGCCAAAAATGTCTCATTAAAAATAGTCCTTGTCTCCTTCATAAATATTAAATAAATATTAAATTGCTAGGAGTGTGGGGGAGGAAGTGCTCTTTGCCAGCCACAAAATCCTCCTAACTGAGCAAAATCTGTACTTAAAAACATGTGGCCATGGCAGTACGTGAGGAGAACCAGAGGAATAATTTTAACAATGTAACTTTGGTATTAGTGTATTTGGCACATCGCATTTCTGTACTTATTTAGAACATCTAAAACAGAAAAAGGAAGAATATGACTTGTAACTTCAATGATTGCATCACAGTTCAGAAGAAAGCAAAATGACATAAATGTGGTTTTCATAGTATACATCATCCATTTTGAATAAAATGGAGACTAATAATACACCCCTTGTTGAAAGGCACAGGACTGGGAAGCAGACTTTCCCTCCATCTGACCAAGCGACTCTCTTTTCATGGCCCACGGCAACTTCTATTTTGGTCAGAAAATGTTTTTGCAAGACAGGGGAACCAACTTGCTTGAGGAAGAGGTGTGAACATGAAAGGGATCCCACCAAGGACAATATAGCAGCAGAGGGCTTTTTGCTGCATGGACAATTTGCTCTATTTTTGGCACCTGTTCTGCCATATGCTGACAGCTGTCATCTCCCTCATCTTCTGCTGCAGTTAGAACCCTCTTTTGATACTCACCTGACTTCCTTTGTTTTACTACCTGACTCTCTCACAATTATTAAAATATAGAGCAATCAATAGAAAGGTTTCCTGATTTTTCTTTATGCTTCCAGACATAAAAGAAATATACTGTCATTCCTTTGTGTGTCATTCTTACAAGTACATATATAGAAAATAACTTACTGAAGGGAAGTAAAGTTAAAGGCATGCAAATTTGATTTAGTTCTGAATGTGGCAATATCCACAGTTACTCAGCTCTGATCAATATAAAGGCTACTGGTGGTGCTTCTCTTCTAAGGTTCTGTTTCCTACACAGAACTTAACCCTACACCGTTGTGTACCCTACACCTAACTCAACAGTTTTCAGGAATTTTCAGTGTTTGAGAAACACAGCTATTAAACAGCGATTTTCATGGTGCTGAAGGAAGAAGATCTGAAGGTTGGTTTTGGTTAACATTAAGAGACAGGTTTGAAAAGACTCTGGCTGAGGCACTGCTCTCAATATATTAAATGTAATGACTGGATCTAGTAGAAAGCTTTTTATAGCCAAATTGTATGCCTGGCTGGGAGAAGTAAGAAGGGGGGTGAGGGGTGGGTGGGGAATTAGTCTTTACAGTTGTGCTTGCCACCATTTACTGAGAAAACAATCAAGATATCTGAGCCATAAATCAATCTCTCTATTTTGGCTCAATAATGCAAGCATCAAAAGCATGTAAAGGAAATATCTTTCTTACTTATAAGAACACATACACACAGGAAAAATTGCCAATGAAAGCTGTGACTTCATTTTCAGAAATGGCAGAATGTTTTCCATGTAGGACTTGGATGCACTGCCCACTCCCCTTGGCATACTCAAGTCAGGAAATGTCACACAGAATGCAAATCTTTGCCGACGTAAGAAAGACTAAGCATCTCTGATTGAAGGACCTGAAGTTTTTCTTGACCACATCAAGACATTCTCCTGTCTACTAGATGCACAGTAATCCCTCCATAAAATGAATCATCGAGTATTCCTCGATGTCTTGGGACAAGCTAAAAGTTCAATAACGAGTGTGGTCCTTTAAATTTGCACACTTCAGCTCCTCACATTTCCTGTGGGAAATATAAATTGATTCTAAGTACTTACTATGCTGCATGCCATTCAAATTCTGTTGCTTCAATTTATTATATTAAAAAGTATTGCAAACTTCAATTATTTGTGGTAAAAGTACAGATTTAGCTAAAGTACACAGAAAATTCAATTCACACCAAAATGGCTACAAAGTTCAAATTAATCTATCTGCAGTCCTCCCACGTCCTTCTCAGCATCCTTTAAATGTCACTTATTTTATAAAAGATATAGATTTTGTGACTATTGATGTGCTCTACCAACAGACAAGTTCTCTTTGCTTTTGGTTTTGCAGACATTATTTACCCATCTCAAATCACTAACGATTACAGCTAAAATAAAGGGGTCCATATGAGTAAAGGTTACAGGACTAGACTTACAGCTCTAAAGTTTGCACCTTATAAACCTCTCATCTTCAATCCTATGTTCAAAAGGTACTTATGATTTCAAAGAAATTGCAAATCAAATGATTACACGCTGCAGGAAATTAGATAAAAGAGAAAGGAACCACTTCAACACCATAAAGAGATTCTATTCAGCTATTATATTAATAGCAAAAAAACATATTTTGATTGTAGCTTCTGCAGGTATAAAATGACAGGTTTTAGACTCTACTGTTATTGAAGTGCATAGATCCACAAAGCATTTTCAGTCCTGCAAGGTGTTTTAAAGTCTTGTAATCATTCAGCAAAGCATTTGGACAGCACTTCTTTAATTTCAAGCAGAGGAGTAACCGCACTTGTTAAAATCTGTTCTAGAGTATGTAGCACATTTCAAAATAAATTCAAGCAGTAGAATTAAGTATAAAATACTGTTGAACTTCTGTACCGCTGAAACCAGCACCAAAGCTTTTGCATTTTTGAAGCCAAGTGATGAGTTTATTCCTCATAAATTTAGTTTTAAGTTCTTTACGGAATCTAATGTAATCTTTATGTTAACATTCTGTTATGTAAAATGTAATGCTTTTTCATTTCAGATTAAGATAAATGACCTAGAAATATATCCTACCACAGTGATAATGTCCTTTTTTTTGGTAAGGAATGGACATTTTCCTGTCTTTTTTTCCCCTCTAATTTAACTAAAAATAAAAAATCTATGCATAGTATAATTGGAAATATCAGGGCACTAAACACGAGCTTTTTTATTAGCTGTTACAGTAAGAAGACCTACCAGAGCAACCGCGTATTGCACTAACAACCAAACAAAACTACAGTACACTTGAAGCAAATAGTGGGATTATATACATATATATAAAAATATATTTTAAATAGATATATGTATACACACCAACACACACCCAAACACTAATAAAAGCAAGTCACAAGGTTATGGACTACTTCTTCCCTTGCCAGCTTCACACCACCCATAAATGCTCTTCCAAGATATTTTGCAACAATGTTTTCCAAATTAGCTTGCAATAAGAATTTAAAATATTATTCTTTTCCTTTAATAATAACATACAATTTTATATGCAAGAAAGTACTTCAGTGAACCCCCCTACAAAAAAGATTATATAATAATTAAAGCTGAAAACATAGTTTCCTAGCAAATATTTTCACATTAAAATATTAAAGGGAAATGGTTTTAATAATTTCTTTCTTAGAAAAAATGATGCAGAACCCTGAGTTCAGGAACCGGTTTACCTTTCTTGTCATCGAAGTACAGTGTCTGTTGAGCTGGATTTGACCACTGGAGGGAGGTGTTATCATTGTGATCGACCCTGCAGGTCAAATTTGCTGTTCCCCCTTCCACAACCGTGACGTTCTGTGTAAGTGGAAACTGCCCTTGGCTGCCTGAGGAGGGAGGGGAGGGGAGGAATGGAGAAAGGAAGAGAGAAAGAGGAAAAAAGAAAGGATTTAAGTTGTCGAACTGAATTTGTTGCAGCAACTTCCCACAGTGTGATCTATTCTGACCAAAGAAAGGTAGTACGAGAAATTGAAAAAAAAAAATTATATTCACAATATATTCTCTGCATCCAAAAACCAGATTAATTAAGAAATAGGGATTTTTTTTTCCTCTCTTTTTCCCCCCCGTAAGTCAAACTAATTAGTTCCAAAGAAATACTCTCCAATTTTATCTCCTCAGACATACCCATACATCCAGGATATGCCTCCACATAGGGCTCACGTGCTACATACTTACACAGGTGTCTCAGTACAGATAATATCATTAAACAGCTATTGAAAACATCACTGAAAGCGTAACATAAAAACCTGCATAGGATTTTTAAAATAGAGGGACAGGGCAGCCTTGACTCCCTGTTTCTTTTTATGTTTTTTAAAGAACTCAGGACGATGTTTTTCCTGCCAGGTTTGGAAAGTTGTTGGAGAGCAAATGTAGCGTGAATCTAATACTCGATGCATCTTCTGTTGGGGAAATATAACCTTATCTCATATGAAGATGGAAGTGATGATGCAGTAGGTCTCTTTCACATCTGCGATTCTATCCCAGAGCATTATGAATCACATTAAGTGCTTGCTGAAAAGTCACTGGGAAGATTTCCAAATACCTCTACACAATACAGGAGCAGTATCACCCAGGTTCTTGAATCACAAGCGTCTTCAATGGCATAGTTAGACTAAAGTGTTTATGTACTGTGAGAATAGCACACACCTTGTCAAACAGCACAACACATTCTGACAAAGAGTATCGCAACAAGGGTGCATGGTAAAAACGTGGAAGTAATTTTTAACATGGGTGGGGAAAGAAAAGTTCTTCAATAATAAGCAAGACACATCATTATCTCAGAGATATATTAATTTATTCAAGGGTACAATGCAAAAGAAAGACAATCCCATAGTCTAAATCAAATATATGCTTCTTTCTTCCCCGCCTTTTATGAACTGAATTTGTTGCACAAACTTCCCACAGTGTGATCTATTCTGACCAAAGAAAGGTAGTACGAGAAATTGAAAAAAAAAATTATATTCACAATATATTCTCTGCATCCAAAAACCAGATTAATTAAGAAATAGGGATTTTTTTTTCCTCTCTTTTTCCCCCCCGTAAGTCAAACTAATTAGTTCCAAAGAAATACTCTCCAATTTTATCTCCTCAGACATACCCATACATCCAGGATATGCCTCCACATAGGGCTCACGTGCTACATACTTACACAGGTGTCTCAGTACAGATAATATCGTTAAACAGCTATTGAAAACATCACTGAAAGCGTAACATAAAAACCTGCATAGGATTTTTAAAATAGAGGGACAGGGCAGCCTTGACTCCCTGTTTCTTTTTATGTTTTTTAAAGAACTCAGGACGATGTTTTTCCTGCCAGGTTTGGAAAGTTGTTGGAGAGCAAATGTAGCGTGAATCTAATACTCGATGCATCTTCTGTTGGGGAAATATAACCTTATCTCATATGAAGATGGAAGTGATGATGCAGTAGGTCTCTTTCACATCTGCGATTCTATCCCAGAGCATTATGAATCACATTAAGTGCTTGCTGAAAAGTCACTGGGAAGATTTCCAAATACCTCTACACAATACAGGAGCAGTATCACCCAGGTTCTTGAATCACAAGCGTCTTCAATGGCATAGTTAGACTAAAGTGTTTATGTACTGTGAGAATAGCACACACCTTGTCAAACAGCACAACACATTCTGACAAAGAGTATCGCAACAAGGGTGCATGGTAAAAACGTGGAAGTCATTTTTAACATGGGTGGGGAAAGAAAAGTTCTTCAATAATAAGCAAGACACATCATTATCTCAGAGATATATTAATTTATTCAAGGGTACAATGCAAAAGAAAGACAATCCCATAGTCTAAATCAAATATATGCTTCTTTCTTCCCCGCCTTTTATACAGGTTCTATTAATACAAGAAGCACTCAAGGTAGGTAGAGCTGCTAGCATAAGAAGTATAATACCAAGATTGACACTCAAGTGGGATGTGTCAGAAGTGAAAAATCTCTCTACAGTCCTACAGGAGTGAACAAGCTCATAGACATGTCATAAGTAGATCAAGGAAATTATATCTACAATATCCACTAATTATACCAATACAGAATCACAAATCCGGCATAAAACCTTCACAGAAACATTCTGGTTTTGTGGCTTTCATCAGAGTTGTCCCCAGCTAAGTTAAACTGAAGCATGCCTTCTATATGGAAGGCATGATAATATAGAAGTCTATTATCTAGTATACAGGTTTTCAGATGACCAGAGTAAGGAATTACTAAACAAAAGATTAACAACTGAACTTCTATTTGACCTGCTGATATTGCCAAAAATGTAATTCTAGCCAGGTTTTGATAGCTGTCCATTTCCCTATGTAAAATAGTTTTGATGGCCTTAGGCCTGGTACATAAGCATGTACATCACTGAAAACATTAGCATTTAGGTAGTCTAACACTCTCCACTGTCCTGGTTCAAAATAAATACATAAATAAAAGATCTCCATCAAAATGCAAATCTGAATAACTGGTATAATTTTTGTATAAATATCAACTTCCTGCAGATGTCTAAAGATAAAAATTTACTATGTACTGATATTTACTATAAGGGGGTATTTACTATCAACAGGATAACAGACATAGTAAATAAAAAATAAGGAATACTGAAAACACCATGGCTAATTTAAATGCTGCAAACAATAAATGCCAAAATTCTCATGACATCCTCTGTATCTGACACTTCATTAATCAAACCCTGCTTCTTGAAAACCACACGTTGCGAAATACTTGATGAGTGAAAAATCATAAACAAGGATGGAAAAAAAAAAAGAAAACAGAAAAGATTTGTCATTTCCTTCCATTTCTCCTCTTTCAATTCCAATGTGTCAAGGAACCTCAAGATACTGCATAAATTACTTATCACTTAAATTAGAATTTTAAAAATCCAGAAAAATGCACACAGCCTGTTATTACTTCCACTAAATTACAGGCATCTTGCCAAAGAAATAACCTTCTAAAGTATGAGTTGTGGATAAGAGGCTACATGGGCTAAAATATTTTTTGCATACAAGAAGCATTAAACAGAACCTAGCACCAGAGATCAGCACAGTGAAATCTGTCATTTACATTAAAGACTAGGAATGGAAGATAGTTTAATAAAGAACTGCTGTAATGATTTAGGACCCTATTAACATGATTTGGGAGATCTCCCCAGAATTACCCTATATTCTTTTTCTGATATTATAGTTCTTTTCATGAAGGTGTCGCTGTATATGCAGTCTATCATTTGCTAATGATTGTCAAGTCAGACTTGTTTGACCAGAAGAGTGGTTAGTAGGTAAACTTTTCTGATCAACCATTTAAATGGAAACTGTAGATGCCATGATCTAATGAGGTCAGAACAACTTTCTTTTCTCTGGCCACTCTACGGTGTGCTGATGTTTTGGAAGCAAGAATTAATGTATCATGTAAAAGTGAAACCAAAGCATTCATCCTATCCCTTACCAATACAGAAGCTGTATGGATCTGGAGAAGATACACATAACTTCATAGGAAGCTTGGAGTGGAGAAAGAGGTACAGAGAAAATGAGCCATTTAATCTGGAAACTAGCCCAAGTAGAAAGAAGGGAGCCTGTGCGGAACAGAGAAAATAGGCAAAGCAAGACCAAAAGAATGGATACTGCACGCCTCTTAATGAAGACCAAAATTATTAGTAAGTGATGGGAAAACTAAGACAAAGAAACATTTATGAGATTTATTTATTGTTTGTATCAGCACCTATCTTGGGTTATTGAAGTAGGAACTTTGGGGCTGGAAGGACTGGAAAAGGTTGTAAAAGCTTATACCAGATAGATGAACATTATAGAAAGCATCAACATCGTGCCATTTAACACAGCATTACAAGTGTCAAAGAAGTGGTTTTATGCCACTAAAGATTAGATCTGGTCCTGGGGGGACTGACGGTATTTTGCAGGAGGGGCCTCATTTCTGTTAAATAGGTAGGTAGCATGTGCCCAGGAAGCATGCCAGCGAAGCTGCCAGCCCATGCAAGCACTCAGTGCGATGGAGGACCCAGGCCACTGGTGACGCCAAGGTGTTCCCACCCAGTTCTAGGTACCACCGTTGAGCTGCGGGGGCAACAGGCTCCTGCTGTAACACAGCGACCTACGGCTGGAGGCCACTGGTTGGAATCACATCATCATTCCCTGAGATTCTTGCTTTGGAAAACACCCTTACACCTGGGATAACTTACCACCACTGCAGAAAAAGCATTCCTAGTCCCAGCGTTGAGTACGCTGGTTCTGATCCATATGAATGGTCCCATTAAGCCAAGAATACTTGGTGATGAGCCTTCAATAAGAAGGCAAGCCTAAAGACCCTGCCAGACTGAGTCCAGCATGTTAAAAGAAACACAGTTTTCATCATAATTTCAACAACTGGATGCTAACACTGTGGTTCTCTAGTATGAACGGTTCTTAATGTAATTATTAAACATTCTTGTCTTAATTTCTTCTTTAACTCTGGGAGCAGAGATTGAACAAGACAATGTCCTCTAACAAAAGCATTCCACCTTGACTTAAGAAGTCTAGTAATGGAAAACTTAGTGGCACCTTCGGTGACTTATTTCAGAGAGCAACAGTCATCACTGTTTAAACAAGAAAACAGGATTTTATTCCTAGTCTGAATTTGTCTCACTGCAGCACCTAGCATCCACTGGCTCTTATGATATCTTTTTCCCTGCTCTGAAGAGTCCTCTATTATGAAATTTGTCTTTATTTTGTAGGTACTTAGAGGCTGTGATCATATCACGCATTAACCTTCTCTTTGATAATCTAAATAAATTGAGCTCCTAAGTCTTTCTGTAGAAATCATATTTTTCTAATCATTTAATTAGTCTGTGTCTCTTCTCTGTGCCCTCTTCAATTTGTCATCTTTTTTCCGAAGTGTAGAGCCCAGACCTGGAAACCCCACTATAGCAGCCACAGAAGGAAAAAAACACAACAGTGACACCACTTCTCTACCAGCACTTCATATTCTTGTTTGCACACCTAAAGGAGTCCCCTTGGCCACAGGATCAGATGGGGGCCCAAGTTTGACTGATGGTCTACCACGATGCCAGTGTTTTTTCTCAGACACCACTCCAAAGACAACTCCCATCCCAGTTCTCCTCCTGTAGCTCTTAGATGTATGTCCCTATGTTTCACTGCACTGAAACATATGTTTCTTTGAGCCCAGTGACCTGTGCTCTTCATCATTTCATATATCCAGTCTTTGTGGCATCCACAAATACTGCTGGCAACAACTGTGTTTCCCAGGGTGTTTCTAAAAACCAACTCTGAAACCCATCTAAATAATACAGTACCAACTGCCTTTCCCAAGCAGACAAATGCACAGAAACATGATTGTTCAATGCTGAGTTCTTGTTTATCATTACACTTTCACCCTATTTTTTCAAACAGCTCTAATCTGCTTAATGCTTGTAAGGTTGGGTTTGAATAAGTTTTGGTTATTACTCAAGACATCATGCTATTTCAAGTCAAAGGCCTCACAGCAGTCAAAAAGATTTTAAAGATTACGATTACCTTTTTCTAGACATAACTGTAATTTAAGAAGCCATGAAAATATTAAATTAGTCAAACATTCATTTATAAATATATTCAAAAACAGATATTGAAAATCAATTCATTCCTAATGAAGATTTGTTTTAAAACAGAGCATAATAAAAGTTTCTATTAAGGCAGAAAATTTAAGTACAAACTAATGTTCATATTTCCTTTAATGGTGGTAATGTCAGTGAGTCATAACCCCATGAAACTAACTGAAATCTCAGATTTCAAAATCTGAGATTTTGAAAATATTTGAAAAGTTCACATGACCTCAGGCAATCCATTTAATCTATGCTTTACTAACCAATCTACACAAAAGAAATAACGATGCTTATTCAACTTGTGAAAAGATTTGGTTCAAAAAGGATTAAAAAATATTTTTTAATTATTTTTCATATGTGTTTCCACTTCCTCTCATCTGATTTCAGCCCCTACTACTGCTGCTATGAGACAGAGAAATGTACTTATGGGGAACAGGGACTTTAAATAGTCATAAAATAATGCTTCCATTTGAGTTTATGGATGAAAATTTATATTACTTTGTTGCATACATTGTTCAAATCACGTGTATCTTCTGGTTTGTGCATATACACTGTTAAACAACACTTTTATACTCATTCTACAAATGTTTTGAGATCATTTCTATTCTAAACGTAGCTTCCTTCTTCGAGTATAAGCCCTTGTAATAATCGAGTTAATTTTAAAAATATAAATGTGTTTATTTGTGGAATTTTTTTATATTTGATGCACAAATTCTGGACACCATCAAGAAGTAAAATAAAAATGACTGTGGGTTCCCAAGAATTTTAAGATGACTTCCAGATTTTAGTAATGAATCCAAGTCTACCTAAAATCTCTTCAATTTCTGAATTGGACTCACCAATGTCACAAATACAAAAATTCTTGCATCGTACTTAATTTATCTTGTTGAAGACCAAAAGTGATGATGGCAGTAACAAAACCGCACTTACAGCAATAGCAAACAGTACTGAACTAAATTGTTCTTTACTCCAGCAAGACTCTTACATGATCAGTAAGCGGGAGCAGAAAGGAATAAAGAACATAGCACATGACTTAATAATAATTAATTACATATTAAATGTCAACATCCAGTGGAAAACCTCTAAGCACTTCCTGCACTGATGAGCGGTGCATTAAGCACTTCCCAGATACATCACCTTTTAGTCTGCACTGTGCTAGTTGAACAAACCGAGATGTTTTATTTGCCTCTCACCAGATGGTCCCTCCATTCGGGAACAACTTGGCAGCCCTTCTCCTCCTTGAACACGAGCAGCCAGGATGCTTACACTCCACTCCGGAAATCTTAGCAGTACTTTATACAATAGCACTAGTAATTCCTTATTTCAGGTTGCAGGTATAGAGAAGATGCCCAGATTTGGTACTTGTACTAAGGGCAGACACTGAGACTTGCTTTAAGAGATGCACCAGGAGAAAAACTATCATATGGGATTACATGATGATGATGATGGGACACTGGGCTTGCAAAGGCCAAGGCTCTTTTGCAAGTACGCACCCACGTGCACTCCAAGCTTTTCCTGCCCATCAACTTTTAGAGAATGCAGAAAAAATCACGAGGCTGATCAACACCAGGAATATGGGAATTATCCCTGTTTAGCCGAAGAAACAGAAGGTAGGAGTGTATGATGGGGGTAAGAAGGAAAGATGGGGGGGTGAAAGTTATATCTTTCACATGAATTTTAATTTGCACCAAAGAGAAATCCACCCCAAATACTACTTAGTAAGTATTAAAGGGCCATTTTATTTTTTATAAACATACAGAAAATGCAGAACATGAAATAATAAATACACTTCTGAACACAGCAGTTTACTTCCTGCTTTACTACTGACTGAGATAATTGACAGGTATGATCGAGATAATGAATGTGACTCAGATGATCACCGTTCTACAGACAGGACTACCCATCCAGCTTGCTTGCTTTCTTCACAAGAAATGGTTGGCAATGACAATTCTACCCTCCGCCGGGAGGTCAGGTCAATCAGACACACATATATCCACTACAGTATATGCGTTCTGTTCCATGATGAAACCTTGAGGTAAATCAAGCAATCTTACTGTCTGTCTGGAGTATACTAACAAAGAATGAAAAAAAAAAAAAACCTACTGATGGCCCACATTACAATTCCCTTGTATCTGAAGAGGAAGCAAGAAGTTTCATTGGAAAACACTACAAGGTTATACAAAGATAAATTACAATAAGCAATGAAGCTATTGCAAAAAGAAGGTGGCATCTAGATATCACTGTCACCATGTTGTATCCTCATCCCTCTGCTCATTTTAGGGAGCTTTGTTAGCAAAATTATTTCAGCAATTTTGCCTAGATGGAGCTATAGTTAAGTATATTCTATCGCAGGTTGTTTTTGCAATGCTTTGTGGAGGACCAATACTGCTTTCCAGTAGAATTGACAGGCTCATATCTCATTAGCCCACAAGCTGTTTTCAGCCAAGAAAGGCACTTTTTTTTCCCACCCAGAAATCATGGCTCAACTGCTTTTACAGATTTTAAAACTGATTTTTATCTCAGTATGAGACAAGACTATGCAGAATAATTATCATTATTTGGTCCAGTTTGGAAACATTCATCTTGTGAGTTCATCTCATGTTTATTTGTTTACGTTTGGGGTTTTTTTTTTATACTTTTTGCAATTAAAATGAAAGCTCTTTAATGATTTCAACACTTCCATTTGATGCTTAGGTTGTATATTCTAAGCAATTTACCAGGCTAATTATAAATGTGACTTGGTAGCTGTAAGCACAGAGAAAACAGAATCCTCTCTTTACTTTTGTTTCTGCAGAGGTCTGTTTTTGTAAGAAACAGTTATGTTGTAAATTAAGAGAGTTTGGCAGTATCAGTGCCGCAAGCTTTGCTGACTCATGTCACTGTATATCAGAAAGCTGTAAAAAGAAATGGGTGTGGAAAGAGAGGAGGGACTGGACAAGAAGTGACAGCAGTGAGTTAGCAACCTTTTGGCACATTGGCTCTACCTTCTCCTGTGAGCCTGGCTGCCCAGCATCCCTGTGAGGTAAATGAAGTTTATCAGCATACGCGAGGGAAAGAATAGAGCCTATAGTTCTATTCATCCTCACACAGAAAGCCTATAGCAGAGATAAAATAAGAAAAACATTTATCCTCTTCAGTCTTGTGCAGAACCACAAAGCCATGGACTTTTTATTTGACCCCTTTACAGTATGATGTCAGTCAAAACCAGAGCACATAAAACTGCGAAAACTGCAAAACTGTATGAGAGGAAAGAAAAAAAAAATAAGTCTTGAGCAAATTATTATTCAAACCAGTCAGATTTTTTTACATTGACTTCAACAGGACCAGGCCCTAAAAGAAAAAAATGCAGAGTAAATATTTGGGTGAGGAGGCAAGCAGCTTCCTGCTTCAAACAGCAGCCTGCATCTACAAGGAGAATACATTAATTTTGGCCTTCTTTCTTAGCAAAGGAACTAAAACATTAGAAACAAAAGCCAATATGATGAAACACCTAAATATACTGAATCTGTTTCCCGGCTTTTGCTCTTAATTTATATAGGAAATAATGCAAACACCTCTCCAAGGAGATGAAGCGTTACCAGCCTGTCTTCATCTAATTTAAAGAAAAATGAAACTGTGAACTACATTTCAGCAGGCATAAACTGAGGTCTGCATTATTGTGCAACTAGTGTTTCCTCTAACTTTTCAATAGGAATGAATCCCCTTCGCTATTTTTTCAGCACAGATACCATATAGAAGGTTAGTGAGCTGGAAATTTCAAAGGAGGAAATTACAGAAGTTGTGGCCCTATTATTTTATTTCATTTCTAAGAACAGTCTTAAGAGTGTGGTAAAATATTGACTACAGATAAGAGAAGATAGTTTAACTCTTGATACATACTTACCTGCTTTGCTTTATTCTAAAAGGCAAGATGACAATGTGGCCTGCATGCTAAACTCTATTCATACAGCATTTTTAAAGAAAAAGACGTTTACCTGAGCATAATTTGATACAGAGAGTCTTTGACTGAGTCGATTGGCCTTTCCTAACTTGCTGTCTTAAATGGCAATAATTTAGTCCCATATCTGGATAGCATATAGTTTTTAGAGTCGATCCCCAGAGAGAATGTCCTGTAAATTGTTTGCTCACTGAAGAAACATTGTTTAAAAAAGAAACAAAACAAAGAAGAAAAAAAAAAGTGTGCTCTGGTAACTATTACATGCTCCAGTAACAAAACCACTTGCAGAGAAATTTGAAGTTAATGAGAACACTGCAGAAACTTACTACAGAATGACAGAGATTTAGGAGAGAGGGAAGAAATAACTCAGAAAATAACTGTTACCCCCAAACTATGCATTCAAGGTCGCTGGGCTTTTTTAAATGTTTAAGCAATTACTAAAATAATCCAAAGGACAAGAGCACGCCGGTACAGCCGCTGATTTCAGACTATAGAATTTATGTTAGACAGCAGTAATAGAGGAGGAGGAGGAAGCCTTTGTTCCTTCCTTCACCCCCTGTGTTTCAGGTATATATTTCTACAACAGCAGCTAAATCATGATATAATTGCTTCGGACTGTATTTCAGTGAAAGAGATTGCAGATATAAATTTGAGAAAATTGCATATTGAAGTACAATTATTCCATGAAGATAAACAGGAAAAAGTGTGAGAGAGACAATGGAATAAAAAGTATGCACAAACAGTGCTATTTCCTAGGAACCTCGCATAATAACTATTTTTTACTCTTTCAGACTATCACCATGGTATTATTTGCTTGTGAATGGAGGACAGTATCCAGTGATCTTATTTATTTATTTATTTGTAAAGGGGGAAAAGGCATTCCCCTCCACCACTCTAAATTCCTGATGGAAGTTACAAACCCAAAAATAATTAAAGTGAACTTCATCTTCCCACAACTGTGATAACAGACTGCTGATTTTTCTGTTTCTCATAAGTGCAAATATGGTCTAGAACTTTCTGTCACTTTTCACTTTAAAGTGCTATGCCCAATTCTCTGTGCCTCAACAAGCTGTAAAGTCCTTTTTCTCTAAAAGCAGGAAGGTACCCAATTCTAACATGAAGAATAAGGAATTGGGCACTTTCATTTCTTTGAGAATCTAGGCCTCACTGTCACCACATTTCCATTCCTAACCTGTAAAATGAGAATAATGGCGTTTTCTTACTTCACATCAGTGCTTGCTCCAAGAAGAAAATGCATGAAAAATTACACAGAAGCCAGATAATAGGGTAATGGAAGAAATATATAAAGCTATGGTGAAGACAAATGTACGTACACATAGAACCCTATCAAATCTACCTCTTGCTATAAAATTTGAACATACCATGTGCTTTCTCTTCACCCAAATCCAAGCATTTCTTCAAACTAACTGGTACTTGTTGCAGTTAACACAACCAAAAAAAGTAAGGTAGATCACCTCTCATAAAAGTCAGTCTAGAACCTCCTTGGTTTAAGTCGGTATCAGGCACTATCAACTTCACATCAGTTATGTACTTGGCCATTCATGCTACTGAAAGTATTTTCTGTTACAATTATTACTTCTCTGTTCAATTTTCTCATCTAAGCAACAAATGAAATGAAGTTCTGGACATGTCATCTTAAAAGAAAATTAAAGAGCTGTAAACACATTACTTACCAGACTTTTAAGGACTGACCATCAACCACACCACACAGGGTTCTGGGAGGTGCACAAGCAGGCAATATAGCTCAGGGCTTTGACTTTGTCTTTGCGTGAATGTGTGCTACTGCTTAGAAGCAGGTTTAGGACAAAGATGACAGTGATAGAACTGAAGATAGGGCTCTGAGTTTTTCAGAAATTGAAGAATATTTAGGGGGTTTAAGGGCAAAATGAAATTCATATTTGGAAATGTAAAGCACGTCAACATAAACAAGGTAAGACCATAAGCCAATGATGATGTTTCTACAGTAAGTAATGAAACTAACATAGATAAGAAATTTAACTTATAAAATATTTTTCCAATAGAAATATACATGACACTCAAGCAATATTAGCCCATCTCAAAAAAAGTCACTTTTGCAGAGAACAGAGGAAAGCTCCTATCTCTCTCAATGTAGGCCTTTCCCCAAAAAAACATCACACAGGTAAAGCAGTAGCCAGCCAGCCTATACTGCTTGTATTTCATAGAACCATAGAATAGTTTGGGTTGGAAGAGACCTCTAAAGGTCATCTAGTCCAACCCCCCTGCCATGGGCAGGGACATCTTCAACTAGATCAGGGTGCTCAGAGCCCCGTCCAACCTGACCTTGGATGTTTCCAGAGATGGGGCAGCCACCACCTCTCTGGGAAACCTCTGCCAGTGCTTCACCACCTTCAGTGTAAAAAAATTTCTTCCTTATACCTAATCTGAATCTACCCTCTTTTAGTTTAAAGCCATTCTCCCTTGTCCTGTCGCAACAGGCCCTGCTAAAAA
>NW_008824791.1:6591171-6601558 GCF_000699105.1 Pygoscelis adeliae
CACCACTCAGCTTGGTGTCATCTGCAAACTTGCTGAGGGTGCACTCGATCCCACTGTCTATGTCACTGATGAAGATATTAAACAGTATGTAGTGGTCCCAGTACGGACCCCTGAAGGACACCACTTTTCACCAGTCTCCATCTGGACATTGAGCCGTCGACCACTACCCTCTGGATGCGACCATCCAA
This sequence comes from Pygoscelis adeliae, assembly GCF_000699105.1. Taxonomy (NCBI): domain Eukaryota; kingdom Metazoa; phylum Chordata; class Aves; order Sphenisciformes; family Spheniscidae; genus Pygoscelis; species Pygoscelis adeliae. Next base: position 6,591,360 of record NW_008824791.1, read on the forward strand.
CCAATTCCTTACCCATCGGACAGTCCACCCATCAAATCCATACCTCTCCAGTTTAGAGAGAAGGATGTTGTGGGGACCGTGCCAAAGGCCTTACAGAGGTCCAGATAAGACGACATCCATAGCTCTTCCCATGTCCACTGATGTAGTCACTCCATCATAGAAGGCCACTAGGTTAGTCAGGCAGGACTTGCCCTTGGTGAAGCCATGCTGGCTGTCTCAAATCACCTCCCTGTCCTATTTGCTATATCACAGTTTTGTATTTTAGTTCAGCATCAAGAGTGGTTAATACAGTCAGTTCTCCAGACTGCTATCTTAATAGTGTGATTTGGGGGCCTCAAAAATTGACCACCACACTTCAACATACAATCTGGAGGCAGCACTCTTCCTAACACTGCTTTCTGTCTTCTGATTAATTGCTTACCTACAGTAAATAATCAAAGTATAAAATACTCTGCTTTGGATACTCCTCTCTTTCACTGTGGAAAATCTCCACAGAATAAGAGCCAGGTAAAAGGAATAATCAGCAATTCCAAGCAAAAGATCTGACTCTAGTTACATCCACACGAATCTGAACAGTTTACCCAAATGGCTACAAAAGGAAGAGAAGAACTTAACATTGTTGATTTTTCTAAGATGACTGTAACAGAACCAGGGTTGTCTACACCCAGCATCTCATCAGTGAGCCAGCAATTCTGTAGTACATGTGCCAAAACAGTTTTGACACCAACATCATTCTGATGTGCAAAAGGACAACAGGAAAACTATCTGAGCCTAAACATCATGGGAAGACCTACACCTATATTGCCAATTTAAAAGTAAAGCATGCAGCTACACGTGCTATCTGACTTACATTGTGAGTTCTTTGTATATCACATCAAACAACTATCATGCAGATGTTTAGCAATGATAAAATATAATTTAAAATATACTGTCAGTGTAATTTGAATATAATGTATTAATAGAAATGATCCATTAGCAAGTACTTATAATGGTTTTAAAACTGACTGCAATGAAATGCAATGTAAAGCAAACAATTTTCACACATTTTCCACCCTGTCTCCATGTGATAACTCATTGCAAGCCACAGATGTTTGGCACTGTGATGGAATGACACAGCCATTTACTCTCTTACAGTCCACTGCACTTCAACAAGTGCAAAAAAACCCAACCAAACAACAATAACAAAAAAAAGAAATCAAAAAAGAACACAAGTGTTCTGATGTACTCCAGCCTGGCACAGCACAGTGCCACTTTGGGGAAATGGTCACAAGGTCCGAATGAATATTTTGTGTGAGAGATTTTCTTTCTAGTTCTCAAAACATCCAGAAAATACTGATAAGCATCCAAAAGCTTACATGTTTATCTGAACATAAAGCAAACCATGCCTACTCTTTAAAGTGCACACGATTAACACAAGTTCTTTTTATTTAAAAAAACATGAAACCAAAAATTACTTAAAATGAGGTCAATGTGAGTCTGTCGATACATATTTTAATACTCTTAAAAACAAATTTTTCCAGTATCTAGAAAGTAAATACTATGAAACATGCCCTGAAGCAATGCCCAAAGTTTATGGCAATACATTGATAATCCTCTTTCAAGCACGCTCCATCCAGAAGCAGTTTCACAGGTAAATAAGTGGGGTAGGGAAGAATATGAAATGATCAACCACAGTTCTGCAACGATTATAAATGGGGGAATCTAATCCTTCTCAAGGAAGTTGTTCCTAGAAAGATGACACAGACACATAACCTCAAGAATGTCCAGAAAGTTAATTATTAAAAGGTCACAAAAGCAGTTTATCTTCCTGGGATGTCATTTGAAAGGTTGATAACCAAGACGAGCAGATGTCTACCTCTCCCCTTGCAACAAGAACAGTTGAACGACAAACATCTAAGAAATAAAAAAAACTACCATCATATTCAGAGATGTTCACAAGAAGACAAAATCACTCACCTAATCGTAGATTGAGGTATCAGCCTGGAGCAAGTGTTCTGAAAAATGTTGCACAGGTACTGGGACTCGTTAGGATTAGTGTGAAGATTCAGCCCATCTAGGATAATGCAGGCTTTGGGGTTGGGGTTTTTTGTGTTTCTTTGGGGTGGGGGTTTTTTTGTGGGTTTTTTTTTTTTTTAATAGGAAGGGAAGAAAGCTAGGTTGCCACGTCATTTTGTACAAGCTGTTCTTCCAGAACTGAGAACTACAAATATTCATATACAGAGCTTCAACATGGAGCACATAACAAACAACAGCTAATGTACCAAAGCAGTAAATTAATCCCTTCCAGAGACTTCCTAAATCAGATCCACAGGTTTTCTCTTTAATCCTGTAAGTTTCACCTTTTCTATGAATTAAGGATTTGTGTAAGCTGTTAAGTGTTAACAGCTGTCACTGTCTGGTCAAACTGTGCACCGGACATTTGCAACAGTTGCTGGATTCTACATGCTAAACTCATGTTACTTGTGTTTCCTTACAACGTGGTAACGCTCAGCATTGGCTCAGGTGAGAGTATCTCCACAGGCTACATGTATTACCTCTTCATTCAAGTCAGATACCCAACTGATCTGCTTGCAGAACCTGGGCTGATCTCACAGATACTTCAGTAGCCTAATCATAGCCTTTCCCAGAGCTCTACCCTATTTAAATCTTGGCTTGAAATACTCTGGAGATATATGAAAGCATATAATGTTAATATTGGGTGAAGATATTTTGGAAAACAATAAATTTGTTGAAAAATGTAATGTTTAAGGAAGACTGAAATTACAAGAAATTCAGAAACAACCGAGAAAATAACTTTGGCTAGAGGAAAAGTAGAAAAGGACTGAAAACATTAGAAATATTAATTTTTCCCTAAGTGTTAAAAGCAAACCATTTTTGTTCAGAAAAATCAAAATACTGTGGCTTTCATTTTTCTAAATTAAACATTCCACCGAAAGAGAATAACACAACCAAGAAAAAATGCAATTAAATCAGTAGATTTGATTCATTTTTTCCCTCCTCATTTTGCCACAACCCCTTTCATCATTTTCTTGCTCCCACCTCTGAAATATTTCAAATCTATTGGAAAAAATGCTGTCTTAGGCTTTCCAGCTATTGAGTTATTATAAAAGAAAATACTCTTGCATCTCTCCAGAAATAGTTTTCCATCTTCCTTCATCCTTAAAATAGATAATGGAGTTTGAAGTCCAACATGCAGGTAACCCATCTGGCAAGGACATTATTTTTGTCTGTCTGTTTATCTATGTTCTCTGTTCAATCACTCTTTGAGCAGAACAAATCAAAGTTTAAAATCCTTCCACTTTTATCTTTGTCTCGCCACCTTCTGAAATTTCATCCAAGAGAGACGTTAAAAGACAGCAGAAGAGGCAGCTATGCAAGTCAGCTCCAAGTAGTGCTGTTCTTTGAACGTCTGTAACCTCAAAGAGTATTCAGGAATCCCCAAACTGCGCCATCACCGAACTGCTTAGCCTTATTTACAAATACCCTTGGCAAAAGCTTGCTCACCACTTTAAACCTTCTGTTTTTAAACAGAAGTTGGAATTTTTCACTGTACCAAACAGCTGAGCAAAAGTGAAAATGAAAACTGTTCTAGGTTTGCCTTAGCACATGCCCATCCACTAGCTTTTATTCTTGTTAAAGTATAGAAGTAAATGCGTGTCTTGCACATTTTTACACATATATACACAAACAAGAGGGGAGACGAAGAAGAACAGTGATATAGCCATCAATAAACCCCCACTTTTTTCTCTGAATTTAACTTCTTTCTACTTCAGACTGTATATTTTAATTAGAATACAACAGCATATCTAAACACTGATCTTACTGCCTCTGGTTTGGAAACAAATCTGAACCAGAACCACCTGTCATTGCACTGGTACATTAAATAAATCCTTGCTACCTGGACTTCAACACTTTCACTAATCTCTTCAGTTTGCTTCAGATCATATGTAACCCTCAAAGGTAAATGAAGATAAAGCAAAGGTAGAAAAATCAGATTTTGATCAGAGACACTATATGTGGTATTACACTTATCTGTTCTGACTACCAGATTACCAGTGTTTTTCAGTGAAATACTCTGCAGTTGTAAATAGTCCCGATTAAAATATCCTAGTGGTAAATGGGGATCAATATCAAGAAGTTGGATACTTGAGTTCTCTCAATGTAACACAATATGGACAAATCAAACACACTTTCAAACAAAATCCCTTTAATAACAAATATATTTACTGTAAAAACTATTGTGAAGGGAGGGGGATGTGTTAAAAGGCATAACTGTCTTAAAGGTGGGAAATATCATGCCTGCAGATGGTTTTGATATGAAAAGGCACTCCCTTAATGACTTTGTGTTGATCAATACATAGACACATCCCAGCCAACTGTGAACATTCCCTGAAGAAAGCAGTTTTGATTCTCACGGAGCAAAAGCCTGAATGATTAATAAAAGGTTTTCCACTTATGATCATCTGTATATTCAGTAAGTTTTTGCTACTGGTGATTTCGCCCACCATGTCAATATTTACCTTCTTTGATGTTTGACTCTTTTTGTAGTACAGAGGAGATCTCTGAAACACAGCTCTGCTTAAGCAAATGAAAGTTCCAATATGAAACAACAGTTTCAAAACTGACTTAGCATTTGATTTTTTCCTCTTTCAATTTACACAACAAAATAACACCAGGGTTTCCAACCAGAGAATGATTGCTGCATACTGTTCTAGTAGCCCTTTTGAGCCTAAGTGGCAGTAAACTATAAACAACAAAATTACTTAGGCCAGACTACACTTTCAGGCGCCAGAACCCAGGCTTGAACTAAAGAGATGAAAGGCAGTTTATACCAAGTGAGGATGTATATTCTCCTCTGTCCTCTACCCTCATTGCTTCAACACTTACTCTTTTTCTGTTGTGTGTCCTGACACAGAACAGCTGATTCCCTTCCAACCATCTACACGCTATTTGTATTTCAGAAAGACAGAAGAGGCTTCTTCTGGTCCAAGCTTCTCAGTAAAGGGAATATTTTCTCAGGTGACTGCTTTTTGTCACATTTCATCTGGGAAGCTAGGTCACTTGCTCCTATTAGCAGGTATTAGAAGATTAGGATTGCACCCTGTTATTCTTTCATGTCCCTGTTCCCTAATGAGTCTTGCACGCTGATCGGTTGTAGATGTGGCTCCAATTTTGTGCAATTTAGATATCACTTTATAGAAAACTACACAAGACTTTGGTGTACTTTGAAATAAAATCACTCACTCTACTGACTTTCTTTTTTCCTCCCTACGGTCTATGAAATATCTATTGATATGGCAGTGCTGATCTGCAGCAGTTCTCCCTGCTGACTTAGGCCAGCAAGCTGCTCATGAATCTAGCAGATGTTTCAGTTGTCTAGGCCAATGGAAACCTTATGGACCCTTTTTTCTTCATCTCCTCCCAGGAGCAAATGTTAGTACAGCAGATATCTGGATGTGTGCCATGCAGCAACAGAGACAGGAAAAAGCTGCTGTGGCTTTGCTAAGCGTGGAGATGTATACTGATTGTATTTTTTTCCAGTCCTCTCTAAGAGGGTTATTTACAAATGCCACACTCCTCATATATAGCCAAACATTAAATCTGTTTTTAAATCTATTCCTAGACTTCCCCTGTTGTGCTATTGAACCTCAGAATAATAAGCAGATGCAAATCAGAAAGATACATTCATGTGTTAGACTTCTTTTTCCCTGCCAATACAAATTTAGAAATGTCTGCAAGTTGCATTTAGCGTCTTGTCCCTAGTAGATTGTACCGGCTGTCTCAAGGAAACTGTTATAGGGATTTAGGTACAAGAACAATTTAACTTTTTTAAATTTAATTTAAAATACATTAATTAAAAGGAAATGATATGCCTGAATTCTCTAGCTGCCCTCAAAAATAGCTATATGGAAAATCATTTTTTTATTATCACTTGACCTCACTGTCACAGTAGATAGAAGGAACAGTATCTTATTCAAAATCTCTAAGTTTTTCTTCTAGAGTCTGTTTCTTTTTTTATTGTGACCTTTGGATCCCTTTTATTTGTGAGAATTTAACACAGGGTCTGTGATTTCCAGTGGTCTATGAATAAAAAGCTTCAACCCAAATATCATATTTGTTTGAACTTCTTGTCCCTACTGTTCTTAAAGGTAACGAGTTGGTATAACAGAAGGAATCAGCAGAAAAACAGTCTCCAAATTTCTTCACTTTATGCATTCATGATATATATTTTTAGATACAGACATTTGTTAATCCTCTCTCGTGAGCCAGTTAAATTCTGACTCCTCAGAAAGCACAAAAAGGGACAGGACGGGTATATGTTGTGAAGCCAATGGCAGAACTAGGAACTCAGAACTGACTTCTGAACTTTTGCAAGAGACAGTAAAATGTTACCATTAGCTTCAATGTCACCTGGACTGAAATCTTTGTCCCTTTTTAACCAAAAAAGCCTATTATATGTCAATAGGCCAGCAGAAAAAAAAATATTCATCAATTATTTTCTATTAGAAAAATTGCATATTTCTTAGGAAGTAATTCCAACTCCTCACAACAACAGGGATGTCAATGCAACAATGCAAATTTTCTGTCTTCCTTAAAATCATATTTTGGTATGTCCTCTTGCACAAAGAATCCCTTACGGATCTGGAATAAGATTCACAGTTTAATTTGATTTTTTGCCTTTTGAATGTTTGAATTTATCAGCTCCATAGAAACACATATTTTCACAGCTAAGTTCTACTTAAAAAATTATTAATTTTTATTAAAAAAAAAGTAAACCTAGGAGCTACAATAGCTGTAATATTGCTTTAGTATAGAAAAGTTTTAGCAAATTTTAAAACGTGAAACACAAGGGCTCCCTGCAAGAACTTTTTTTTTTAAATCCACTGAAATGTAAGAAATCAGCAAGTATATTGATATATGCATTAAAGTAATTTTCTAGATCAGTGAATCCATGTCAGTAATGGTTGACTAGATTTCCTACTTGGCTGTAAGAATATTTTAGTTGAAGCCTTTTATTTTATAATTTACTGAATTATTCTGTTATTTAGTACCTAACAAAATGTTGACTTGAGTGAGTTTCTTCTAGAAAAAAGAGAACAACATTCATTCTGCACATTGTTGAGAAAATGTTTGCTTCTGTCAAATTTGCAGGATAGCCAAAAATTCTGTTACTGGTCACATTAACATTACCTTTCTTCTTGCATTTTACAGAATAAATTGATATAAATATGGTTTTTTGCAGGATTAAATCACAACATTATTTCCTCATGTCCAAAAGGCAGGAGGGCTAACATACGTATCTTCAAAGTTCAGCAAGGAAAGTGGCTGTAGAGTGACCATATAGCAGGAAAAAAAGTGCAGCTGAAGGTTTGCTTGCTGAATGACAAGCATCTTTGGAACAAGCTTTAATCTTGCTAGCGTGAGCGTCACTAGCTCAGATGATGTATCCACACATGGTTACTGCCTGAATCAGCGCCACACCCACATGCCCATACAAAAATGAAACTCCGAGTTCACTGCAATGAGAGTCAGGAAGAAGAAAAACGATTCAGCAAGTGAGAATAAGAAGCCCCCTCTTTGCAGCTCGTGGAGTAGGAAGCAGCAATATTCGTGAAAGGAACATATGGGGCAACCGCAGGTGTGCCACTTCCTTAATCACCCTAAAGGACGAGACATTTGAAAAACTGACAAAAATGCTGTTATGCAACTAGGACATGCAAAGAAAAGAAGAATTTCTCAATTGCATCTATTAGTGTATAGCTGTCAGGTTAGCAGCCTGGCAATTTGTGAGCTGCACAATCACGTGCAACATTGATGTGATTCTTCTTGCAGTCAGTTCTACTGAGTGTTTGTTAATTACATTAGTATTGAGTGTTGATACGTTTTAGTCATAAGAAGAAAAGGCAAACTGAGCAAGCATGAATTAAAATGCCTTAAAATATACTGCAAATTCATTTTTGAAAATGTAGGGTCTTGCCCACACTCTGAAAAAAGAAAAATCTCCCACTTAGTAAAGAATTCATTACATGGCAGAGGAAGATATCTGATAAAATCCACAAAACTGATTTATCAGCTTCAATATAGAAAACTTTTTTTTTTTTAATCTCAGCAGTTACCACAACTAGCCTAAACAGACACACACCTACATTAGGGAAATACAAATGTCAAAGACTACATTTGCCTATCAGGGGAGGAGGAGACACAATGACTAACATCTGTTGCACAGATTGAGACAACTAGACTTTTTCTGGACAGCAGCGTGCGTTTCTCAGGTGAAGAAATGAAAGAGCAATACACTGAATTAATGTGTTTCAAAGTGGAGTAATGCAAGTTAAACATGAGGTTTTGAACTTTTGATTTCTCATTGCGTACAACTGACTCTTGGGTTTAGGTCTTCAGAATGAGCACAATCATTTTCGCGACTTTCAATCACAGTATGTTCTATAACTGAGTAAAATGAGTCATTTTTTTCTAGCTGGTCTTTGCTGTGTTTTTTTTTAAACCTAAACAGTAGAAAATACAACATGAATATTTCTAAATCTTGTTGCCTGCTTACATTCAACTAATTTTTTTCTTTCTGTTTGCACAAAGCATCTCTTTCTTGGCATTCATCCACTCGGAAATCGGAATCCCTGCCTGAAAGACTATATATGAGAGGAAGGTAAGAGGAGAACTGATCTCCCTCATGAAGTGCCTTTGTTTCGAGTATCAAGACTTCTGTATTCTCAAGACCATGGACTTGTTTATGTACACTGACAAAGCAAACAAGCAAGTGCTTAGAACACAATGTGTTTTATTAACTTTGTTACTGCAAATTTTATACCCACACATATCTGCGTGTTTGCTGCACAGACTCCTTTGACTGCAGCTATTATAGAGTAACTGGTTTTGTTCTGAAGTAGTTAGCTAAGAATATAAAGATTTGAAAAGTGTTTCATTTGAGAAGGGAAGCTGATGATATAGTGGGGGTTTTCTGTGCTGAAGTCATACCAGTTTAAAAAGAGTGCACAAAGTTCTATGTCTCTGAGCACAGAGCACATGAAACAACAGAAAAGGTGACTTTGCCCATAATTCAAATCTTTTCTCAGTCAATACTCAGCCTCAAGGTATCTGTCACACTTATTTTTTTTAAATTTTTTTTTTTCAGTCTGTAGTCCAGTGCTCAGTGCTTTCTCTTCAGAACAGACTCTGGGAAGGAGCTAACTGCTACAGTACCAAGTCCTACAAGGGCTCATTTATGCTGTTTCTCCATTTCTGACCTAGAGCAAAGCACAGCTATCTCCACACTATTCCCTGATTTGCAGTGTAACCGTCAGTTTTACTGATCTTCCTGAGCTGCTTTCACAGAACCGCAAACACAAAACTGTATCAACTAAATGATTCCAGTAAACTAAATTCTATCACCAGTGTGTATCTTCCATGTCTGCCCTTTGGGCCAGGCAGTTGTGGGGTAGACATCACTGTCCTTTTCAAGATTGTTATATAGCTTTTTTTAAACTATCTGAAGTTCAATAGTCCCCATTTCAAGAAGATACAGCAAAATCCATAACAATATCTTTCTAAATCCTTAGTGAAAAACTAGCTTTTCTGTAGGCTTGTACCTCTTGATATTACAAGTGCTGTTTTACTCATTTTTGGATGTTGCTCCTTCTGCTCGACTCTAAGAATCAAAGGAACAGTAAGAATGATAGTAATGAAGACATCTTTTAGCATCATGCATTGTATTAAAAGCCTGAGCGAGCTCTCCTGAGCACCACGGAATTACAGTCTATTACATGCACTTATAAATCTTCCTTATAGCATTTGTTGGACTTTCCATTCTTCAGTTCTCCCAGAACAATATCCACTGATGAAAACAGATTTATCAACACAGTAATGCCAATACGAGTCAAAAGTCAGAAGAAATGTAGCCCACTGTAAAATAATCCACTTCTGAAACAATCAGGGGCATAAAAGAGGATTTTATCTTCTCAATTAATTTGATCCATAATTAAATAATGTCTAATTTAGATATTTTTCCATTTACAAGTTATACTTTCTGCCATCAAAAGCAGTTGCCTTGAAGCCTTTTGTCAAGCATGCTTCTCATGTACGACAGACTTGGACCAGTAAGCCTACTTACTCTTTCATTGGCAGCAGACTCTAGAAGATCTCTGCTGCTTTTCTCTAGATGCTTATTTCCCTTGCCAAGTTCTGCT
>NW_008824791.1:6601616-6606470 GCF_000699105.1 Pygoscelis adeliae
AGCTATGAAATGATCCCGTTTAAACAGTCCTAGGCTGGCAAACAGCTGAATCAGTGCAACCAAGGTCATGAGGACTGGGAAGAACTTCTCCGATATCAAGTTGTAAGAGAGAAAACAGGTATCAAATCACATTCCTGTGATTTCCTGTGTGCAAGAGAAACTTACATGCAAACAGATACGCACAGCAAACATGCACTGAATAATAATGCAATATGATTATAAAAGATGACTCCAAACCCATCCGGAGAGTTCTCTTACTTAATATTACACTAAACTCACAGAAACAACTTACAATAGCATTTTACAAAGGAAGTTTACATCTTTAAAAGACCAAGAATAATTAGTTGCCTTTTACTAAAACATAATTCTGCTCCATGTTTTGAGCAGAACAAAACAAGGCGACTGTTACGGTCTCCAAACAAGGGGCTGTTACAGTGTCTGTTCCACTGAAAGACTCTAATGTTATTTACACTGCTTCTGGGCAATTATTTTGAAATAATAAATTTGCTGTAGCTAGCACATCTCATTCCCTATGCATGGAAACTTTCCTTTCTAAGAGTATATACAGGTCCTCAGAAGATGCCCTCTGTAAAAACAGCTTTTAATGGCTTTGCTTTGAGGCAGCAGGGGAAGAAAACAAAACAAAACAAAACCAGACCCTGCTTATGTTTTCAGCAAGAATGGCTTACATACAGCTGTTGTAGACCTGCACTGGCCCATAAAAAGAACTTTTTTTTAATTCGTCTAATCTTTACAACAGGCAGAACAGCAACGTCCAAATATACCATCAAGAAAAAATTGTTTAAAATAAATGAACCTGCTCCAAGAGAGGATGACAATAAGAAGAAAAAACAAGCAATTGAAATTACGATTTGGGATTTGCATAAATATTTCCAATTTTTTATGCAGTGCCACATTGAAAAATTTATATAATCCAGCGATTCCAAGAGCTGGAATTGCAAGAAAAAATAAAACAAACACAACAGCAAATAACATGAGACTTGTCACAGGACAGCAGGAGATAACGACTCTCTTCTTCATATAAATGAAAGTGTGAAAGAAACAATTGTGTGTTGCACTGCTGCTGCACTCTGATTCTTTTGTTCCAAAAGCCACACCGAATCCATTAAGCTGCTGCTATGAGAGCAGGAAAAGCAGGAAAGCTGGAAAGCTCTATGCCAGTCTGTGTTTGAGAAGTGGTACAGTGATACAGAAAACTCACTTCTTGTTAACTGCTCTAACTGCTGCTGTTACAGGTACCGTTGCTTCAGGCTTCATATACAGAAGGACAACATCCCAGGGAAGGGAGAAAGAAAGGGGAAAGAAAAAAAAAAAATTAACAAAACCAGCAACCTCTCTCACCCCCCAAAGCAGTATCACATTTGTTTGTCTATGGGAAGTTCTGTTCCAAAAGACTGGAACAAAATGTACAACAAACCCAGTGCTTGCAGAAATCCCTCCGAGCCTGTGCAGTGTAGCCACTCTGTTCACGTAGAGCCGATGCAAGGCTTCTGGAAAATGCTTAATACGCTGCCTGCGAATAGATCACACGCACGCACATGCTTACTGTGCATGAACAGCAGGTCTGTTTGGGCCTCCTCCTGGCTCTGAAGTGAGATGTGTGGCCTGGCCTTCAAGAAACGTTGAGCTGCACTGTCTTAAGTGAAGCTTAAGTGGAGGTGTGTGGAGGTAGGGTATTTCTTTTTTGCTGCCTAGAACACAGTAGGAAAAATTGTCCAATATGAATAAGTGCCAATACACTTATTATTGCAAAAGATAGATTAAATCAAATATTTGCTCCCAAATTACAGAAACCATAGACATCTAATGAAAGATACCACAACATCTTAAGAACTATGGTGAAACAGTTACAATGAGAAGCTAAGACTCTTCCCTTCCCTCAGTACTCCAAGCAGCATTTGCTAGCTCTGGCAGCCAAGAAAGTTAGCCAGGAAAGTAAACTTTTTATTTGTTCTCCCTCATATGCTTACAGATGACTCAACAGTACCAAAAGTATTAAAATACCAAATAGAGGTAAAAAGTAGAAGGTAATTTTTCTAGCACTCATACAGCTGCCCAGTGTGGTTGTGTTATTAAAAATGAGATAGAAAAGCTGCATCTATCCTCTAAACAAGCACACTCCTAATAAGCCAGAAAAAGCTTTGCTGGTGTGTGATCATCCACAGATTAATGACTACAGAAGATAAGTCAAAGAGATGGCAAAAGAGCTAGTTCTACCCATTCTCTATCTTGCATTTATGGTGTATGTGTAGGCTTCAGTTTTTATCATTAAAAAATCTCCAAGAGACCACATTGCATAAAAACCCCCAACATTTAGAACATTAAAGCATAACAGCAGAAATGAAGCAGGGACTAAAATGGTACGATGTGTTGCAAACAAAACTACAGAATTTGAATCTGATGCAGCGAGAGTCAGAAGGCTGGTGTAGCGGGCAGAAAAAAGGAGCAACTGAATTGGACTGCAGACAGAGAGAATATTTAAATCATTGCTTTGGGCAGACTACCTGCAGATGACTGAAACGCAGGGAAGCCAGAGTGAAAAAGATTATGACAAGATGTCTGAACAGCAATGAGCAATTTTTAATCGGTCTTTAATATGCCTAACTTGACATGTATAAGAGACCTAGTTTCCAAAGGGCAGATCTTAGTATTTGCTGAAAAACTGAAAACCACTAGTCAATTCTAAAATTTCTTGCTGAAATAGCTTGGTTGTTAACAAGGCTTTTAAAAACAAAGAATGATAATAGGTTGAAGTATAGTGATAACTGGAAATGAAAAAAAAAAGGAAACAGTACAGGGAATATTGGATCAACAGGGAGAAAGGTGAAAGAACAAACTCCATCAGAAAACACTGTTATGTCAGCACTGAAACATCTAACAGAAATACATCAATTCTGATGATATTCTGTTTAGAAAAAAATAACTTTACAGTCTTTGAAACACCAGAGAGGAACACTGTGAATTTTCATTTAGAAATGCATTTTAGATTGTTATTTTGTTTTAAAATATTGTGCTTTACATTTGATACCGTTTAATTTCATATATTGTATAAAGAATGCTAAACAAACTAAAGACAAGGCATAAAAGAAAACATTTAAGTTTTAGCAAACTGAAACATTTTAAATTGACCTTTTTTTTTTACCCTGAGACCTTACTGAATTTGAAAGATGGAATGTGTTTTTGTCTAATGTGGATTATTTTAATGTGGAACTTTCCCACAAAACAAAACCAGCACATTTCAGTGAGTTCCAGCACATTCATTTACATTTATACATGGTCTCTAGCTGCATCACAGCATTAAAAGAGGGATTCACAGAACACAGTCTATCTACATTTTCCTCCTACAGGTCACAAGAAATAACAATAAATTCTTTACGTAAAAATATAGAATAGACTATACTAAGGTTTCTAAACCAATTTTCATTCTCCTTCAAGTTGGGTGTGGAGGGAATTGGCTAATAAAAAGTCTTACACACAAAATCCATTATAGGAAGGCTCATTTCCCCAAAAGTGGGTCAGAATCAATTTCAACCTTGTTAACGGGATGTGAAAATGAAGACTGTTGAAACAAGCAATGCAGGAAAGAGATTTTAAAGTCTTTGTTTTGTACCCAACCTCTAAGTTTAACAAACAAATTTTAAGGGATCAAAGCTAGCCTATTATGAAGCGTAAAAATACCTCTGCTGAAAACCATAAATTATGTATGGAGCAGGCATATTTACTAGTGCTGCTAGTAATGCAGAACATCTCTGAATGAGCACTGACTGCTGAATGCCTCATGTTCTTTTATGATGAATTATGCAGAAAGCTTCAACACCACAACTATGCTAAGGTGCTAGAGTTCATGTACACGAGTGCTTGTGAGTCGTTCAATAAGCAGGAGACAAAAATATTACCTTTTTCCTTTTGCTCAGGTCCAACATTTTGTGAAGAGTGATTGCCACTAACACAAAAATGGATATATTGAAAAATGTCAGATAAAATTGTTGTCTTCTCCACCTTCCTTCCCTCTCCTTTTTTTTTCTTTTCGTCTCTTCTCTCCTCCCCCCCCCCCCCCCCCCCATGTCTCCCTTCTTCAAGTGATGCAGCTGCATAAAACTTTGAAGTACTGATTAGAGTGATGCACCAAATCCCATGAACAGAAACGGCATTTGAGAGTGTAACAACCAGCATGTCAATTTGACTATTTCCTCCATCACGAACAGTTAATTTTCAAAAAAGCTTTTGCATCTTCCAAAACAAGGACAATTTCAGAACAGGTTCATTTATATTCAAGACTCAGAAGAATTTAAAGTACTAGTGAAGTGTGGGGAATGTCTATATGGCCCAATGAGGCACAACGCATCACCTCTTCCCCTCTCCGAGGTAGTGACATCCAGAAGCCATCTGTTATGCTTCTATCAATATGCCTAGATTGCTTTGATGTATAGCTATGCCCTAGCTGTACTATTTCTGATTTGAGACCTAAGACAGTATTTCCTTCTGAACTCCACAAGTCCATGTGTGTGCAGAGGGTTTTAGTAGACAGAATCAAAACCAAAGCAGAACTAGTGCAGGCTTTCCCATCCAAACCTGGAGCACATAAGGAGACAGCAGTCTGCTGTGGAGAAATATGTGACGGACAAAGAAGTAGTCATTGGGCTTGTTCCAGAAGACTGGGAACAAAAGATTAGCCTAAAATCCCCACCCATACAGTCATTATGAGCCTGCCTGGTTACCTGATACATGTGTGGGTAGGCCACACGTGGCTCTGAGCAGTTTATCACTTCCTAACACGGAATGATAAAAATCTGTAGGCAAGCTAAAAATATCATTAAATATACTTCATATGGA
>NW_008824791.1:6606516-6609745 GCF_000699105.1 Pygoscelis adeliae
AATACGATTTTCCCCCAAAATACTTAAAGTGGTTCTGATTCCAACTAAAATATGAAAGTGTTTTTTAGTCCTTGTGCTACTTGCAGACTCCAAAATCTTTCTTATTTATTTAGACCTATACAGGAGTAAATATACGTAATTTTCTTCCTCTCTCTTTTCACACTGAAGACAGTGGTTTAGCACACTGCATTTTTGCAAACTTCTCATTTAAAGCAGGTGGTTTTATTTTCAGATCTTCAGGGAAAAATATCCATCTTGGGCTGAAACTTTATCTGTCTCATTTCAGCAGAGAGGATTCATTTTTTCCTCTTTAAGAAAGTTATAAACTTCATCTTGAAGTCTTTGAAGATGAAATGCATTTTCCCTATGCTCAGCAATGGCCTAGAGATTTAACAGGAAACTAGGTCATTGGAGTCCCCGATACTTTCTTTGACATAGCTAAATGACATCTCTTCTGGAATCCAAATGTCATTTTTGCCCTTTATTCTTAGAAAAATAGATGTCAATCCCCACTAGAAAACACTGCAATCATTACCTTTTGATAGAAAATTTAAATCAATGGGAAATAAAATAAGTTTGAGGTGCTGCTTCTCTACAGCTTCTGTTTCAGATCAATTTTCTAGGCTTCCTGAGCTGTCCAAGCCTCTCTCAGCTGAGCAGTCTCTTCTTCTGATCAAGAATGAATCTAGAGGTATACAAGGCAGTGTCTGTGCATTTTGGAGGCCAGCTCACAGAGTTCGGGATCAGAAGAATTCCACTTCATTTCACACTGGTTTAGAGAAAAAGCAAACCTAGCATTTTAGTGAACTTTCATGCTACAATCTGACTTCACATTGTAAGGCATTCAACAGCAATACAAAGCATAATGAATACATTACCATACTGTAGATAAGTGAATAGCAATGGGTAAAACACAAAGCTCAATGGGTTTTAAGATTAAATGGCTTATTCCAATCATAAGTGACACTAGCTGTGAAAGCCTTGTCTATCCTTTCATTGGCATCCTCCTGACACCAGACCAGATCTCTCACTCCTCCAGCACAGCATTCCTTTTCTAAGAATCCCCACCTCTCCCACACACATTTTCAGCACGGCTTTAAATTTTACAGATTGACTGGCGTTTTGTGGTTTTCTATTATGCTCCCCCAGGATACACAATTTATGTCTAATAGAAGCTAACATCACACACTCAAGGGAACAAAGCACAGAAAAACAGGGAAACGATGTGTTGTAAGATAATTTGCCATGAACAGCCCAGCAAGTACCATTACAGAAACCTCTATAGCCGCAAGGCCTTAATACTTGAATGACAGAAGTGACAGAATGACACTGAAAATGGAAAAAAAAAAAAACCAAAAACCCTAGGGCCTGTGGGAGGCCAGGGGATGGCCTACCAGGAAAAAGTCTGAAATTCAAATCAGTACCAAAGCTGGAAGATCTGAGCACTAGAAATACGGTTTAGCTTAATCAATATGTAAAATCTGTGTTAGCGTTTAATTCAAAATCCTCTCCCACTTATTTCAGGGGTATCTCAAGTTCCTTCCTCCCATCACCCTTCACACTGGCCCTAAGTATATCAAGCTCTTGTTGCTTTGCTTTGTTTTCTGTAACAGCTTTCAACCCCCAACCCCCAGTGTAGAGAAGTGAAACACTGGCTTTGACCAGAATCCAGAGAAGGGGCTCGGACAACCTCCTCTTTAATTCCAGCAGCACAGAAAGGAGTATTTACAAACAAGTGAACAAGATCCACACAGTCACATGCACTTGTCTTCTGTATAACTAGGATCCTGCTAATGAAAACACAGGGAAGTCTTTAAAATGCCTCCTCTTGTAAGTCCTCTCTTAACGCTGATCTACTCTATGTTCCAGTGCTGAGCTACTAACCTTCCAGAAACCGATACCTTCACCTCAACACAAGAAGCTAAAGAAATGAAGCCAGTAGCCTCTCAAAGAAATATGCTTTGACATTAACCCAGGAGATGCAAATGACCCATGTCAAGTGTGGTATTCTGGAAGTGTTCAAGTGCTCCGCTTTCCTAAAAACAAAACCTCTTCCCAGCTTTGACTGCGGCAAGCCCAGCTCTTACCTCACCTTTCAAGGAGACTGTGAAATAAGATTCAAGAGAAAAGCACCCCAAAGCAGCATGACGCTCTTTGGTCAAGGAAACATGGGGCTTCAGTACTCCCTTGGCCAAGCAGTTCACGGGTTTCAGCTGGCTCAGCTTGTGAGCAGCCTCCCATTATCACATTTGTGGGGTTTGAAACACTGGAACTTTAATGGAGTGGAAAGGCTCTGGGAAATCTGGGTATTTAGAGCTTTTATTTTTCACTCTGGATTTTACACACTGAGCTGTCTCCCCAGAATACTAAGTTCATTCTATCAATATGTAGGATATCTTTTAATACTTTGTACCTGATTGAAATTTATTAATATGGGGTAAAAAGCAGTATCGACAAATGTAGGGTCTCAATTTGCTTGGCCAGCTTCGTTTTGTTGCAAATGTCTTCTGCAATACAAACCCCTTATTTCTTTCTGCATTTTACCTTCAACCCTGATTGCAATATAGTGGTGATCAGCTGGAAAGAAGAAAGGTATTTGACATCTTGACTGTGGCACCCATAAAACCTAGCCACCCATGTGCCCAGTTCTGTGGTGCACACCACATTCACGGCAGAGAGGAAGCAGTCTAGGAGGTTCCTGGAGTGTGTGGAAGACAACTTCCTGACACAGCTGGTAAGTGAGCCTACCAGGGGAGGTGCCTCACTTGACCTGCTGTTTACAAACAGAGAAGGACTGGTGGGAGATGTGGTGGTTGGAGGCCGTCTTGGGCTTAGCGACCATGAAATGGTAGAATTCTCGATTCTCAGTGAAGTAAGGAGGAGGGGCAGCAAAACCGCAACCATGGACTTCCGGAGGGTGGACTTTGGCCTGTTCAGGATGCTGGTTGAGAGAGTCCCTTGGGAGATGGTCCTGAAGGGCAAAGGGGTCCAGGAAGGCTGGGCGATCTTCAAGAAGGAAGTCTTAAAGGCGCAGGAGCAGGCTGTCCCCATACGCCGCAAGAAGAACGGGTGGGGAAGACAACCGGCCTGGCTGAACGGGGAGCTCTTGCTGGGACTCAGGAAAAAGAGAGTTTACCGCTGCTTGTGGAAGAAGGGGCAGGCGACTCAAGAAGAGTACAGGGATCTCGTTAGGTCGTGCAGAGAGGAAATGAGAAAGGCAAAAGCCCAG
>NW_008824791.1:6613196-6636598 GCF_000699105.1 Pygoscelis adeliae
CAGAAGGCCAATCATATCCTGGGCTGCATCAAAAGAAGCGTGGCCAGCAGGTGGAGGGAGGTGATTCTGCCCCTCTACTCTGCTCTGGGGAGACACCACCTGGAGGACTGTGTCCAGCTCTGGAGCCCTCAGCATAAGAAAGACATGGACCTGTTGGAACAGGTCCAGAAGAGGGCCACGAAAATTATCAGAGGTCTGGAACACCTCTCCTATGAAGAAAGGCTGAGAGAGTTGGGGTTGTTCAGCCTCGAGAAGAGAAGGCTTCAGGGAGACCTTATTGCACCCTATCAGTACTTAAAGGGGGCTTATAAAAAAGATGGCGGCAAACATTTTAGCAGGGCCTGTTGCGACAGGACAAGAGGGAATGGCTTTAAACTAAAAGAGAGTAGATTTAGACTAGATGTAAGGAAGAAATTTTTTACGCTGGGGGTGGTGAAGCACTGGGACAGGTTTCCCAGAGAGGTGGTGGATGCCCCATCTCTGGAAACGTTCAAAGTCAGGTTGGATGGGGCTCTGAGCAACCTGATCTAGTTGAAGATGTCCCTGCCCACTGCAGGGAGGGTTGGATGAGATGACCTTTAAAGGTCCCTTCCAATCCAAACTATTCTATGATTCTATGATTCTAAATTATACCACAAATTTACATGTCCCATGGAAAACAGGAAGACACAGAATCTGTTTTCCTAGGAAGAAACATGAGAAATTAGAAAAGAAACATCAAACTAGAGAAATTCTAAGACATTAAAAGAAAATCAGTTAAATGGTTAGCTATTGAATTGGACAAGAAGCCTCCAACTGTGACAAAAAGTACTGGGATAAAACCAGGAAAAGACTTGAGAGATATTTCCATAAATTCATTTAGTATAAGAGAGACCAACGAAGAAAAGAAAGTGACTCAAAAAAGAGTACAGTTTAGAGGCATGTTTTGAGTGCTTAATTCAAGTGCAGATTTCCCAGGAAGAGCATACTGTGCTTACCTTACAACCAGGATATAAAGCTGCCTACTAGGTGACAGGGATTGCAATTGCCACTAACAATGCCAGTGTTGACAAGAAACGGCAATAATATGTAACTTTATGAGGCACAAGTGTTTGTTGCAATAAACAGATGCCTCAACCTTGGGCTAACAAGGGAAAACGTTTGAGGGTCATTGGAGGGAGGAAAAGACTTTGATGAATTCTGCTAATGATGTCTGACTGAGTAGTGAGATACACCCAAATGCATGAGCTGATTTTTGTTAGTGAGCCAAGAAAAAAAAAAAAAACAACCAAGCAACAAAACCCCACCTTAAACTAACATTGCAATAAACTCTTTCATTGCATGGCTGTTTGGAAAGCACATCTTCTGACCACAAGGCTTCTTTATACCAAATACCAAGTAAGTTCAGATAATCTTGTGTGAATTCTGATGCCAATTCAAAGGCACTCAAACTACATTTTGAGCCTCTGTTAGTAATTCAACGCTAAGTCACTAAGCTAATAATTATGAGGCATTTCAAAATCATTCTGTATTGTCCTCAAGTTGGCCTGGTTTTATTTTAGAACAGAAACAATCAATCCCCCTCAGGGTCCCCAGCCCCTCGCCTTTTTTTTCATGCAGGTAAATTCACCGGCATTTTCCAAAACACTGGAAGCAATGTGCAAGAAAACCTATGATCTAAAGACACTAACGGATGTACCAGTACAAAAGTTGGCTCAGAATCAAGGAAGCCATTTATTTCTTAGAGATGTGGTACAATAACTAAGATATTTCAGAGATTTACATTGACTTTACCCCCAACTTTAAACACACAGGTGGAATCACTGACTTCAAAATTATTGCAGGCTTAACTTTAAGCACATAAGTAAACGTTTACAGGATAAAGTTCCCAATATATAATCCATACAAGCCTGATGCTTCATTTCGCTACATGAGAAAGCTGTAAAACCTTCTTTGAATGAAATTCTCTGCACAGTGTAGGCAACTGCAGTGCATTACAGAAGGAATTAAAGGTTTGCTCTAGCTGAAGAAGTTTGAAACTGAGAACAGGAAAGTATACATACCTTTGACACAAACACTGACAAACTCACATTAAATGCAGTCTGTCAGAGTTAAAATCAAACTCCTCTCTTTTCATATAGAACTTGGTTTATGTTGCTGCAATGTAATAATACTTATACCAGAGATAAATGACTTTTCCCATTTATAACACTTTGTACTGAGTAATAACAAAGTATTTGTAAAATTATTCAATTTCCCTCCTGACAGTATTAAACAACGAGGAAAAAGATACAGCTCTCGTAAGTTTACCAAATATATTTTAACATGTAATAGTCAACATTCCACAATACAAAAATTACTTTCCAAAACTTTATTATAGCTAACAACCATACCTCTCTGCACCCCTCCCCATGAAACCTGAAGTCTCTCCAAAGTCCAAATCCTAAATCTCTCTGCCACCTGTCAGTCCCCTAACAAATCTCTTACAGCGCTGCTGCCTTCATCTCCACCACCCTGCCCCAATCAACCAGCTCACACCTCAAGCTGCGATTAATCCAATCTGTCGTGTCTTACACTGACCCATACCTACTTTCTAAGTCTGCCCTACTCCTGCATTACTGTCATGCAACCAGCACCCGGCTCTGTAGCCCAGATCTTCCTTGGAATCCACACAGGCTTCACACCGAGAACCTGTTGTGCATCTATATACTTTGCCTCCTGGCTTGTGTAGCTTCCTGAAAAGGCTTAAAGCAAGGACCCTTTTTGGGACTTTGCTGTTCGTGGCAGTGGCAAGATCTGCTGGCTGGATATGCCCAGCATCAGGACCTTGAGGCAGAAGAAAGGCTATTATGCTGTGCTGGAGACAGGACTTGAAAAGATCTCCCTAGAAGATATTTGCCCATCGCCACTATGGGCCACTTCCTTCCCACTGTATCACTTAATACTCTGCTCCCTGCTTCAGTTCTGTGGCTTTGCCTCTTGTTAGTATTGGATAAAATGAGAGAAGGCACAAAGGTGCAGAGATCGCTGAATGTTATCCAGGGTACTAGGAAGTCTCCTATAGCTCAAACTGCTGTTTGGACACCTATTCATCCAGAAAACTATTTTCTGTTTAGGAATCTATATAAATCAAGGGACACGTACAACTCAACTAAAAAAAAATAAAATCATGGCCTTACTATTACTAACACATTAATATGACAAATATACCAAAAGATTTGGAGACCTTACAGACAATCAAGATTGGCAATAGTATGATCCTTTTTTGGACAGATTAATCTTCTGTTTAATTCCATTTCACCTGAGAGATTAAATCCTGTTCACGGGGAAAGGAAACCCCTGGTAATTCATAAATGCATGCACTTACAGAGAAGCAATTCAGAATGCTAACCTATACATTTTTGGTCAATAAAATAGCTTGTAAAATCTGGAGAATTGTACCAAAAGCATATGAACTCTATGCTCTTGTTTCTAACAGGACAGTATTCTTGCATTACTTCAGAAGGAACCAGTGGCATGTCCCTAGATAATTGACTGTTTTCTTATTTTTTTCTATGCTTACTCTTCGAGCACTTTTATATTTACATACTGTTGGTAGATATTATCACACTGTTAAATATCACAAATGATCACGATGAAAGAGAAAAGGGGGGGGGGGAACCACAAAACCAAAAAGACATGCAAAGATTGAGAAATCTAGGTCATAACTCTTCCTGGTCTTTGTAAAGGAAATACAGAGGAGAAGCAAGGAATATAACAAAGACAACCAACAGCAGTAAATGCCTCCAGGGCTAGACAAATTAAAATAAAATTTTGAATGCTTTCACTGGAAACACAAGTCTTTCTCAAAGGACAGACTGCCTCAAAACAGTTTTCTATTATTTAGGCTGAACTGCTCAACAGGAAGCATTTCAGACTAAGAAGTGAAGAGAGATGACTGGAAGATTTTGTACGTGGGGATTAATAATTGACTAGCATCTCATCAGCTGAGAACAGCTGAGCAGGAAGACGACACATTTTCTAATTTATCACTGGATGACTATGAACGACCAATATGAAAGAGCTTGAAAGAAAGCAGTCATAAGACAAGCCAGTTGAAGTATTTCTGGTAGATGTAGGAAGGCTTGATAGAAAAGACAGGGTGAACCCCAGGTAAAACACTGCAGACCATTCTGCTCACTTCATTCAACAGCAGTCAGTTCACACCACGACACACTGGAAAAGTATAATGTAGCCCAGGCCATCCTGGAAAGAGAAGAGACTGAAAAATATCTGGCTGTCTACCAAAACGAAGACTGAGAGAAGACACGACAGTTATCTGCGTATTACTGACGGAGATTAAAAAAATGAGGAAGATGATGATCAGTTTAGAATTAAAGATGATCTTGACATAAGAAAAAGTTATGTGAATAAGCTGCTTCTAGAAAGTAGAAGAGTGTGCCTGACAATTGCAAGGGAACGGTTCACAGTTTCCTGAATCAGAAAACTATCTGAGGAGGAAAATAAACCAAAACCAAACCAACCAACCAACCAACCAACAAAAAAAAAAACCCAAAACAACCAAACCACCAAAAAACCCAGCTTTTCAGAATGCATATACGGAGGAGGTAATATGTGATGCCTATAAAAAGAGACTGGACTTGATCATCAAGAATATCTCTTATAGCTGTCCATGTTCCTGAATACCATGCACAATTTGCTTTTAAAAGGCATCCAAAAGGCTAGAATACTGTACCTCAAAAAGTCAATCAAATTCATGTCCTTTGGAAAACATGTAACATTCTTCAGGTAAGACTGACAAGTTTTCAGCTGAAATCTCTGATATGACATCTTCTTTTAAGGAATTGTCATGGGAAATAATGCTTTGATCTTCACAGAAGCACTAAAGAAAGTAAAATTTATTTTTAAAAAGGTAAAGTTATTAAAATAGCTGTCACTAACCTACACAAATGACTGAATATATTTTGAAAGATATTTAGATCAAATCAAGATGGCAGCTGAATATAGGAGAAGGAATAATAGAAGATTACGAAACTGCCTCCTGTGTTACTGGGACATACCAGAAGAAAAAAAAAAAAAGCAAAGCAAAGCAGGAGGGAAGGATCAGGAAAACATGTTATATTGGTCAGCAGGCGAGGTGGATACCACTGCACAGCACATTACCTTGCAAACACTGTGATAGGCAGGGGTGGAAGCTCTCTGAAAGTAAATGGAAGGGAAATGCTGGCAAAGCACATTTTGTGTGCATTTCCCTGACGTTGGAACTTGCTTCCTAGCTGGTGTCCCAGAAACCAGAAATCTGTAACCTCTCAACAGTGCTACAAGGCCCACTTTTTCTCCTGAGCTTCTGGAGAGAGAAGAAGCCAAAGATCAGAGGAATTTTATTATGTCTGTTCTGGAGAAGCATTTATTTTACTAGTCTACCTCCTGGGGAACATTCAATGTTGGAGTGGGATGGGCAGTCCATTATGATAACCATTACAAAAATTAAATTCTGTAAGAGAAGCCCAACCATGGGAGGAAAGCCTATTCATCCTATTCATTTCTGTACATAACATTATCTGAAAAAAAGTTGAATTATTAGCTCATCAGTTTTACACACTTGTAAATTCCTAAAACGTAAAAGGACATCAATGCAGGGACTGATATTCTGCCTTCATTTCTGAGCTGCTACTTGGGAAGCATCAGCTGACACACTTTACTTTTCCAGAACTCAGTGACAAATAAATACAGTAAGAACTATTCCCCAAAACAAATGAAAACAAATACTTCTAAAGGAAAGCTAAGGTAAGAAACAAAGGGATCGCAGATGACAGACATCTTGAATCTACTAAGTATGGCATGAAAAGCAAAAATTTCTACCTTGAGAAACTTATGGTTATGTACAATTGCTTCTAAATCCAACTAAGTACGTACTTCTGATGCACCACACACAATATGTATTATGTATGTATATAGAAATAACAATAATTATTAGAAAAAACACATGAATAGAAAAGCCACCCCTCACAAATGAAACAGGGTTGCAGTACTCTCAGCAACAGTTAACAAATGAAAAGCAAGCCTCTGGGAGACCAGTTGGATGTACTGTATCATGCACAGGTACTGATATAAATCAGGAGTCTAGAGTCATATCTTTGCTTACACAATCTAAATCAGCACAGTTAGGAAAGCCAGAATTTGGCAAACTGACAGTGACTTCTAATAGCAGCTGTAAGACACATGGGGATCTGCAAAGTCTAGGTAGAACCTCTACTGCCGGCTGCTGCAAAGGCCCACTGCATTTGTAGCCATCACGCACGATTCCTTTCCATTGCCCTATTTCCAGTGTTTCCCTCCCTTCTGACAGCTTCCCTTAATTTCATTTTGAACGCTCTAATTCTCTTGCTCGTTTCTCTTTGAAGGATTTTTGTCAAGTTACAGCACTTTGAAGATTTTTATCATATTTTATAAACGACATAATAAACGTAGAAGGTTTTTAGGTTGGAATCATGACTTCAGTTTGTTATTACAGAATGCTGATATAACAAATGAAAGATCCAACATTTACAGTGTTTTCTCTTTACTACTAAATCTTTTATCAGTTTCAGAGATACTGTCATTATAAGTGTTCACCACAAAAAAAAAAAAAAAAAAAATTATTATCATTACAGTATTTAGCTTCTGGACCTGATTTCATAGAATCAGGCTCCTAGAAGGAAATCCTAAGGTTTTCTCTTTCCTGGGGTACTGCTACTGACATACTTTCAGCTACAGCAGCCTGTGAAGAACAAGAACACACTTGTTCATCTGTTTAGCTTTCCGAGAGCCAGCAACAGTTTCCAAAACATAAATGACTTAGGTTCCTACTGAAATTTGCAGTTATTGGCAATAGGCCAAATAGAGTTCTGGTTCTTTTACTTGAGCTGAGAAGCTGCATAAAGGCAATATGATGTTGCTAGCTAGTTTTTGTAAGAGATGAAATTCACTTTATCAGCTTAATGGAAAAGGAGTTGGGTGTTCTGCAATCAGGTGAGCAGTGAGCAAAGATGTTAATTCAGACTCAACAACCTAAGGTGCATGGTAAGCGAACACTTCATATTTCTCTCCTTCATCTCTAATGATCCGCCAGATCTTGTGGTCAATAGGTCCACATGAATAATCCCATGATTGTTTCTAAACAGACCAGGTTTTTGAGGTAGTTTTGTATGAACAGTACAGGAACAAAAATCCCTACATAGCACTCTGCTCAAGTGTTTTCCACTACTTTTCCCTTCTATGCAGTCCATAATCTAATTAAAATGTGAGGAAGACCTTGAAGTTATTAGCCCTTGAAAGAATCCCAGAGTAATGCAGAGCATAATGCTTACTTACAAAGAACTTCTAGAGATCCTCTATAGAACAATGTAGCACACACAGGAAAGTTTTAACTTCCTTTCTTCTGTTCCTATGCCTGAACCAAGAAACCAAGCTAGTATTAACATAAAGCACCAAACATTAGCAGCGATAGTGAATCCTCAGCTATTTAAACACCGTGTGTTTCACTAACCACTGTCCACTAAAGTAAAACAAATTCTTTGAAAATCTGATCTCACACAGAGATTTAAGAAGCAGATCTTGAGAACTCAGCTAATGTGGAGAATCAGTGTAAGTCCTATGTTTTTCAAAAAAGCATATGAGAAAAAAAAATATTTCCTTTTATTTAAAAGCACTCTTCTCTCCGCTTCCTTTGGTTAAAAAAGCATATTGGAACAGAGCCAAGCCTGAAAAAAAAGCCTATGCTTTAAAAAGCATCTAGAACTGTCAACAGAGAAGTAAAAATCAGTGATCATAGGTTTGCTGTAACCCATACACCAACTGTATCATTTCTGCAGTCTTTAGGTGTTGTCATCAAATTCCTTTTCTCTATCTGAAATTTCGTCTCAATAGAAGTTGAGGAATTTAGATATTTGGGACAAAGAAGTTAACAGCCTGCTCCAGAGCAGCAGCTCCATCCAACTGCCAGATATTAGGAAATCATGCCCATCAATTCCACAACATGTATAAAATATGGTGAACACATCTTGCGCAGTCACTATATCCTTTTCATTGTGCTTAAATAAAAAGTCTAGACTCCGAAGCAAAGTGTTTTGTCTGGCTGGAATCTGAAAACTGATTTCATTAGGCCAACACACAGCAATATATGTCTGTGTCTCATGTGTTCACGATACTTTCATATCCGAAATGCAATGCACTGCCTATGAAAATTCTTTGCAGATAGCCATAAGGGCTCAATGCTCAACACCATGACCAGATTTACAACAGTACACCCATTCAGATAGCAAATAAAGCAACTAAATTTCCAGCAGAGTTCTATTCAAGTATGGCAAGCTCTCCTAATATGCTGCTTTTGACAGTCTGGTCCCAAATACTTAACAACCAAACGAGGGCAGACAAATTGAAAAAAAGCAATCAGAATTCGTATTAACCATTGGGAGGGAAGAGTCGCCTATCTGAAAGTTGGGGAATAAGAACTGACAAAATGCTTTAGTCGATGATAACTGGGTCCACCTCAAAAGGGAACATCCTCCCCAGAGTCCCTCTTCCATAACTGTGTTGCACTTCACAAGAATGAAAACAAACATTATCTTGCTCCATCTCAAACTCTTCTACACTGGTTATTAAACTATTTAGTCAATAAATGACTGACATGTTGGCTCAGTGTAGATGTCTCTCAGATGAAAAGGGCATGTCAACAGCAATAGCCTGCCCCTACCAATCTCCTTTCAGTGAGGCTTTGTACTGTTCTTTGCTATTTCTTTGTTGGTAGAGCTGCTTTATTCCGTGGTGACCTACAATTTTAATGAGCATGTTACATTACCAAAGCTGTTAATAGTTGCTTTGTTTACATCTATTCTGGAAAACATACCAAAATAAAATGCATTAAAAGCAGCAAAGAGGACATACAGGCTTGTATAACTGCTGTTTCTAGTGCTGCTAACATAGTCCCTCAGCCTAAGAAAGGAAAAGGTGATTCATGTTTTGGCAGTCTCCTTAGTATGTAGCAGAACTTGGGACCTTGAATGGCAGAAGGATTCTGGCCAGAACTACACCGGTGAGCATTTGGACTGTGTACACACAACATTATGTAGAAATCTCAGCTCTCTCAGTATTGGAAAGATCTTACAGATGCTAGGGCCAAGTATTTCCCAAATATAATTGCAAAGGGTAAAGAGCAGTCAGCAAGTTTGTTAAGAACTATTATCATCATTATGATTCCAGCTTTCTCCCTCCCAGGGTCAGCTAAAGTTTGTAGGGGGAAAAAAATATAGCAACATATTTCATGATTCTTCTAAAAAAACCCCTCAGAACTCAGGCATCTGCTTCCTCTTCCAAATCTCTTCTGACAAATGTTATATATATTATACTGAAGTAGATATATATGATTTTTTGAGTCTAATGTAATTATAATGTTTTATGTTATCTGATGGAAAACTGAAACTGTAAAATGACCTATTATCTTAATCTAATGTGAACTTCTGCATTTAGGAGGATTTAAAAAAAACCAACAAAACCCAACACTTTTATATTTAGAGACTAACCATTACACTGAAAATTCCACATTCTTTTTACCAAAATAGAACAAGAACTGGAGAAACACAGTAACAGTTGCCTACCTAAATTCATTTCCACATACCTGCTCCTGTATAAGTGTCAACAGCAAAAGCGTGCAAGGAGGAGCAATGTTTCATGCATGCCTTCACAGTCCTTCTGCACTCTTAATATGGTCATTTTCAAACCTTTTTTTCCTTCTTCTTTTTCTGTGCACTCTCTTCACAGACAAGCTTCAAATTTTGTTCTTCATCACCACTTTCCTCCCCATCAGAACCGCTGAATATGAGAAAACTCTGGCCTTAAGTGCCATGAGAAATCACAGAGGAAAACCACGGCAGAACTAGGAATGAAATCCAGACCTTTCAAACTCACAGGTTTAGCCATTGGACATGATCTAATCAGCAGAGAAAAGCACTGTGGACCTCAGAGGTTATGTACTGGAAGCAGTGGCTAAACTACAGGGGAGGGAATACCGAAGAGACAGTAAAGGAATGGTTATTAAGGCTTTGTTAGCTTTGTTTGTTGCCTTAAAGTGAAAATTCTACCTTTGGAAGGTGAAACTATATTTTGAGTAAAAATATCAGGAGAAGATTTTACAAAGAAGAGCTCCTTTATTTCAATAGCACTAGAATATCTGAAAAATTTCAATCAGGCTTCAGATCATGCTATGCTACTACAACAGCCTTGGCAAGTTTTTTGTAATGACCTTGTATTAAAGGTGGAATCTGACAGGTTTTCATTTCTACATGTCTCAGTGGTGAAAGCTTGTAACCATAAATAAATGCTCTTTCAAACTACTGTGAGTTATGGAGTTTCCCTAGGCTCTATATTGGATTCACACTTTCAACATTTATACACTTCCACTAGTTTGTATTTTTTGCCATAATGTTGCAGTGTGTCATTTTTATGCAGATGATACCCTGATTTATCTATCCCTCAATAAAGAAAACTCTGTGACAGCAGAGCTAATGCCTGACTGATGTTAATAACTGAATAGCTCAGAACTTTGTGAAGATAATGCAAATAAGACAAATAGCAGTATTTGGGTCTCCTTTGCGTACATTTATTTCATCCTGTTCCTAACATGGACAACTGCTGTTTTACTTGCTTGATTTCAGGATAATTTTACCTTGAATGAGAAATATGCTTGGCTAATTACACGTTATGACGAAAGGATCTAAACTGTAGGTCTTCCATACAGGGAATTCTGGTCAACGCAATTTATCCTGGTTTGTCTGATTTTCAGTCAAAACAATGGGATGAATTAAACCTATTATTTACCGAGATGACAAATACTTAATGTAGAGTGATGCAATAAACTTTATCATATGCTGTAAGAAAATCAAAGAGATGGTTGGGTAGAACGTGACCATTGATGAACATCTGGTGAAGTCTCGAGGAACAAACTGATTCCTAACTAAAAGATAATGAATCATTACACAACCATCCAGGCAATAACAGAGTATATTTGTACACATTCTTCACATGATCCCTCCTGACAAACTTCAAATAAGCTGATACCAATTTCATTGACATAATGAGAACAAACAAAAGAAATCAAGTGAATAAAGTCCAGAGTGATCTTTGCCTCTTGCATAAGATGCATTTAGACAGTGTATCAACTGCTATGATGATTTATATTAGAGATTGAGATGTATGCTTTAAGTAGCGTTGTTAAAGCTAAATTTAATCTTATGTTTCTGAAGGAAAATCAGTCTCCTCTTTTAAAAGCAAAGCAGAAACAACATACCTCTGCATTTGTTGAAGAGATGACTGAAATAAAAAAGTGATTTTCAATGGAACTCAAAAATCTCCTGGATATCCAACAGGCTATGGAAAATAGTACTATTAATATAAAACTTGTGAGGAAAGTAGAGTTAAAAGCATTTACAGCACTTAAAAGTGTAGTATTAAGTCAGAAAAAAGTTTGAAGGTATACCCCTATCAATAGGATATCCCCTAGAATCCACAGAAGTACAGCTTTTACAACAGTTTTGGAGTAAGAATAGAGCATTTTGTATAGATAGACTGAGCAGGTAGTACAGTAGTACTTCGTTATGAGAGGCAGATGTACTATGATATGAATATTATTTCTCCCTGAGAAAATTAAAAATAGAACTTCATACATAGCTAAAATGGGGGAAAGGAACATGGCAGAAATAGCTGCTAATCCACCACATTTTTATATAGATTGGATAGTACGAATTCTGCAATGTTAAGGCGGTTACATCTTCTCCTCTGCAAAAAGTCTCTTCTTGGGACCTGGGACTCTTCTTGGGAATTTCACTATTTCTAATCTGTGGGCCTCAGGAATCTTACGAACAGGAAGAAATGTTGTATTTCTCAACAAGCAGATGATAAGATATCTTTCTGGAGGACTTGCTTTCTCCTCCTGCAAGAGCAGTTGGCCTTCATAATCTCCTTTTTTTTTTTTTATAAGAAGTTGTCATATTCATCCACACCATTCCCAATACCAAAAAACCTATCAGAAATTCCTGTTTAAATTTTGAAGGGTTATTAAGTCAAATGTCTAACTGCATGAAGTTAGTGGGCAGCTCTGGAAATAACTTTTTAATAGCAGCTGACATAGCATGTATCTGAGAAGTGAAAATGTGGAGTGCAGAACTCCATTCCTCAATTAATTACATTTGAATGAAGACATTCGGCCTCTCTCTTTCACCTGCTGATGGAAAATTGACGCATCATTAGCAGCTCTGATAAGACCACTGAGCCTGGAAACCATTGTTAACTGCTGCCAGAAGATATCTGCAACAATATTGTCACAAAAAAGTCACAACAGCCCTTCTTAAGAGGTCAAGAGGTCTTCAAACCCGTGTTCTGATAGAGGAAATGCTCATTTATAGAGCTCAGGTTGAACAAATCTCATCTGGTGCACTAAGGAACAGTCCTTAAAGTATTCATGCACTGAAACAACTCTAGTCAGATAGTCTGAGATTTTCAGGTGGCATCTTTGGTTTCTGCTTTATCAAATTCAGTGCTATGAATGACCATTTTCATGTTTAATTTTACTCCTTACTCTTTCAAATCCTTCTGAACTAGTCTTCTTGGAAATGTCACAGGTATTCTGTCCAGAACATGAGTGTCCTGTGGCAGCATGTGCCCAAGGTAAGTCCAAAGCAAGATCCTTCTTTCTGTGCAAAATCCAAGTATTTACCCTTTCTGGAGATCACCAAAAATTTTCATGCAGTTTCTTCTAGGTAACAGAAGGTATAAAAAATAAATAAGAAAACCATGGTAAAATAAAGCAATGATAGCGCAAACCTAACCTGGAGCTGTGGAATCTCTGATGCTTGATATACTTCAATTTGACTGGAAGGGTCAGAGCAACCAGATCTAAGAGGGCCTTACTTATGCAGTGGCTAAGTCCAGATGACCTGCTGACCAGATAACCTTCCAACCTAAATTGATTCTAAGTGCCACGAAGTAAGGGTAAACTAGGGAGTTCAACAGCTGCTTTATACCACTTAACACAAAGAGCCTTCAGCAAAGTCTGAGAAAATACTTAAGGAAAGAGCTCTGAATGCAATGTTTGAGAACAAGGGCTCTAATGTTCTGCTTATAGACAATCCCACAAGGAGAGGGAGGAAAGTTGGAGACCAGCAGGAGTTTTCTCATGCTAACAAAGTGCAAACAAAATTTCAAGACAGGTGGTCCCATAGAATATCACCTACTATCGTGCTCTGGAACCCTCAGATCTCAGGGCAGGCATGAGTGTCAACTTCACCTTGCTGAAAATGGCAGCACAAATTCCAAACTTTCAGAAAGGAAAGATGAAGATCCATCAATTGGAGCGTAGATGTAAGAGTGCTGGATTTCAGGGAGATAAACGTCAAAAGAGAAACTCCTCTTGCAGCAAAGCATTTCCTCGGTTGTGAGTTTCCATTTTCAATGCCATATTAGACAACTGGTTGCCAGTTAAGTGTTTGTTATACTTCAAAAGGAGGAACAGATCCTTCTTTACTAGGATGTGAAAAGCTGTAAGACATCAGCTACTTTATGTTTTCCACCACAGGAGATTACAAGATGGGTCCTATGTTTTTGGTAAAAGACAGAACTATTGCAGGACTGAATTCCTTGTGGATATTGGGTATCTTCATCACAGGGCTGTTCAGCACCAAAGGAAAAGCTGATGACTTTTTGAAGGCACTGTGCAACTGAGAAAGAGAACTCCAAAGATAACGCATAGCTACAGATTATGAGATTTTCTCTTATCACAGCGTCAAACCCAGTTTACTATATATAGTTTCAGCTGTTTATAAAATATGCATGTGCATTTCTGAAATAAGGGTGTGTTAATGTTCACAGATGAGTGGGGCCCATGAATACTTCTGACTCATTTTAATATTCCTGTGCCTCCAGGGCAGTTTCTGTTTGAATGGGTAATGAAGTAATCACTGAATACTGATAAGATTATGATTATTTGTGCTGAAAGTTTGCTTCTGTGGATGTGTTTTGTTTTTTTCATTGATTATAAAGGTCTTAAACTCTTGATCACTGTTACACAGCATCACAGCCAAGTACACGACAGTACAGAAAAGAGTAAAGCAAACTTCATAGCATGCATAGACAAATACGTGAATTCGACTTTATCCACTTCCCTCACCCATGAAATCCAATGCATGCAAAGTTTCTGAGAAAAAGATTTTACAAAAAGCCATGCAAGAGTTTAAAAAACCTGAGCTGTATATTAATTATTGATTTAATTATTCTAATACATAAACACCATCAGTTGGCTGTGTTTTCTTGGATTATTATTGTTCTACATCTTCAAGCTAGACAATGTATATAATTGAAATTAACAAACACCATGAATATGAGAGTTCTTAACTTCTGAACTACATGTAACCAAGCATAAATATTTGCCTTAAAATCTGATGTTTAATAATCAAACAACTCAACTTTATCTACGAGAAATGTCAGATAAATTTTAGTAAAATATCTCTGTTCAGGATTTTCTATGAAAATATATGTTCATATATACACAGACATACATATATATATACACACACACACGTATGCATACATTTATATGTACATGCAAGTAAAAATACACCCTTCAGGTTACATTTGCTATATCACTGCTTCATTGAAACTCAGGAAATGGTTTAAGGCACAACTGACCTTACATGATGAGTTCTCAAAGGTTTACTTCTTTGTCACACTGATTTGTGACAATCACCTTGCTGCTCTGAAGTCATAAATCTCTGTAGAGATTATAGTATGCCTCTATGTATATTGGTATGCTATGAGAAACAGTGATGATCATTTTATACTAGTCTGAAAAGATGGGGGATGCTTAGGAGACACTTATGTTCATTGTTCTCTGTTCAGATATTTATGACTATGTCTAGAGATTAAAAATATATATTACATTTACATATTTATGAGCATTTTTATGTAATATCTTCATTTCGATTAAAATGCCATCAATATCCCTATGTTACTATAATGCAAGTCAAAAATCTAACTACAAGGCATTTGGGTTTTATCTTTTCCCCAAAAACTTTCTAAATTAAAACACTTAAAAAAATACAGTATGAGTAGTGATGACTGCTAAGCAATGAAAATAGTCTGCACTTAGGGGCAATTACAAAATTGTAAAAACCTAATCTATTATACCATAAGATCTAAAAATATCTTTCTCGGTTTTGAGAAGCAGAAAAAACCTTGTGAGAAAATACATGGGCTGCAGAACCATGCAATGCAAATTGATGAGTGCAGGCAGAAACTCACCTCTAGCTTTGCTCTTTGTAGCAGCCACTGGAAGCAAGGAAAAGATTGCACAAGAAGAAGAGAACAAAGATAGATTAGACAGAAGTTTGAGCAAGTAAGAATACAGAGAAACTTTATCACTATCGATTCAAAGCTAACAAACACCGTTTCTAGGATTATTTGACCTATTTATTTGAGACACTGCAGTTCTATGAGATAGTTCAGATCTATGATTCTGTCAAAAGACTTGTGTTAAGAATTTAGAAAACATATCACAAAACACACTCAAAAAGCATGGCAAGGAGTGCAGAAAAATCATGGACCATTAATCACAAGTATTTGAAAGCATGTGTACACACATTTGTGAATTCTAAAACTTACAGCACAATTTGTCTTGGCAAAACTACATTCTGAAGTACCTAAGTCTTACGTCATTCCCTTGTTCTATTTCTTGAAACATCATTCTCCTGTGAAGCTGATGCAAACAAACATCAGTTAAACTGCAGGTACTCCAATTATTTCTAATCTATGTTATATGATCATTGTTTTTCTTCATTGAAGCCTATATCTTCAGATTATTCTTGCACTCTAACGGAGCACACAAAGCAAAAGGAGCAGACAATATTTTGACAAACAACGATCAGTGTTCAAACTCACAGGAAAAGGGGAAGACAAGGGGAAGACAATACAGCCTTCCTTGAGTCTCCTGAAGCAAGAGTTTCATGCTATTAGTTCTAAAGGCGCAACAGGGTCACAAAAATAATGATAGGAACTTAAAATGTTCCACTAACACCTGCCCTACCACCAAAGTCAACAGAATAATTATTTTCTGTTTTCTGAGGCTTGTGGATAATGTTGGTGATATACAATATTAATCAGAACCCAAAGTGAAAATGGAATCACTCCATTAGCTGTAAATTACATGAAAGATACTATCCACAACTCTTTAAACTCTCAAGTGCACTCTGAAAAGGCATTCATTCAAGAGCATCTTCAGGAAAAAAAGGTACCTCAGAAAAAAAAACATAATTCCTCCTCTGCTGTCCCTTCTTGTACTTTAGAACTACGTTAACAATTCAAAGGCAGCTACACTTGTGACCAAAAGACAGGAAAAAAATGAGAAAGACGAAGTCCCCTTTCTGCTCGATTTGCTTCTCTTGTTCACACCTAAAGGTTTTAAGTTGTTTGAGTGGGGTTTTTTTGTTTGCTTGGTTGTTTTTTTTTCTTCTTTTTTTTTTTTTTTGTCTGGTCTGGCGTCTCACCAAACAGTCTTTACTAAGACAAGTAAGGAGAACATGGCAGTGAAGGCCAAGTTGCCACATATGAAGAAATTGTCGAAAAAATTAAATTTTTAACTTTATGAATTCATCCAAAAATGTCAATTCTCTAGCTTTTTTCTTTGGGTTTTTTTGTTTGTTTGTTTTTTTTAAATTTCTCCACTGATCCCTCCTCTACTTCCTGATGCACCATTCTGCATTGTCATCATTCTCCTGGCAGTGAAAACAAAATAAAAAAAGCAGTACCATGATGTCTGAAATCAGCATTACTCCACAGAACAACTCTGCTTTGGGGAGGTACAACAAATGCAGGTACTTCTGCAGAGCTCTTTCCATAAGGCTGTTTAACAAGACATACTCACCTGTAAAACAGCCAGTAAATCTTACATGCACTAAAAATTGCTCGTGTAGTAAACAAAATTAATGGTGCCGTTCTAATTTTATAATAAGTGAACAGTTTCTCCTTCATGCAAATATAAGTTGATAATGAATGCATTTAGTTCATCAACCTGTTCATTTTCTCATGCTTTCCCTTCTCTTTCAGTCCTGAGGATTACATCTACATGAACACATTATCACTTCAAGCCAGAATAATCATTTAAACTTAACAAAGGTCTGGATGAAACACATCCCCCCCAATTTAAAAGCAACAGGAGACTTTAAACTCACATCAATCATTCAGAATAAAAAGATATATATGTGTGTGTATGTATACGAAAAATTATATGTGTATGTTGTGTGTGTATGTATACGAAAAATTATATGTGTATGTTAATTGTTCAGTATAAATATACATACGCATATATGCATATGTACATGTATGTTTATCTATGTGTATGGTTACATATATACATGTATACTAAAAGAATCCAACCATTCTATGATTAGACAGTTTTAATTTGAAGCATGAGCACTGGGTAGAGAATTATTGCCTATCATGTATCAGTAAATAAAGAAAAGATATAGATGAGGTTGTACGTTATAATTGGAAGTAGGACAGGTTACTAAGCTTGTTAAACCAATTATAACTCTCTGCAAATCCACTAATAAGGACTAGATGACAGTAACCTTCTTAAAAATGTCATGTTCAATACTTGTAAGTTTTTCCATTGACAGCATGGTCCAATTACAAGTCAATTCGTAAAGTTCAAACTGCACAACAGCCAAATTAGCTGAAAATGGTCTTTCAAAATATAATCCTGTCTACTGAAGGGAACTAGCTGGAGCTGTTTCCATCAATGACTCATCTTTTTGATACCTAGTGTGAGGAAAAAGTCCCTTTCATTGTTATCATTGAGGTTGGTATTTCTTTTTCCAAAGGTGAAAGAATTTCTCTCTTCCCTCTTTACTCTCCTTGTCACTCTGTGCAAAGAGAAGACAATTTTCAACCTATAGCCAATACGTTTGAAAATTTTTATCCACCTCTTCTTATTATTATTACATGAAAAGTCATAGGAGGAGACAAGTGTAGATAAATGTTTCAAATGAGCATCATCAAGACTGAAATTTAGTAGAGGGAGGCTGATATCTTGGTTAGAGCATTGGATGTGGGATAACTCAGCTTTTTATGCCACTGAAGTCAGTGACAAAAGACCTGTGGGTTTCAACAAACAACATTACCGTCAAAGGATCTACATTCGCTTTAAGACTTCAACAAATCAGTTGATTTCTCTGCATTTCACATCACACGGTCTCTTTTTCCCTACCTTGACTTCCTTGCTTGCTGACTAAAGAGACAAGTTCTTCAAGGCAGTGAGTCTCCCACTTCTCAAAGTCGTATACTTGTAGGACACTGATTTGAAATTTCTGTAATACAACTAAAGTGGATTAGGACTGGCCAGTAATAATTTATGGGTACAATGTAACCTGAAAACTGGAATTTACTGTATTTGGCAGACACTTACTTTACTTGGCTAAATTAACAAGCCAATCAGGAAACGGATAAAAAGGAAAGGCAATGACTTCTGGTATTTCCTCGTGTTCAGGGATTTCTTTAAAAAACAGAAGACATTTA
Organism: Pygoscelis adeliae; assembly: GCF_000699105.1. Lineage (NCBI taxonomy): Eukaryota > Metazoa > Chordata > Aves > Sphenisciformes > Spheniscidae > Pygoscelis > Pygoscelis adeliae. The sequence goes on from NW_008824791.1 coordinate 6,631,773, forward strand.
CAAGGGCATTTGTCTTTAGTTACTCTGCCTTGTCTTTCTTAGGGAATTGATTTCGGATAGGGAGGCATACTACAGAAAAGTGTGAACAGTGACCTTTGTTGGAATTTAATTTCCAATTTAAGGAATTTAAGGAAGATTTTAAAGACCAGAGAAGAAAGAAAGACGAAGAGGAAAAAAAGACCATATTCTCAAAAGTCAGAGCTACTAGATTTCTAGTTAAGACAGAAAAAAAAAAAAAATCTCTTCTATTAATCCTTAGTTCTATCAAGATTAAACAATATTTTATTTTCTGAAGGCTCTTCTGGTCGCAGCGTATGCTGCGCTGCTGCTCGCTGCTCTCACAGAGCAGCAAGAAGTCAAGGTCAGAGATCTCAGGGGAGTCCACTCTGCGGGATCAGGAAAGGGGATGAAAATTGTGCCAAATCCTGAATCATGGCAGTTACTTTTCACAGAACTAAGGTTTTTAGGGTATTTTTAAATCAGAAAAGCATTTCTGCTGTAGCTGTGCTGCTGAAACAATGTTTCTAAAAATCATTGCCTGAATGTAAAAAGCTGGATTCAAATTTCAAAAACCCTAATATACCCTTGCTCTCAAACATCTGTAATATATTGTCCTTTATTTTTCTGTGCTATATCTTTCTGACTTCTTGCTTTTTGTATGCCAACAATTGCTAAATTACATTCTTTGATAAATGGTGGCTACAAGTTGTTCAATATTTTCTCCACACTCAGCTGTCTCTATGCTGTTCAATTTTGTGGACATTTTTAGACAGATTTGATCTAGCATTTATTTTATTTTTCTCTTATATGTGATTTATTATTCGATTTGGGGTTTTGTCTTTTGTTTTTGGAAAAAAACATGTCCTTCCAATTACTTCAATAGCTCAATAAAAATAAAAAAGGGAAAAATATTTCCCCCAGATGTCCAGCTTATCTAACCTTTTATTTCAGAAAATAAGGAGAAAGAAAGAAGAAAAAGTGAAAAGTTTGAGGTCAGTGTCTTGTTCTCATTTCATCTATTACATGTACTAAGAATGCAGCTAGAGGAAAAACCAGTACAATATCTAAATGTTATAATGATTAAATAGCTCTTTTCAAGAAAAGAAACAAGATGAAAGTCACACTCATAAAGCACATTGCATTGATTTTCTCCTGAATACAGCAAGCTACAGTTCCAGCAAATCTAGAGGTCCTCTCATCTTCAATAAAAAATTAAGACATCAACAGTCTGTAAGATGGACATATTTATTCAGCTGTATTTTTACTCCATTCTTAAAACCTTTTGTGATCATGGAATACTAAAAATTATCAGAGAAGAAGCATACGTTAAAAAAAAAAAAAAACCAACAAACCACCTACACACCCCTAACATAAAATGCAGATTTCCAATTTTCAAAAGAAAATGAGTTATTTTTACACTACTTAAATTCAGAATGTTCTTTTTCATTTTATGATGACAATGACAACAACCGCATTTTTTTTCCTTTGGATAAACTGATGGATTATCACCAGTCATTTAGGTCACCTAAATGCCAGCTCTGATTTTCTGACTGGAAAAGCTCCTCTGTGTGACAGAAGGCTTAGCAGGATCATTTTCTCCAGAGAATAATGCAAATTATTAGGTTCTCACAGACTAAGAGACCCATTCAAAGCAAGGATACCAGTATATGCTGTAATGCAGCATGCTTCACCACCTCCTTTTCAACCACAGTGTTTTCCAAAAGCCACTGAAGGAGAAAGAAACCACCATCACCACCTGAAATTCTTAGTGAGATTTTGAGTCTCCTGCATTGCTGCCTAGTCTTGAAGAGTGGCCAACAGATGACAGAGAAACATGGGACTTTGGGAGTTCTTTTAGATTAGGATACAGTTTAAAAAAACTAGATACATTCTCATGGCTAAATCCATTTACTTCTGATTTTCTGACCTCTCATTTGATTGCCTTTATTGAAATGCCTTTGCATTTTATAGTGAATATTCTTTTTTATATGTAAGTTCTGCACACTCTTCTCATGGAGATTTCTAAAATATCAGTTAGTGGTATTTGGAGATATAATCAGAATACACATATTCCTAGATAAGTCTTCATCTCTTTATTTGTATAACCATTAAAGATCTGTGCAGTCATGCATATGTAATTATATGGAATTCAAATACGTGACCTTCTATTATTTATTCTATCTTTGCATCATTCTATCTACAACACAAGTTCCTAAGATGACATCAGGTAATTTCCCTCAGAAAGAGATACATTTCGCTTACTAAACTCATTGATTGATCTTCGAAAAAACAAGAACCGTTTTGGTTCTGACAATTTAATACATTTTTTGCCTCACAGTTTAAAAGAAAAACTACAAATTAACCGGTATGCAAAAAAAAGTATGTGATTTTGCAATGATAAAACAATGATTAATTTCTTTTATTGCAATGATAACATTAAATGTGTATAAAATATAATACATATTGTGTATATATGCTATATAATAGGGATTATGCATCTATATAGTGATGTGTAATCATTTTTCCTCTTAGAACGTAAAATATGTTCTTGAAGATACAATTGAAAAGGGGACAAAAATGCGAATTTGGAAGGGTCATGAAGAGGTCAACTGGGTTTGAAGCAGCATGAATTATGTTTGGACCTCTCCTAACATTACCTAACATATTGTTAAAACCTTTGGTGACAGGGACTCCAAAAGCTCTCCAGGTAATTGTTTCAGTGCACAGTTGTGCAATGGCAAACTCTTTTCCTGACATATAACCTAACCATCATACACAGGAGACTAGCCCAATTACTTAACCCTTCTCATACCTTCCATGAGTATAAGTAACAACAGAACACATACTTCTTTAATGTAACCCTTTGCATGTTTGAAGACTTGTTATTTCTTTTCTGTGCCTAAACAATCACGTTCTTCCACTGGCTTAATATATGGTTTCCAACTTCCTCTTTATTGTCTTTCCTTTTTTTTCCCCTGGATTTTCAACAATTTATCCACAGTGATCTAAAATCAGGCATGATAACCAGCTGAGATGGCATTAGTGCAAAGTGGAATAATTACTTACAATGCCTTCTACCTAGCTCTTTGGCTGTGCATTCCAAAATAGCCCTTGGCTCTAATGGAACAGCATCACATTGTGTTCAAGCCCACAATGACCCCTTAGTCCTCCTCTCCGTATTGTTGTACACCTACCTATTGACCATTTTGGTTTCACATATTTATTTTATCCTTTCTGAATACAGGACTTCACCCTTGTCTTTAGAAGATTCTCTTGCTTTAAAGTTACTTCCTCCATTTATTAAGGTGATCTTGAATACTAATACACCCCTCTCCAATTCCATGAATAAATACTAACAGGACTGTTATTCTATAAAGAACCAACCTATCTCCAAGCTACAGACTGTACCACATTATTTTTGTATATCTGCTACTCTATTGAAGAATATAATAATTCTTGACAGCAGTAGCAGACGTTCAAATCCAAGACTAACAAGGTCATAAAGGACTTCAGTTGTGTTCAGTGTGTCTACATTCAGCCCGTAATTAGCAAAAAAACCCCAAAAACATAAATAAGCAACTTGTTAAACAAAACAAAACAAAACTAATCCATCTTACCTAATGTCTCTCCTACACACACTATAAAACCTGTAGGCAAGCCAGACAAACTACATGAGCTAATGCGCAGACCCAAATGACAAAACACTACTATATACTACCGCATCTGGCAAACCTATGAACTGACCATACATCCTGGGCAATAATAGTCAAGTATTCTGTTACTAAATGACAAACAGAAAATCAAAACAGCAGTTGCTGTATATTTATTGTGCTCTGTGAGAAAAAGCAATGTTTAGAGAAGTTGCTTTTAAAGCAGACTTTTCTGTATAGGATGCAGCAACTCTAGAAACTATTAAATTACATTTTACTTGGTGAAACTCTGAAAGGCAATGTGACGAAGGAGCACAGGTTCCAGCATTTTGGTTTTTCCCCCACCCTCTCACTCTAGAATTCAATGCCAGGTAATGACAGAATATTTTCCGGTGTTCAGAATCTTTCCTTTTCAACCCAATAGAATATAGATCTGTGAAATAGTAATTACTGAACCCAGAAAATGAAAAGCAATTCATATACTGGAACGGAAAACTAAAATGACTGTAAGCATCTTTCAAACTTCCTAATATGCTGCTAAACACATTAAATATTTTAAAACTGCGACTAGATTATCACATGCAACGACTTTTATTATGTGATACTAATCACAAAATATTGAAGAACATGCAGCTCCATTTTCTTTCTGAAAAGTAGACTATAAATAGAGTAATTTTGTTCTCGATACTCATTAGAACTAGCATGATGGAGATCAGCAGAAGCATCTTATAATCTAAACATCACCAGAGTTCAGGATTCCAGCTGTAGCTGATTCACATTAGCAGCTGGAACACATAACACAGCATATTACTGTAAAGTGAAACTAGAAGATGAGTATAATCATGCCCTAAAGGCTTCTCTTAAAGGCATCCAGATAACATGATTTGCCTGTCCCAAAATGCAAACTTTATGTATGTTATAATACAGCTGGACATATAACTTCTACAAGCAATGCAAGTCGCAAATAAGCAATTTCATCATAAGCTGGGTTTCCAGAAAACATCACACAAATTTTACTTACAAATAAATAATATAGTTTGTGAACAAGAGTAAATATTCCCAGTTAATGAGGGAGGTCCTGGACGACTGGAGGTTTGCTGACGTGATGCCCACTTACAAGAAGGGCCGAAAGGAGGATCCGGGGAACTACAGGCCTGTCAGCCTGACCTCGGTGCC
>NW_008824791.1:6637708-6662720 GCF_000699105.1 Pygoscelis adeliae
TTGGAACAGGCTGCCCAGGGAAGTGGTTGAGTCACCATCCCTGGAAGTATTTAAAAGACATGTAGATGTGGCACTTAGGGACATGGTTTAGTGGGCATGGTGGTGTTGGGTCGGCGGTGGGACTCAATGATCTTAGAGGTCTTTTCCAACCTTAATGATTCTATGGTTCTGTAATTTTTATATTTTATTTTATCAAGGTAACAGAATATTTTAAGAAGTACGTATAAAAACAACTCCGAAGTAGTAGAATGAAGAACTCCGTATGGCTGTAGGTGTGGTTGTCAGGCAGAGATACAAGTACTCAGTTCTGCTCTCAGATCTCTTTTACAGTTATTTCAAAACTTACACCAAATATTTGAAAAGCTTTGATATTCATTCAGCACCCCAGACAAACTATCAAAATTGTTCAGGATACAAAACGTGTGTACCCACATACTCGCCCAATTTCTGTGTTTATGTCAGGTCTCCAGAAAGAGTAGAAAGGAAGGGATCCTGCTTGGATACACTTAGCAAACTACTTCTGCGCAAATTGGCTGTCATCACATTAACTGTGATTGGGCACAAGCAGCTGTAAGCAGTGAGCTTATGTTTCTTCTCACATCTGCAGATCAATGCATGCAAATCACTTCAAACTATGTCTTGTCCATTTTGCTCAACCCAAGAGCATGTGACATTCATGTCTCATGTTAGGGTTTGGGGTTTTTTTAAAATGTATATGCTGTCCTGCATGATTACAAATAGACATTTTCTTAGTCTACTATGTTTATTTATATTATTTTCCACTCACACTCCACAGCTCTGATAACCTACAAAGTTTCAAGAGTTCTTGTACTTGAAAATAAGCCCTTACACAGCCAGCACAAAATCAGAAACTTTATAATCAAGAGCAAGGAGCTAGGTGGGCAGACAAACAGCTAGGGTTCTCCTTACCTTACCTCTACATACAACTAAGTCATCTACTGTAAACACAAAGAAGGTTTTGAGAAGCCAACTGGCTTTATCGCGTGGTTACTTTCCCTATTTTTTTTTTTTTTTTTAAATATCACAGCCCACGGGATCTCTGTATAAAAAGTGTTACATCACATCCATAATGGATCACCTGTATGAAATGCTTTCTTAATAAAGTATGTATTAAGGGCCACTGGGACAGCAATTGAAGCACGTGGAAACAAGCACATATCTTAAAGGATAGAAAATTAAAACCTTGAACAGAAAAATAAGATTTTTTTTTTATTATTATTATGCCCCAAATATTATCAATTTAGGCTTTTCCAGACATTAGAAGACAAACTTGGGTAGCTGACAAGACTGATGAAAAAAATGCTATAATAAAGTAAGTGCAGAGCTCAATTGATAGGATTTTCATAAGTTTAAATGGATGTCAGTAAATATGTTCTAAATCTAAGCTCTTCTTCCGTTGGAGAATGGGAATTTCAGATGCGACTTTTCAGTGACAATTTTATTCAGCCATTAAAAATTCTACACAGAATTTTCTTCATCACCACTTGCAATCACTGCAGATGTCATGTCAAGAAATACACTGGAAAGCTTTACTCCTTGTCTTGACCTGATACATTATAGCCAATCCTCTTAACACCTTCTGGAGAGTAGGTTTCAATATTATGGAACATAATGACTGCTTTAGAACTAGTGAGGCTTACAGGATAATTTAGAGATATTAAAATACCTTCACAAATAAGGGACTATATATAATACTCCTGAAAATAGCTATTTGTATGTGATGATAATTATTTGGTGACATTTATTTTAACTAAAAATGGATCATATTGTTATACATATTAAAAATATACATTCATTTCTGATGAGTAATGAAACATTTCTCAGCAATTTTTCATTTATCAAAGCAAATTAAAAACCTTTAAACTTATCTATACAGTAATCAAAATATAAAAATATAATTTATGTCTTTATGATAAAAGTGGTGAAGATGTAATAGCAAATTAACAATGGTGTTTTGTTAAGACCGCTAAAGAACAAAATAAAACTTATGCCAAAATAGTAGTAACCACACTCAAACGACTCAGTTTCAAATACATATTCATTTATTCTCAGAAACAAGGTAGGAAGACACATTGCTTTCCATGTGAATTATTTATAGCATCTGCACTCAGTTTGGATGATGTGGAACTTAAGGCAAATCTTTCAACTTGATCGTATTGCTATTAGTGAAGTAATATTAAAAAAGAATTCTCACATTTTTTTCATGGGGTTTACTGCCATTTTTTGTATGTTTTTCTGACAGTTCAAGAAACATGGGTAAATTGTAAAAAAAAAAAATGCGTACTATACCTATACTATAGTACTGCGTACTATACCTAAAATTCAAATATTTGACCATAATTTATCATCTGCTATTCATAATCATACCAAAAATAAGGCTAACTACTATCTTTTTCTTTATATTTGGCATTACAAAAAAGGACTCCACTTCAGTGTTGGAAATAGAAAAGACTCATTGCCACTCCATTTTGTCAGCCAATACCCAATTTGATGCCTAGTAGTGCTGTTAAGGTGAAAAGTTGCCTTGGCAAGACTTATCGAGCAAGACTCATTTTTGTGGCCTGGGTGAGACATGCAAATGAGTAATTATTTTTATATGGGTGCACTGTCCAGAGATAAATTTCATCCTTACTAGAGATCTTTTTGACCTCACACCATCTTTCATTGCATGTTTGAAATTTTACCTGACTATATGCATTACATTCACAATTGACTAGTCATATTAAAAAACATTTCATTTCCTGTATATAGTTCTAATCTCCCGCTACGGTTTCGAACATATATATGTGTTGAATATACAAAGTAACACAGTAAAAGTTGTCAGCTATTCTACAACTTTCCCATAGTTATGAGAACTACAACTGAAAATTCACAAATTCAAACAATTCACAATTCCAGACTTAAGATTTTACACCCAGCCTCCAGCCTCTTCTTGTATAAAGAAATTGAAGCCAATAGTTCTCTATTAGAAAGAGACTGGAGGAATGAGTATGCAGAATCTACAAGCATATGCCTGAATATTCAGAATTTGAAAACTCATAAAACAGCCATTGGGTTTTTCAGGCAGAAAAGAAAGTAATGTTAAATTCAGAATTTAAAACATTGTTAAAGAAGCTTAAAAAAATAAAAATAGTTTTGAAGAAGCTATAATTGTTCCAAATATGATACTCTTAATATTAACCTGAGCCCCAATTTTCTTTGATCTGAGCATTAAAAACATTTCTATTCCTCCTTCAATTATATTGCCACTCTACGGAAATTCTTTGTAGGCAAGATTCATTTAAGAGTTGATCTGCGTTTACAGCAGCTATCACTAGTCCTGGCTCTCCATGTCACTCTCAGGTTACTACATGCAATAATATGCCTAAAGTGTTGGTATGTAAAAAGCTGGAAGCACTGCCTGTGAGGGAATACGTAATCTGGGAGCTTTTTGCAGCAAGGAAGAAGAAAAAAAAAAAGTTATTTTTAACACTGGGGACTAAGCTGATGGACTGAAAAGCTCTGCTTAGGTGGTCAGCAATTAACATTAGAAAATTACATTGATATTTAAACTCTCTTCAGCTTGCATTTCATCTGAGTTAGTTTCAAAAGGAGTGGCTCTCAGCTTGCCAGTCTAACAAGAACATTCACAGACTTCTGACATGAGCTGTCGATGTGGTTGTCACAGTTTTGTTCTGTACTGGGGCCTTTCATCATGGGCCCTTCACTCTTGTCCTTAGATGTACATGTTGGCCATACCTCCAAAATAGACCAGGTGCATTTCATGAACGGCTCAGTTCTATCTATAAGTCATCAAAATAAGGACTTATTAGAGAACATCTTTACCAGGGTGTGTGTACACAAAGTATAGTCAGCATATGCACCTGGCAAGCAGACACACTAATGATGGTACATGGTCCACTGTAGAGACAGCACCAAATGAGAGCTTCTGAATGACTGCTAGAAATAACTGAAGTGAGAAAAACAACTTTCTGCAAGTTCTGCCGCTTCAGTGGAATGAAAATGGAAAGACTGAAGCATCATAGCTTGTAGATAGCACAGGATCTTTAAAAACTGAGTCTAGGAGATGTAGCAAGTTAATACACTAAGATGAATTAAAAATGATAGATGACAAAAGAAAAAGTTCTTCAAAGTCAACAAGAAAAACTAAAAAACATGGAGATGAAAAAGATGAAACCAGAGAGAAGAGGGAAAAAAGCCAAGGTTAAGTGAAAAGAAGGGGAGAAGATTAAATTCAAAGATCCAGATCAGAAAGCTCAGAGAACCAAATGTATCAGGTGTGATAGAACCAACCATCATAGAAATCTCAAAATTTCAAACTCCAGCCAACTGTATTTTCGGCATTTCAATATTGAGAAAGTATTTCTAAAGTGATAAGAGATATAGTATATAAGGAGGTAGACTAAGACTTTACAATAACTGTAAATGAATACTTAATAACATGACAATGAATTTTCCATATGTCATTAATAATTACTTCCTTACTATCATTACAATGGTCTCTGCCTGTGCTCCTTCCTTCTAACACTGCCACAAGGTTGTTACATTACTCACCTTAAAAAACAAACAAAAAACCTTTCTTATATATAGCAAACAAGAATATGTTTCTTGCACTTCTCATTTCCTGTATTTCTTTTTCCTCTCACATCAGTGAAAATACTCCCAGAATTTAAAAGAATATGAATGTATACCTATTTATATTACATATACATATTATATTATATATTTCATATTATATATACTAGATATTGTGTATATATTATTTTAATATATTTTTATGAGAACCATATTCTGTTATATAAACTTATTCATTCAATATCCACAGCTTTTAAAGATATATAACATCCTATATTATATTCGATAAAAGAATATAGAAAGCAATATATGTGTGAGATAGACATACGAATAATATACTATATAATATATAAAAGTGTGTGCATATACACATACATTACCACCTGTAAAGTATAATGCATTTTGGTACATTTGAACAATGAGTGAAATCAAGTTAGAGTAATGTGTACAGTCAATTGAAAAAAGAAAGATAAGAACACTTTCATGGAATACTTTTGAATGATATTATTTTAGGAAATTAAAGAAACTAAGTATAGTAAAAGTGACTGTTTACAGGAAATGATGTGATTCTTGGGGTAATCCTCTTATTTATGACTTCTGAAGTAAAATATTCTACTACGCCTATGATGCAAAAAGTGTTATAGTAAAGAAATTATTTGTGAACCCTGTACATTTCTGAACTGTACAACAACTGCATGTTGAGTCTTTATAGTATTTTGATTCAGAATATGAGTTTTATAACATCCTGGAGGAACATATACCAGACAAATAATTACCCAAGGTATTCCTCAGTAATGCAAACTGAAACCCTCCTGAGAAAAAAAAAAGGGGGGGGGGGGGAACCCCAAACACTAAACTAGCCCGCAAGGCAGATAAACAAGTTACTACTGGGTATTTCTAACTCATTCCGTGACATCTCTGCCAACATGCATCTTCTAGACAACATTATTACACAATTACAATGAGCTAAACTAGCACACAAACTCCCTTTATAGCAAAATAGTGTTTATATACAGTGTTTAGCTTCAATCATTGCTGGAAATAGAGGAAACATTTTGAAATGTCACCCATTTGTAGCAAAAACATCGTACAATAAAAGATCCTGAGTGAAAGAATGCAAGAGAACACAAAAAGGAGGGCGGTGTTGCTATTTTTGTTTTGCTGTTGGAGCACAGCCAAAAGAGATTTGTAGTTCAGTGAATGAGCGGCAGAACAAACTCCAGCTGTGAACACGTGCTCTGCGAGATTCAACCAGGTCCCTAGCAGCTAACTGGGTAGCTCACCAAATTATACTGACATGCCCTTGCCTTGCCCACCTCTTGGAGCACGCCAAAGCAGACGGTAATAACAGAGGCATCCCCATTCTTACCCTAGGAAACCAAAGAAACCTTTCAGGGCCATTCCTGCGAAGTTCGTACACGCACCTCTTTCATATTCAGTACAACTCTTGCAGTTTAGAGGAAGTTTGCACACGCAGTCAGTCACAGCGTAAATAGAAACCGGCAACACAACTATGACTACTCCTCCTTAAAAACCTCAGAAGCCTTCTCTTCAAAGAGGTTTATGAATAATGGGAACTAAATAATTCATGGCACTGCAGATGCCAGTCCAAATAGCCTCTTCCTTTTTAAGGTTTCAGTTTGTAGATGTGTGATCAAAAGCCTTCATCAGTCATGATAGTGGCATTTGTACTCAGCCCAAACAAACCGTATTTGCATCTGAATGTTTTTCATTGAAATGAGAGATATAATATGCAAGCCAAGTTCCAACTAAAAGGCATTTTATGCTATTTAAATTCAGTCAAATTAAAGGCTGAATGCAACCTAAAAGGTCTACTCTCAGAACAGTAATTTGACACATCATAAATAAGACGCATTTTTTTGTTAGAGTATCTCAGCACTCATCTGAAAATTTTACACAGCATCTTAACAGTGCTGCCTCTTGAGCAATAATAGAGAAAAGTCCTGTATATAAAGTAATGAAGTAAACAGAAACTTAACACACTGCCACCAGTTCAAAGATTTCATCTACTCATACACAGTTACATGAAACCAAGTAGGTAAAAGTAGTTGCTTTGCGAAGGCAACATTAACTTGCAAGAACTTGCTACTACATTTTTGAGCAAATAGATAGGTCTCATACATCAAATTCTAACCCTGTTTTATTAATCCTGTTTATTAGTAAGGTGAGAATCATTCTTTGCCACGTCCATTGCTTAGCTTCACTACTACGTTTAAAAGTACCACAAGCAGTCCCTCAAAAAATAACAAAGGCAAGAAACCAGTCCATAGAGATCTCAATTATTAAATGTGGAATAAGTCACAGGAATTTCACCTTGGCAAGAGAAAAAGCAGTAGGATCAGATTAAAATTCTTGTTCTTGCCAAGGGGAAATAAATGCAACTCTCATAAATTGAGGTTAACACTAATTTTAAAGACTATTAAGAGCCTAAAATGCCCTTCTCTTATGAACCTTAGTGGGAATAAACAAGATAATTCTTTTTAATTGTCATGGTTGTTTACTGTAAATCCCTTACTTCCCCCCCTCTTTTTTTTTTTCTAAGAAAGTCTTTCCATTGTATTTAGCAATTACATGAGCTGGTGAAAGAAGGAAATCAGATATTATGTATGACATGACCCCATATTGAAGCATGTCACAGGTCAGTGTTTTCATTTTAAGTACATCTGGGTTGGGTTGTTGTTTTGTATTGTTTTAAATAAAAAAAAATATCAGTTTACTTTGCAGAAGACAGAACCCCATGAATTAGTTATCCAAAATACATTATATTCAGGTCTTAATTTCAAAGTCCTTAAATTTAATTTAGTAATTAGTATATGCACCATACATGAGATACACTACGATGATCCCAATGATGTTTGTATTCATTCATATACAATCTATTTAAATATTTAGAGAATGCATGATTTTAAGGTATCACGAATTTTGACATGGAAAGAGGTTACGCAAGTAAAAGTTAATAACAGGAAGAGGAATGTACTCTAGAAAGCAAGGCTACTTCACAGCATGAAGGTACAGACTTCTCAGGAAAACAATAGGGAATGGCTTGTGGCAGACTAGCACAACACAGCACCAACACTGTGAATGCTAATGAGTAAAGCCAAGGAATAATGCTGGAGCATCATATATTGGAAGATGACACTGATGAGGGCAGATGTAGAAAAATGATTATCAACTTCAGACCCCTAGAGCAGCGTGAATGAAATCACATCCTTGTGTTCTGGGAAATAAAACAGGCAACTTGGATAGAAATAAAGACAGCCTTTAATTATCTAAAAGTAAATTGGGAGCAGCCCATGATAATTCAGAAGTGGCGTTATTATAGAACACAATGCAGAGTTAATTCAGAAATCAGTTTGTTCAAAAACATCAACAGCTGGGTTTAATAATAGACACAATGAATCAGAAATGAAGAAAAGCTTGAGACAGAAGATTATTGAGCAATTCCAATCATATTATTAGATTTACAACTAAACAGTGGCAAAGAACCTGTATGTTAGAATTATTTAAATAAAGGAAAACAATAATTTGGATTGATGAGCTGCAAGAGTGTCAAAAAATGAACTTTTTACAGCGTTACTTTGTCTAGTTGTCTTTCAGAGATGTTTGCTTATACTTTTACCATGGCAAAAGGTAACTTTCCCATTCCTTCATTATTTTTAAAATAAAATAAACACTGTCTTGACACAAGACCAAAATATAATTTGAATGAAAAAAATGCTTTAGTGTTAAAAAAGGTTTTAATTACACAATGCTACATTCTGATATTTCTATTCATATTCAGTAAGATCTCCTTCTGCAAATTCTCTCATTGTTTTTATAATTCCCATGGCATATGATGCTTAAATTCCATTACATTTGGGAAAGCATGGGAAGAGCACAGTCAGACTATCAGATGATTAAAGCCAGTACCACTAGCAAAGCAAAAATAGTGGCTGACTGCAAGTTTAGTTAGAACAATTGGATATTTTATTAACAGAATTATCAAGTTGAACTTTGTAAAACATATGGTCAAATTTTACATATAAAAATAAATATGCAAAGCAAATACTGTAGTGCCATATCTTGTTTTGCAGACAACAGAAATGAACATTTTTAAGTTTTTTTGTTTTGTCTTGTTTGGTTTTTTTAGAGAGGAGAATAAGGCTGTGTTGTTTGGGCAAATCTCAGCAACCTTCTATATCTTTCAACCAGTAATGTTTCCAGCTATAATTATACTTTAAAAAAATGTTTTCCTGTACATATAGTTTAGCTTTCAATTATCATCTTGGTTGAATTGGTAAGTGATGTTCTGTAAACTGGCAAATAATAATAAGGTGAATGACAAACAGTAGCATTTGGAATACAGGCATCAGGTCTGCCTAACAGAACAGATTAACAAAACCTATAAAAATCCCTAAACTGGGTTTGATGATATTGTTCTGAAGTCAGAGAATATATCGACAGGTGTAGCACCGTGACACACTGCCTGCTAACAGATGAAAGAGAATTATTTCTCAGAGAACATGAACTAAACAACGTTAAACGACTTCCTGTTTTCAGGCCTCTCTATAATACATCTCTCTCAACCCCACTTTTCTACAATGGCCCTGTATTACGTCCAGATCAGATGAGGTGAGTGAGATTCACCATTTTTGACCTCATTAAAAGCTGTCCTTTACTCGTCCAACGGAGTCATGAGAAAATACGGTGCTTTCTCCAAATGCTTACACAACAAGGTCTCCTATTAGGTATTACCACTTCTACAGCCATTGGGGTGTTCACGGCACTTTGCTGACAAGTACAAAGCAAGGGCTTGGTTATCCTCTCATTTCACTACGAAGTCTGCTCTACACTGCGCCAGCCGCAGTGCTCTGTGGCAGTAGATGAGCGGGCTTGAAAATACCCGCCTTTGGCTCTCCTGTCAGCGCACTCATGCAGAACAAGGCGATTGCAAAGCCTCCCTGGAGAACCATGTAAATACTTGGTTAACCTGTCAACCAGCAGATTAACAGCAAAACGTATTCTTATATACGCAGTTATTTTAGTACTCGTTTCCAGTAAGAATAAAAGTAACTCTACGATGAAAGGAATAGCACTGAAAAGGTGGTGGTTCATGGTACAGTTTCTGAAACTTACACAGTTGTTAGTTCAGGACCACCACTTTATTTTACTCCACCTTCCTTCTCTGTCCTACTTTCACCCACAATGGAAGTACGCATGCAGAAAGAAAGACTACCATGGCATCTTCTTTGATGAACCATTATTTTGGCAAGTTACAATTCATAACGATACTTTCAAGAAGAAAAACTGAACAGCTTCTGCAGTCAGCATTTTGTCTACCAAGCAATACTGAGCACCAAGTACTGTATGCTGAACGTTGTTTAAAACTATCATTTCAAATTAGATTCTCTTCAAAGAAACAAAAAGAAAAAGAATGCCGACAAAAAATTGCCCCTCAAGGTAAAATGCTGGTATCAGATCTGTGTGAAGCTGTCAACCAGAAAGTAACCCAAGTATAAATATTTGGGTTCTGAAAAAAACTTATGGCAAACATACAAGTGCTAAAACTATATTTGATTCAATATTTTTGTATTCTGCATTTCTAATATAGGAACTGGGAATGGAAGTATCATTTGCACAGAGGCAACATTGCATAACCTTCCATATTTCATCATATGACAAATAGTTCCAAAGATATTTTCACTACCAAGTATTCCTCTACATAAGTTGAGCTATGTAATATACAGATAAAGTATGTCTCAATAACAGTCCAACAGAAAATTTGTTGGAGGAAATGAACGAATCCCTTTACAACGACGCATATCAATATATACTTTTATTCATTGAAAGTTAACATTTTTATTCAACATAGTAGTTCCTTCTATGATTCAGACATTTTGTTTCCTTTAATGACAGGAGTTTTTTTTTTTCTTTTTACTTTGTCTTCTAAGTAAAAAAAAGTCTTCCCATTGACTTTATAGGGCTTTCAATCAGAACTGTAATCTGACATTCGAAAAGAGAGGGAGAGGAAGGAAAAGGTTTTGGCCTGTGCAGCATGAACAGTATTTAGTTTGCAATTGAAAAAGTATTTTAAGCAAAAGATGTACATGCAAGAAACAATTCAGGCTGGTTGATGGGAAAAAAAAAAATCTAACACCCACTGAATATGACAGGGATATTTCTATTGACTTTAGTAGGCTATGAATCAAGCAATAATTATACCATCAGATTACTGAAAGAAAATAATAGTGATTTAGGAAAAATAAATGGGGAAAAAGGAAACAGCCCTAGAATGATCTGTATAATGTGATATCAACCTTGGCTAGATGAAATTGCATTTTTCAGCATCCTCTAATGCAGCAATATGTACATGTGACTACCAGCTAAGATGGATGATTATTGTACAATGTAAATCATTGATAAAATAAATTAACCAAGAAATTTTATCAGTGAGAGTATTCACAGAAAATAAAAACAATTTCTTCAGACTTGCTACCCAGACAAAGATGATGAATCATACAATAAGATCCAGGGATCAATATACAACCAATACTGTCATAGCAAACAGCTACCTCATGAAGTTAATCCAATAAGAAAAAAAAAAAATATAATGTATCTTAAGAAGCAGAGCAAGCAGCCATAAGATGGCCTGGCTCTTGACAGGTATTATGCATGGCTGATCTGTTGTTCTCATCAGTATCTTGAGAATCAGTTCAACTAAACGAGAACTTCCAGGAAGGTGATCACTGGCTGTCAATGCCATGATTTTACTCCCAAAACTGCCACATGCCATTTCACACTTTCACCCTAAAATTCAGTGATGTAGTGAGAAGCAGCAAGTAGCTTTATCAGGGAATTATGTTTCTAAAAGCTGCATAGTTCATTCAAGTATAGAAAACTATTTGTTATTCTAGATTTTTGAAAGGAGTAAACCATCTGCCACTGAGGAATACAGGGTCTTTTATACATATATAATTATGTCTAAGACAGACAGGTGAAGGTCCTCTTCAAGCCTAATTCCAGGCTGAGCGCACAGTCATCAGAAGTCCATGAAAAACTATATTAACAATAAGCCCAGGTAATTTAAAAACATGAAGTTCAGAGCACTGGAGAAGACATTAAGGACATAAAAGTATAAGAATAAATAAGAGAATTAAATACCAGATCATCTTGACATGATACATTTTTTTTAACATTAAGCCTTCTTATACTGGAACTATAAAATTTTAGAAAGACATATAGATTTATTTAGACCATAATCACATTTTGAATTAAGCAACGATAAATGTAGAGTGAATGTTCCTGTCCTCTGTCCATACCCCAACCACTTGCACCCCCCCCCCTCACTTTTATGCCAGGATCAGTACATTTTCAACTACGTGGAGAGTCAGATGAAGGAACTGATGCAGCTGAAACGAATTTCTTTGCCCTGCTGTGTTTTGGATTCAGTTGTGCTTTGGACTCAGTTCTCTTTGTGGATCTACTTACAACCCACATTTCTTCACTGTATGTAACTATAACTGTTTTATACTTCACTCTTGTAAGAAGCCATACTGCCCTTCCCTTGCATCTTTAATCTGAAAATATTATATAACATGCATTACAGTTAATATCAGGAACACCGAATAGCTATCAGATATAATCTACACCTTGTCTCATAAATAGAAATGAATACTAACATAAGAAAAACAAATAGGAAACTTTCAGCATTTGCAAACAGGAAATATTTAAGATAAAGTTAATTAACTCAGTGAATTTGCTAAATTTGACAGAAGTTTAAAGTTTTAGCTTTAGAAGAACATACTTTAGACAGATCATAAATATACTACCAGTAGTAGAGCTACATTAGAGAGATCATAAGATTACTAACATTTATAGGGTTATTACATATTTAATTTTGGACTGAAGCTGTCCAAAAGAATGTAAGGGGCTGGGAAGTATGGGAGGAGGAAGCCCACTTAATATATGCAATCAGCCAATTAACTTATCAACTGGGAAAAAGTTAATAAAATGAAATATATAAAAATGAATATATAAAAATGAAATAATGAAGGGCATAGCGAAAACCATCCAATTTCTTTTGAACTTTATTCCCTGAGTGTGAAAAATCTGCTTCTATGAAACGATACTAAACTTTCAACTGCAAAAAGGAGCCACTTTTGCAAGGCAGTGTTTAATTTATGGAGTTACTGCTGTGAAAGTTCATTAAGACAAATATTAAAGCTGCTTTTTAAAAGGGTTGGATAATTTTCTGATGATAAACAACACTGGCAGCTTTGTAAGCAAAGACAATGACATAAGAGTAATTAAATCTCATGCTTCAGGGTATAAGTAGAATCCCTCTGCCCCAAGTACAGCATGAACTATTATTAATAACATTTTCTTCATCCCATATATGTAACCTCCTAGGTGAATTAAGTTATCTGGCCTGCCTCTTAACCTATTTGCCACTGCCAAGGGCAGCGTATGAGACTAGAGAAATCCATGGGTTGACTCGGTCTGGCAGTGCCTGTGTTTCTACATGAAGTGCTACAATGCCGCCAGAAAAGTAAATGCAGAACTAAGTCTCCTTCCAACTACCTACTACCAAATACCCTTCATCTAGTCTAACTCCAGAAGACTACACCATCATCAGTATTATCCACATAATACTAAGTCATTTGCGATAAATAAAAGTGAGAGTGACAAATTGGCAAATACAAGGAAATGCAGACTAAATGAATTTTACATTTTCCAACTATCTTTTTGAAATTCCTATACTGTTGCTTATTTTTTGATAGCGTAACTGAGAAGAGAGCAGAGAAAGAACATTATGCAAAAAAGGTATTGGAAAACATAGAAAGCGTACATTGCGTACTTACCAAATACTTAATTGCTAAAAAGAATTACAATTTTTAAAAATGTATTTGGGCACAGGCAGTGTAACATGTATGCATTACTTCCTGCTGTAATATTTCTATGCCTTCCCCTGTGCCCAAACACTTCAATAAACTAAAACTTTAGGAAACATGAATAAAAGCCATCGATCCAGCAAAAACAATAAAAGGGAGGAAAAGTGGAAGGAAGCACACATATGTGGAAAGCCATAAAGAAATTGCAAGGGCACGCGCTTCCTCAACCTCTCACACTCCTCTGCTCTCGCAAACAAGTGACAGGAAAGCAGCAACACTGACTACAAACAGGTTGCAGAACCCCTATAACAAGGATCTGAGTAAACGCATTTCAAGTTAGATTCAATATTCTCCCATACCCCCAGGCTTTCAGGAGTTGCCATCTGCAGCCGCATCAGTATAATGTGCCTTTCTGAGTTACTTTGTCCGCAGTTTCTGCACTCTATGAATAGAAGTTATATCTATATTCAGAGTTCACATAGTAAAAATAAAATAAACAGCTTCTTCCTGTGACAATTTTCAACTCAGCTACATAAACAAGATAAAAATAGAAACTAAACTGAGAGCTTTTCTGAAAGAGTTCCCTCTATTTTTTACTCATTAATTAAAACTAGTTATCTGCAACCAAAAAAACAACCAAATCAAAAACCCCACCTCCCTCTTATTGTTAATGGCTTTGTGTTATTAATGATAGATTTAGTTAAAATAGATTAATAGTCATCCTGTCCATTTGGGTTTAAGAGATATCTTCAGAATTACTAATAGGGGCGTGACTGTAGAAGACAGTTTTCAACAGATACCTGGATTCAGAGCTTTGTTCACTCCATTTACCTGACTGCAATTCATGAGCTCAGTCAAAGCATTTTCTGTTAAAGCAGCTGATTATTTCATTTTATTCTAGGAATCCTAATTTTTTTTTTTTTTTAATGCAGAAGGAAAACATATAGGCACTTATTTCTACTGTCTAAATTTAGTATACCAATAACAACAGCTTCACAACTGAACGTGTTTGACCAGGGGTTTAGACCAGATGACCTCCAGAGGTCTCTCCCAACCTAAACTGTTCTATGACTCTGATTAAGTTCCTGTTATAATGCAAGACAATTTGTACGTAGAGGTAAAATCTTTTATTAAATCAGTTGGTAGGCATGGAAAAAGTAACATGAATTTACCATAAAACAAAGACTAGGAAATAAAAGTGGGTCGTGTTTAACCTCAGTCGGCAACTGAGTACCACAGATCAGTATAGTGGGGGTAGCTCAGAGTTTCTACTCTTGCTGTTCCAAAGGCTGCAAAAAAAATTACCAGTGTGCAGTCAGCACAGTGTGGTAGAGTATCCTGGCTGCTCTATGGCTAAGCAGAAAACACTGGCATCCATCCATCTTCACCTCAGCTTTATAACCCTTGTTAAAATCTGAGCGTTATTTCTCTCTTGCACTAAGTGTGATGGCAGACATGCCAGCTTCAAGCCTGGCACCACAACACACAGGGCTAGGAAGTTGCTCACTGGCTAAGAGCGTTAGAGCCATCACTGCTGGCAGCTACAGCCTGGTTTCCTTTAATAAACTGCACATATAAGCCATCATGGAATCCTTTGAAGAGTGAGGAGCTAGTCACCCCAGGCAATCATCACCTCAGAAATGTCGTTATCATGGTCTGCTCTTGCAGCAGATGGAAAACTTTCTCCATGAGGGTAGCCAAACAACTGAGGAAGCTCTGTTTCTTGGAGACGCTCGACTTGTTCAAACGCAGGCCCATAGAAACCCCATCTAACTTCAGAATTGTGATTGCTTTGCTCAGGGGGATGATCACATGACCTCCAGAGGACCCTTCCAGCCTAAGTTACTACATCATTCGCTCCATCAAGAATCACCGTTACATGCAATAATCTCACCTTCAAGTCTGCATTCCTAAACTTCAGCTTTATCTCAGGCATTTTATAAGAAATGATAAGTTAGGTATATCGAAAGACTAAAAGGACTTTTGATCAAAGTAGAAAAAGAATGCTTTATCTCACCATACAATTACAGTTCTTCTAATATTTACTAATTGCCCTGATTCTTGAATCACCTAGAGGAAAAAAGTTAAAGCAATCCCTGAATTATATTACGAATTGAAGATATTATTTTTGATGAAATTAAGATTTGAATTGGCATGGAACCTCAAGTGGGGCTGGGTACAAAAGGAATCAATTTTTTTCCCCCTCTGGTTGTAAATTAAGAATTTTTATAAGAAGAAACCTTTAATCTTGCATTACAAACAGGTTATTAGACAGCTGATATACAGTAGGAGACTCTTTGAGTAGATTAGAAAGAGATAAGAATGGTATTAGCTCCATAAAGTTGTAAATATGTTCTCTATAGTTAGAATTTTAAAATTACTTATTCATTTTACATGATATTGTAAACTAGGTTATGAAGGGTGATTTACAGATACCAAGCAAACACTAAGGCATCCCAAACCCAAGAGTTCAGCAATCTTAAAAACCAAGGAACTAGAACAGTCTTGCAGTGCCCTCACCACCAAACTTTTCCTCAGAGAGCCAAAGTATAGAAGGGTGCCAACAAGCCAGTTTGGATTTTGGTAATGGAAGAGGCTGCTACAAAGATGGTCAAACTTAGCTAGGAATTTTGACTCATGGCCAAACTTAGCCAGGAAAGGCCTACAGCATACAGAGACCTGAAAGAGTTACAATCCATGATGTAGTAAATAACAAAGAAAACACCAAAAGAGTTTACCTGCTTCCCCTGCTTTAATGGTAAAAACTGTCATATTTTCACCACAGAAAGTACTCTCCACTGTTTCAAATGCTGGCTTAATCCAGCCACACTATCTCAGATGCACACAGAGACCAGCCTTCTTATTCCAGACCAAGACTAGCAGCAAAAGTACAGAACACAACATTGCTTAACAGTGCCTTTTATTAGCAATTTTGTAGGACGTTATTATGCTCATCATCAAATGCTTCCGTAATTTATATAATACAGACTACTCAATTATTTTTTTGTAGTGTTGCTGTCAATACATTTGTTAAAATTCATCAATGTACTTGATTTCCATAGCCACTTATGAGGCGTATGGTATTCAACATATCATGAATTCTCTCCCTTTTGCTCTGCTTCTATCTAAAAATGCATTCTTCTGCCATAGTGCCAATTCATGTTCTCCCTCTCTAATAAAAAACATTCAAGTTCTTGACCTTCAGGGCTGCAAACTGTTATTGCATCATGTCACATGTTAGATTACAGGTGCTAAGACTGTGTTTGTCTTTCCATGCAATTGCAACTAAAAAAAAGTTACAGTTTTAAAGGAATTTATAAAAGCTATTACAACAAGATCGATATTTTACATCTGAGGTTATTAAATCTCTACTAAAGATCCTATTCATCAAAAACATCTACACATGTCTTCTTCCCGCTTTTAATCTCTTAAGATACACACGGCATTATATGAATAAGTCAGAAAATCAAAGAAAAATATCCCTGCAAATGGTTAAGGGTGGCAGTTCAACACTGGTATTGATTAAGCACCTCGAATATATTGGAACTTGACAGAAAAGTCTCCTGACCCTAGAAATCAATGCAAGATGAATCTACTTAGACTTTTCTTCGCAGATTGGGGAACTGCGCTGTTGGGTGTAAAGACAGGCTCTCAGCTCTGCCGTGGGGAGGGACGCTGCCGTGTGCATTACAAAGCAGCTTGCCGACTGGCGCCGGGTGCACCCTGATGTGTCTTCACAGTTCTGCTTCTTACGCATCCCCATGTAGTGCAGCTCTGGCTGCTGTGGAGAGAGGTGCTGGGTTTGGGCCCTTTTATGTCAGCAGTACAGAAAGACGGGGAAAGGGGAGCATTGTGCGATTATGCTACTCAAAGTTAGCCACCTCACTGAGATGTCTTGACTTCAAAAAAAATGGCGTCTTAATCAGTGGAAAAGCAGAGGGAGTCCAGAGCATTTAGGTTAGGCTTCCTCTCTGACTTGCCTTTTTGCGGAACCTGTCTCTCCCTCCATTTATTATGGAATCTCTTAAAACTGGTGCTTATGGGTGGGTGACATGGATATTTCCCTGCGCATACTTTTGGTGTTGAATTAAAGATGTTTTTCTCGAGACTCTGAAGACTCTACCATTCGATAACAATTTATAGGAAAGAAAAGAGAGAACTTACAAAAAAGTCTGTTGCTTAGTATCAGTACTACTCCTGAAAATCTGACAGTACAAAACATGCATGCATGCAGCTTAAGTCGTTAGTTAAACTAGGCTGCAACTTTTTAGTTATCTTTACAGTAGCAACAAATGGCTGGACTGTACATTGGAATTTGGATGATCACTTCCATGAGCAGAACAGCAGATGGTAAGAGTCTTATTATGGTTACAGACCTTACTGCATCGAGCATTATACAAACACTGGGATACACACTCCTTGTCCTGAGAACTGCTAAGCTGCTGAACAAGAGAACCAAGTCGGCAAGAAAATTGCGTAGCCCCTTAGCACGTGCGGTGTATGGCTTTACAAGAAAGGAGCAGAATGCGTGTCTGAGATAATGAGAAAGGTATTTCTGAGAAAAGGAGGAGTGGATAACAGCAGAGGAATGCTACAAAGCAAAGCAGAAGAACAAAGGCTAGAGGGAAGAAGAACAAAAGGAAGGATAAAATAAGCAGGATACATTAGGCTAAGGCTATTCTCGTAAAAGGATTAGAATGAAAAAAAAGACGCAATAGTATTCGGATTGAATAGTGACAAAACAAATGACAGGAAAAGAACCCTCTATGAAATCCTTGACTCAGGTTAGAGTGAACAATGCCTGGAAGCTCCCTTCATGCTGAAACAGCTATCCTCCTACCTGTGATTATGAAAAGTGTGGGACTGACTCAAGCGAGACCTAAAGTCTTTTCTTTATTCTTCTTGGGAGGACAAGGGTGAGGAGGGTGGAAAACAGGGGTCAGAATAATATGAAAGAAATCTCCACACAGTTTTTACTTAGCTTCCTGACAATGTCTTCAACTCTTATCAGAGGAAGTGAGGGCAATATCAAAGCATGAAAATACCAATCATCTGTTCAAATATGACCTTTTCTGTGTGCTACTGCAGTGGTTTGGACATATTGTACAAATTAACTTACAGAACAGGGGTCATAACAGTCTTGAAACTTCTGAGAAATTGTGTAAAAATAATGAATACAAGTGTAAGCGATGGCGATTTCCATATTTTCTAAATGAATTTTCACCTGACCAGTGTGTTACAGTGTAAAAACAAACACAGCTAGCATGCATTTGGTTAGTTAGGCTGCTACTACAAAATTATCAAAAGCAACAGACACTAGTTCAGCTCCGATACTAATCTGCCATTGCTTTATTGAAATTCTTAGGCAGCTCTTTCATGCACTGTTTTTTCTTCTTCCACCCGCCCCAAAAGAGGAATGTTGAGTAGAAACTGGGGAAAACTCAGGAAACAAGTGTATATTCTACCTCTGTAGATGTTCTGTCTTATATAATGACTTGTTTCCTGTAGGAGTGATTTAATCAGCTATTATTTTAAAAGTAGTATTATATTAGCTAGGAAATAATATAATAAAACTATGCAATAAACAACATAAGTAAGCAGCACACTACAAGGAGAGACTAGAAAGAACAACGTCTTGATTTACTGGGGAACAGGCAAATGATTGACCACCATCACCTCTTTGTGAGAAGAAAAGAGAGAGGCCAGTACAGTCTTCCACTGGAAACACAACTGCATCAACATGACCAAGGTGTGCACAGCAGGAAAAACACAAAACAGGAAGAATAATATCTTTTTCTGCTCATTTGAAAATATTCTGTTTTAGAAATTAGAAGTGTTTTGTTTCAATGAGTTGCATTTAGATTTCATAAATTTACTTAATGCGCAACTCATTTTTATACCTTCACATAGTGAAAATTAGAAAAAAAAAAGGCACATGATTCTGTGTTACATATAAAACTGTTCAGTTGCTCAAAATTACAGTTTTGGGCAAAGTGGGAATGGTTTTCATTCCATACAAGTTGCTTTTTCTAATGTGATTTTTATTCTTAATTTAGAGAAAAACCTGTTTTCAGAAAGGTTTAAAAGCAAGGACAGAAGGGAAGGGTATTGTTCCAGTTCAACTAAAACTAATGGGATTTTTCTGAGATGAACCTTCACAGTTGTTTTGCTGTACTAAAAATGTTTACATCACTTGGAAGCTTTAAGGAAGATCCACATAATGACCAGAAACCATGTGAACAGATTATTATGGAGTCAAAATTAATAGTGTTGACAAGAGCAATGTTCGCTTACTGATGGCACTGCAACTTGCACTCAGTGGCACTCGTGCAGCCTGCTGTCAAATTAGGAGGCAGAGGGAGCAAAGTAGCACTTCCTTGCAAAGGTCGGCACAGATGCACCCTTGGACTAGATAGAAGTCGCTAGTCCCAAGATTAAGAACTGTTAAATGTAAGCATGCCTCCATTTTGTTGGCCATACTGTCCTTTACTGCACAGCTAGCCCAGAGGTTAAAAATCAATACATGCATGAATAAACATTAAGACTTTTTCCGAGTAGCACATAATGTAATAGAAAAAGAAAAAAAGAACACTCGTTCTAGAAATACACAGCACTTTATATAGATTTTTAATTTAAACATTTGTTCTCTCTCAAAAAAGTAAGCCAACAAAGCCCAGGATTATCAAACATCTCTCCTTTTCCTTCAGCTGCTTTGTAAGGGTTTGTCAGTTTGTTATTGTATACTCACTCCTCTTTAGACTCCTACATGTATTATTTAATTTTTCTGCTGGCCTATAGATAACAAGTCTGTTGTCAGCCTGTCTGTACATGTCCATCAGATATGCACAGGGAATAAAATGGTTAGAACAGGAGACAAAGGGCTATTCCTTTGCTTCTGCCTGAGAAAAATCAGATTCAGTAGAAGCTGAAGCCAGCTATACCTCTTACAGTGGCAGCAAGTTGAAGAATGCTTTCTATTTACAAATATGCGTAGCACAGAGGGACAGACATTGCATGATAGTTCTCTCTAACTGTATGGTCTTTAAAATAAGCTGTTGCACTTTGAAAAACATAATTTGCAGATACTGATATTTTAACCATCCACAAGGAGAAAAGGAAAACATATGTATAGAAAAAAAAAAGTCTATGAAACTAAAAATATCACGCATCCCCCCTTGAATATTTTGCATTTGGTTAAAGAGCATCCTCTTCAATGACTACTTTGCAATGCATACAAGACAGAGACATCTGAAATCTCTTCTTTATAAAGAGCAGATTACCACACTTAGCGAAATCCACTGAACCTCCAGTGACTAAAACTCCAATGTATTCATTAAATATCACTAGAAATTTACAGGTGAAAGCTTCTCTCACTTCACCTGCAGCACTTCGCTGGAAAGATTAAATCAAAAGCTCACATAAATACGCTTGCAGTGACATTCAGCTTTGTGCTCTTCTATTAGTTTATTTCCCAGATTAATCAGCATTTGTAATGCACTTCTGACACTTGCATGAACAAAACATATTGTAATAATGCTGACCATGATTAATATTTCTTCATGTGTACTTGCTATTAATGCAATTATTTATTAATGATATACTTTTATGAAAAACACTATTTCATGTATGAACATCTCTAAATGATTCCCATATGTAGTGGTAATTATTTAAGATATTACGAAGAATTATTTCATATCTGCACTTAAACATCTCATTTTTATAAGATAATAGTCAATGCAAGGTGCAAAAGAAGACATGCTGAATTTGTTAACTACACTGGTAACTAATTTGTCAACTACAATAACAAAGATATTAGTTAACAAAAAAAGAATATTCAAAGCTGTTGTTAATCTGAGGAAAATAGTACATATTCACACACACTCTCATTGACAAATATCTACAAAACAACTGACAGGTATAAGTAAGTGGCATAAATTAAGGGCCACTCACAAAAGCACTAACAGGTTATCCACCCAGAAGAAGAAACACATCACAGGACTAGTAATTTTCAGACTCTGAAGGTTTGGAATTTCAAGTAAGTCTTACTTCCTTAAAACAATATGATCTAGAATACAATCTTCACCACTCTTAAGGGAGCAAACAAGGATATATTTCTATTTCAAGAAACAGGGGAAAATTTATTATCCTCAGAATAACTAGTCAGCAATATTTATGAAACCATCTTTTGGGCTGGAGAGAACATCAAGGGCTTTTCATGAAAGGAAAAAAAAGCAAGAATTAATTGAGTAGCTATCCTCACAGTAAGCACCAAATTCCATCATTTCATTATATATCCTTTTCTGAAAGAGCACAGAGTTCCAATTTCAGCAGAAAGATGTAGAAACATGTTATAAGAGAGGCACATTATAGAGAAGCAATGTGAGGAAAGAAAGAAAAAACACTGGAGTGCAAGAACCATCAACCTTAAAACAATAGCAGGAACATCAGCAAAGCACAGAGATGTCGTAGCTCACAGCCAAATGGAGACCAAGAGAAGCAGCTTTCAAAGATAACAGCACGGAAGCGTTCCAGAGGGGAAGCGAACGTGTGCCCCTCTCCTGTCTGATGGACAGAAGAGCTCGCACAGCTTTAGCCAGGAGCTTAAGAAACAGTACCTTAAACAATGCTGACACGACCTCAGCCCATGCACTGAGCCAAGAGAGAAGAGGAGGAGCAAGAGCTGCCATGCAAAATCTAACTGACACCTTAGCAAAACAATTTCTAGTCTGTGCTGAGAAAGCACTGGCAGAAGGAGCTAAACAGCACTGGAGCTGAGTCCAGAAAGGGGAAGATGCTGAGAGCAGCCTGTGCCTGAGGTATAAGACTTAACAGCTGACATAGGAAAAACAGGCATCAGCAATTCCCTGAAGCAGGAAAACCATTTGCTGCTGTCATCTGCAAGGTGTGGGACCCAGTTGTCCCACTGTGCCACAAAAGCAAACCAAACACCAAAGGACTGGCTGAGAACAAGGAATCACAGACAACTTGAGACTGGTAAGGATCCACCAAAGTTAAAACACTTTGGATACTATCTAAAGCTCTTTCTTCATTTATGTGTTTGGACACTAGATAGTAGGGCACACGATACAAAGGACTCAGGGCTGAGTCCTTAACAGAGGAAGTCCTTGAGAAGAGGCAGAAAATATTAAAGGTTTATCCTCCACAGAAAACAACAAATTGATCAAGGAAAATTTTCTTTGCTGAAACTGTCATAACCTATCATGTCATACAGATGCTCTGACAATTCACATTTATATAAAAAGATATAAACAGTTTAGCCCCTTTGTGACAAGCATTTCAAAGACAAGCTTGGGTTTGCTTTTTCCCCCCCCTCTCTTGCTAGATTATGTTAGTCTCAGCCCTACCGATACTAAATTCCAGAGCTGTCTGTTGTGCAGAATGGCTGGATCGAAAAGACACATTACACTTTATGGCTCTCACATTAAGTCTTGCCGGATGTGCTCAGTGGAGAATATCACAGACAGCAAAATGGGGCATGAGTGACTATGTACCAAGTCGTATCAATCATTCTCTGCCTAAATCTTAGTCTAGTTCAGGTCTGCTGAAATCTGCGCTCAGCTATGCTGGGTGTTTCCACCACTAGGGAGTTTGTGGGTGTCCAACAATGATTCCACCATGCAATAAGGGGGAAACCTCTGTTGCCCAGATTTAAGCAGCTGTCTGTATTCTTACGTGATATTTTGGCCTTATTTCAATATCTCCTAAGAAAGAATAAAAGAATTTTTAAGAAGTTGGTTCCATTCCTTTAGTCCTTTGTTCCAAACTGATTTTCAGTGTATTAAAGATGAGAAATAGTTGTTCTGCATCACTGAAAATAGGACACTGAGAATTTAGACAGGAAATTTTATGGGTCTTATGAAAGGCAGGATATTAATCAATATAATGATGACATTTATTCAAACAAATGACCATAATACAAGGCAAATGCATTAGCCACCCTAATGAGTAAGATGAAGGACACCACCGAATAACCAAAGATGTGCTTTGTTCTTAAATATGATTGCAGGATCAACTGTTCTCAAAGGAAAAGACAAATGGATAGATTTTCCACATTCTGACACTATGAACAGCTTTTATACCCAGTGTCTGAAGAATGGGTGTGGTGGGTTGACCCCAACCAGTACCTAATGCCCCATCCAGTCGCTTGCTCACTCTTCCCCCGTGGGATGGGGGAGCCAAAAGGAAGGGCAAAAGCAAGGAAAAAAAGTGAGTTGAGATAAAGAAAGTTTAATAAGTAGGAAAAAAAAAAAGCAAATCCAAAAATCTCCAAGTGAATCGAAGACAAGTGAAAAAAATGCAAACCAAAAAAACCCTCAAGTGTTGCAAAGGGCACTCACTGACCACCTCCCACGAGCAGACCAATGCCCAAGCACTCTGAGGAATGGCTACCTTGCAACCTCCCCCCCTAGTTTTATTGCTCAGCATGACACTATATGGTATGGAATATCTCTTTGGTTAATTCAGGTCAGCTGTTCAGAGGGGGGCAGAGTGAGAAACAGAGAAGGCCTTGATGCTGTGCAAGCACTGCTCAGCAGTAGCCAACACACTGGTGCGTTATCAACACTGTTTTGGTCACAAATCTAAGACACAGCACCATACAGGCTGCTGTAAAGAAAATCAACTCCACCCCACCAGACCCAGTACAAGGAGTTAAAGACCCTCTCTATATTCAAACTATAAATCTTTTGTCAGGAAAAAAGTGAAATGAACTATGAATACCTAAAACTGATAAAATATCAGAGCCTTAACAGTTAGGCACCAGTGAAACTTCTCTAATAATAAAGTGACAGCAAGTAAATTAACAGCTTGGAAAGAGATTTCATTGGGTAACATTTACCAGGGGAACAGGCTGTGGTAGGAAGATCTCTCTTTTGTAGAACAGATAAGTTATCTCTCATAGTTGCACCCCAAAAATTCTGAAAGGGGAAACCACAGTGTGTATTTTCTGGAATGTTTACTACAGTAAAATTAGGGGAAACCCCAAACTTTTTCATTACTGGAAATGAGGTGAAAGATGATGGTACACAAATTGAAAGTAACAAATCAAATAATTTGTTGACTTTGCTGTAACTCATAAAAAGCAAAGAGAAGAAGATGAGAATATAATAGAAATTTAAGGTAGCAGTAGTTTACTACTACACAAGTTAGTCACTATTGTATAAATCCCATACTAGTAAGAAGTATGACATGGTGATGGCATAATCGCCTAATATTTCTCTTCACATTTGAAGTTCACATATGATTTCCATGAAATCAGAGATTGAAGTTACAAGAGTCCAAGATCACTTTGTCATCTTTCAACACCAGTGCACTGTGCTAAGTGAAAAGCCATCTGATCAATGGAAAGAGAGATGATAACAGTCTGCTCCATAAAGACTGTTGGGCTCAGAATAAGATTTCTACCATTTGCTTTGCCACTCAGTGACACGAGGAAACCAGAAAGAATGCCCTTTTTCCAATGGCAATATCTACACTCTACTTGCAACACACCTGAATACAGAAAC
>NW_008824791.1:6662736-6663928 GCF_000699105.1 Pygoscelis adeliae
AGAAACTTCTCTTTCCCGTAAGGGCAATGCCTCCTTCCAAGCGTATGAAATGAGTTCTAATCTTAATAAATTCTAATCTTAATCTCAGTTAGGCTGCCTATTTCTTTATTCAGGATGTCACATAATTTTACTTCTGATTGCAGCTCAACTCTTCCCAGTATCTTCTGCCTAAGAGATTCCACTGTTCTCTTCTACCTTTTCTTCGATGCTATTTGTGCCTACACCAGTACTCCTGCCCCTTGGCACCTAGTTACACAGCCCTTTAAATTTTTCATTAAACCAAACCTTTATAGGACCTACCAAAGAATTACATAATGTCTCATCCAGCAACCGATACTTTTCATCTTCCTGGTCACCAAAAAATTTTGTTGCTGTTGACTCTTCTTCTAGTACCAGGTCAGACAAAAAAGAGACACTTTTCTCCACTGGTACTTCTGGTACATCAACAGCAGCAACAAGCCAGCAGTTGCAACAGCCTGCATAGAATTTCACTGTGTATAAAATATATTACAGGTATATAGTTAATCAAAAGGTGATATTAAATAGGTTCTGGCAAGGGATCCTTACATATAGTAGATAATTGATTTTTTTTTTTCCTAGATTCAAAGCAGATTTTAATAATACTATAAAATCTTTGACAACTATTTGCACAGGATAACCACAGGATTTAACAGATTGTAACATTATAGTATGCTATGTATTATCTGAATTTTTCCTTAGTAAACTGACTACTGATGTAAGAGCTCAAGTCACTTGATAGTTCATTCTGTAACACGTTCCTGAGAATACCATTATCATCATGACGTAAATAAGTTCACAATTAAACATTTTTTTAAAAAATATGTCTACAGGATAAGTGTTACCAAAAGATTTTTGAGAAAAAGAAAACAAACATACAGTTAACCACTGATATTCTCAGAATCTTAGTCAGGGAAATTAAAACTCTAATTTGCACTGACACTGTCATCTATGGTAGATACCAGGAAACCCAATTACATTTAAAGAAATAAAATACCTCTCCACCAAAGACCCAATTTGATGTCTCTTTCTTTTCATGCTGCATTAGTTCATGCTATAACAGGCTTTTGCTAATAGCTATAAGAACTCTGGATCCAAAACCATCAGGTGGACTTGTTACATCTACAGAAAAGTTTACTTTTTCTCCTGACATCAAAATCAACAGGTGTCAGAT
>NW_008824791.1:6663954-6680063 GCF_000699105.1 Pygoscelis adeliae
GCATCCAAAGCAAACTTTTCAATAAGAAATACACTGTTTGAGGATACCCTCAGGAAAAAAATATTTATAAGGGACAGGAAGCCAACTGCTGAAAACATATATCACTCACTCTCTCTCATCTATATACAAACAACTTCAGAAGCTAGAAAGAAGCTATAAAACCTAGTTTGGGTATTAATTTCCTGCTTTCTTCTGAAAACTAACTCCTCGCAGCAAGCATAAAATAACAAGTAGCATATCTTTTTTCTGCTTCCTCTATGGTAGCCAGCATATGGGGTCCTGACCAGGCTTGGGCTGAGGGGGACAGACACTATCACCACCTGCTACTTGCCCACTAAACAAAGGGCGTGTTTTGCATTCTTCAGTGGCCTTGTTCCCAAATCCAACAAATGCATCTCAGAAGCATTATGTTTATAGTAAAATCCTTTGAAATTCATACTCAGAACTAAACAAGGACTTTCAGAGCAAACATTTTTATTATCTGAAAGTTTCCGTAGCCAGTATGAACTTTCACTAACTGAAATAGGAATATTTAGCTGTAACGCTTTCAGAGTAAAATACGTTTTAATGAACCCCTGGAGGCATGAATCATAGTTCTTCTCTTTGTTTTTCTCCTCAAAGTTGGAGAAAATAATTTTCTTGGAGTAGATCCGTTTTGCCCAATGACAGAGAAAAATGTAACTATGGGCGAAGGAACCGGGCAAATTTTCAGCCTCCCTCTTCAGTGCAGTGAAACAGCAAATCACTGCAGTTACAGCAGTGGTTCAGGTCTCCATCCCCTACCCACAGAACAGCACTGCCGTGCTCAGGCTTGGAACCACTGGCGTTCAGCAATGGTCCATATGTGAGATTGCTCTCCCTGTGTTAAGTGAACAAAACTGGAAAAGGCATTTAAACTAATTTTATGAGATATCTTAATCACACTGTGCTTATTAATAAAAAAAAATAGTTTTCACTGATGGAGGGAAAAACTCTGACATTTCCAACTCCAGTAAGAAACAACTGGACATCATCAGAAAATTATGACTTGCCCCAAGACAGCATTAGATTATGTAGTAATTTTCATGCTCACGAATCAAACTTAATTTGCGAATGGAGGAACAAATTAAAAAACAACTATAAAACCAGGAATCTTGGTGACCTGACAATATGATGATGACCCTAAACTGCTGAAAGAGTTGGAAAGCAAAACACCACGTTTGGGAAAGGGCAAGGTTCTTAGTAGGGATAGTGTCTCAGAAACAGTTTTTGACCATTTTATAGAAATAATTGAAAACTCAAACTTTGCTGTTAATGTATTAAACCAAACAATTACTTTAACACCAGCAAATCTGCCACAGCAACTCTGATGCAAATTTGTCTGCTGTCAAAATCCCAGGTAAACAACCCTAGATGCAGCTATCTTATGTGAAAAGGCATTCTCAGTTTTAAAAGCAGCAGTTTCAGAAGAACCAGGCTTACATAATGCCAGTTGTATTGGGGTGGTGGGAAATATTTATCATAATCAAATTTGATAAAATCATACCTGTTGCCTTTTCTGACAAATGTTTTGGACACATTAACACAAGTTATTCAATTAAGTGCGTATTAAAAATTCAATCACTGTCATACTTCAAAGTACTTTTTGCTGACAGATAAGAACTACAGACATTTTACATTTATTCATTATTTCAGCATTGTCTTCTAAAATTCTCACTTTTTAATATCTGAGGTATTCTGGGCGAGAATGCTGAAACATTCACATTTATGAGGAAAGTCCTGAGAAGACCTGAAAAGTTGTTATTTTTCTGTACAGCCTTCATCTTTTGAACATGACAGACTTTTTACACATCCAGGATGTTACATATATATAATGTATGTTGCCTTAATGTAAAGCCTAGCAGTTACTACATTAAGAGCTTTAAGAATAGTGGGTGGTAAATTCATAGCTGGACTGTCACAAAATACTTTGTAAAACAAATTATAGAGTTCATTATTATTGAGGCGTTTTATCTGAAGAAAGTCCATTAAAAAGTGAATAGAAAAACAACAGATGAAAACCTTTTTCTCAAATTTTATTTAAAACATACTAAATATTATATAGACTTACACATAAATTGGCAAAGCTTTGTGAAATTGAATTTTAAAATGTTATTTAAACACCGTATCAGGAAAATAAGCAAATTTCTTATTAGTCATAGCCAAGTTATTTAGAGACATCTTTTTATTATATAAGCAAGATTCTTTACAGTAGTTACAAGGGCTGAGTATAAAACATGCTGCTAATAAAAATAATCATGGAAATTTATTAGATAAATATGAATATTAAATTAAGAATAATCCTTTTGCTTCCTGAATTCACCACATTTATCTTGTTCTTATTTTGAAGAATGCAGAGGGCCACCGAAGAGCTCTAATTTCTGTCTGTGGAAAAAGATCTTTTGTATCTCCAGTCTTCACAGAAAAAACTCTTAAGTAACTACCCTGTCTCTCTCTCCTTTCAAACTTCTGTTTGTCCTTTCAAGCTTTTTAAAGAACAAATTCAAAACATTCTTAATTGCACTGACTTAACCAACTACTACCCTTTCCCATTTTGTTTTAATTCCAGCTGTTCCCCTTTGCTCCAAGTTTTTGAAGTCTAGCTAATCTAAATTCCAGATTTTTTTTTTTTTTTAAAACCTTGTGTCCCCCCTTGTTTTTTTAATGGCTTCATTTCTTTCTGTGTTCTAATTTTTCTTTCAGTGACCTTCAGCAGAGCCTCCTCATTTCACCCCAGCTCTCTGCAAGATTCCTCAAAACAATTGTACTTGACGTAGGTCTCATAACTGCATAATCCCACGCACAAACCCAAATAACATATATTCATATAACATCTCTAAGCTCCTATCTCACCAATCCACCTCTTTATTCTAGTTCTGTTCTACCATATCCAAATTAAAATCTCATTAGACTCTTCTTCTGGCCTTTTCTTATGGATGTCTTGCATGCATCTCAGGTATGTTATGGCTCAACTGAAGCTCTTCATTATGCACCCTCCCTTTCCACACCCCACCCCCTGCTTTTTTTAATCTCTTTCATGACTACCACCTATAGTAATAACCACCTGCAGCTCAGCCTTCTAAACTACACTTAAATCACTATACTGATTATACTCTCTGCTAAGTCCTTCACCATGCTGGTCCACAGATGCCTTTTGCATAGCCTCTCTAAAATATAGCTCTTCTCATCTTTTTGCACAGAAAAAAAGCTCATCCTGGCTTCTGCATGGCAGCATTCCTTGTTTTGGCCTAGGTAAGTGCAGTTTTGCACTGCTCAAATCCATTCCAAATGTGGCTACCACCAAAGAAAAGGTTTATCAGTGCAGATAAGCACACTGCAGTACCTACCCCATTAGCAATGGCTGCTACAATATGAATCCCCTGGATCATCTCAGGGAAGCAGCACACTGTTGCACAACTTAAAAAATGTTTCCATCCCTTTCATTCTGAACCCCAGTACAACTATGTAAATCCCCAAGGAAGGTCATCTGTACTCCATCAGTGCTTTTCTAAAGCCATTTGCATCATTTTCTTTATTGCATCAACATAAGCTTTCTTCATTTCCACAGCCTTCTTGTCCTATCCCATTCTCTATCTCAACGTTAAGATACCAATTATCTACTTCTCAACCCAGGCTGGAAGCCTCCAAAGCCCATCTAATGGAGAAGACAATTCTACAAGCTGGCAAACCTAAAGTGTTAGTCTTCTTGAAACAGCCCCTTAAAATTTACCTTCCTCGTGCTGTCAGAATCACAACAAAGGCTGTTACAACACTGAAACTACAGCCCACTGTGCCAGCCAGGATCATGATACCGTCTTACTGCATTCTATTTCTCTGTTTGATTCTGGTTTTTTGCTTTATAGTTAGCTTTTCTATTCTTGCAAGACATGGACCTTCTTTTACCTCTGTGTTTATAGATCAAGTAGTACAGCATGCCCTTATCACTTATGCATACTAATGTAAATGAAGTCTAATTAAAAATTTTACTGTGACTATACCTTTTTTAAATCTCAATAAAAGACACAGCTAGTCTGGGAAACAGCTAGAGCATGACTTATATTTTAGAACCACATTTTTAAAAAGAAAAGCTTTATGAAAATCTTAGATACATTTGTACCAGAAAGAGCCGGGGAAGGGCAGGAAGGGGCATAGAGGGAAGAGGTTTTTAAAAATCAACATTACTCTGTAGCAAAATGATTCTTAAACATTTTCATTTAAAAGCTGTGTCTAGCTGAAAATGTATTCAACAGTTCATATTTATGCTTATATGAGAACTTTCTATCCCAAGAAAAAAATTTCTTCATAATATATTTTATATTCTGGTCTCTTGATTATTTAGACATTCAGCATCCATAAACAAGTAGTTTATCCATGAGATCAGCTATATGATACCGAAACTTAATGGACCCCTGAGAAATATCCTTCACAAAAAATAACAAAAAAAAAAAGAAAGTTGATTAGTATGCTTATACTTGGCTTAAAGCAAAGCAGACAAATTGTGCAAGAACATGAATGTCTCTTAGGGCCTCAGATTCTGCAGTCATATGGATAAAAGCAACATTGTGCATTTTTGGTAACTTTGCTGCTTCATAAAGTACTGCTCATTAAGATACAAGCCTATGTCTAATATCAGTGACAAAGGCATTATTTCAAATGTGGTAACTGAAAAGAAACGAAAATAACGCAGAAGCTTAAAACAGTAAAGGACAAATCGTTTCATAAGCCATTGTCAAAATACTCCTTCATAATACATCAAGCCACAGCTTCCAGTTGGCAATGCTACCCTGTTATATGTGTAACTATATATAGAGCTATAAAAACATATCTGTATTTAGCCAAACTACTTCTCAAGTCACAGTCATTTAAAACAGCAAACATGCAAAGACCTTACGGCATGCTTACCCTTTCAGCTTGTCCTAACTCTGCAGCCCAGTGTTTCCTATACCAAATAGGACATGGCTTTGCTTTCAAAAGGCACCCTCCCTTACTGATTTCTTTTCACTTTTCTGTGGATTTGCTGCTAGAATTTATAACTAGCACTTCAAGCCTTTTCTCTTCCTCGTCCGTACTGGTTTAACTTCTTTATGATGGCAGATAATTGTTTTGGCCTTAGGCAAGGAATGTACTCACTGCTTAGGAAGATGGCTTCACAGCATCTTTATAAAGGAGCCAAATGAAGAAAAATGGGATAGTTGCAGAACATTACACTTCTTTATCTTATCAATTATTGAAGAAAGATTTTTTTATTTAATATGGTAAGAATACTAATAAGAGGTCAAAATACAACACTAGGCTCTTGGTGTTAATGGTAGTAAGAGTCACGATGAACAACAATTCAAAACAAACATTATTTAATGAACACGATAGCAAGACCATGATTGAACTAACACTTAAACTACAGAAAACAAGCATTGCTATTAAAAGAACAAAAGAAAATAGAAATGAATCCAAGTACTTGAAAAACTGAGGGAGTACATCTTCTGTAGAATCTATATCCACTTCTTCACTGAATCATAAATGTTTCTTATTTTTACTGTAATGAGTATAATCTGAGATGTTACAGCAAGAAAGAAGTTTATAATGCATAATATGCATCGATACTTAAATGGTATTATTCATTAATAGGGAGAATAATCGAATCGATTCTCAAAAGTTCTGTGTATCTGAAATGGCAGGCTCAAAGATTTTTCAACAGAGACAAACACATATTGGATCATTCCCCACTTAGATGTAACCAAGAGAACAGAAGCAGCAGATGCTTAAAACCTTCTTTCAGGAATGAAAGTGAAGGTGGATTTTTGGAAGGCTGAGGGGTAGAGGTGGGGGTCCTCTGTACGTGATCCAGAATTATATACTTCTGTATTTTGCTTCCTGCTTCTCTTTTTAATATGATATCAATAATTATCAGATAAGCTGGATTTTTTTCCTGTGTTGAACCCAGAATGAAGAAGAGAAAATGCTGATCACAAAGCTAACGTGTAGAAATAGAAAATACCTAAAAGACTTAGAGCACTGGAAAAGAAACAGAGGCAAAGATACCCCTTTTCATCACCTTAAGCAGTTCTATCATCAAAGCCATAATTCTTTTTCCTATTTCCCATAAAAGTCTGCACCTCCCACGGACAGCAAATATCATTACAGGAATACTTGGGGGAAATCTCTCCACTGATACTGATGTTTTCATTCTGTAGTGGAAGCATCAAAACCTAAACTTTACAATGGTATGTTAGAACACATACAGCCTTTAAGTTTCCTCTATTTTGATTATTTTGCTCTTCCTTTTTTTTGCTCCATTCACTCAATACTTAGAGCCCCTAAAGTTACTAAAGAAAAAAAAAAATCAGTCTGAATTCACTCATAATCACAGCACTACCATAAATTTTCAAATTTATTTCCCAGTTTGTTAAAAAGTACTCATAAATAATGATGCTCATGAAAATGTTAATTAAAAATTCATAGTATTGTCAAATTTTTTAAATAGATGAGGCTATTCTTAAATCTCTCTTAAGTGCTTAAAAGCCTGCCCTTTTTGCTGGTATGTTTTCTATGTTTTTAAAGCAGAAGTTTTTAAACCTAAAGATAGAGACTTGATTTTACAGAGAATATAACCCAAATTGGTTATTGTTAACACCAGCCCTTCTTCCAACATCCTTTCTGAACCTTTTCCTGTAGAGGCAAACTCAGAAATACCACACTGGCAGCAGCTGAGGAAAAAACCATGAGCTATCCTTTGGAGATTTCTGCTGGCAGCTGACTGCTTGATCTATTTCCCACTAGCATTAAGAGTACAATATGTCAGCAACAAAAAAATCTAAAATCTGGCTTTGCTGACATACTTTATATTCAATTTGGAAATTACGATTTTTTCCAAGGAGATTTGATTAACAAGTTTCAGACTGATATTTAAACAAGTATCTCTGTTTTAGCTCTTGAGAAAGAGACAAAGATGCACAGAATTCATACAGTTCAAAATCCAGGTATCTTCTCAATCATATACATCAGAACTATAATATGCCTAGAGTATTTTAATTCAGAAGAGTTTACATGGTTTTCATTAATTCCTGAATGACTACATGGTAGCTCTAGTATTTAATAAAGGTATGCAATGAAATCCAAGTGCTGACATATAAACCTCCAGAGGCAGTACTAACCTGAGGCTGGCAAGCATCTTCTCTTCTGCTTTGGTTGAATGACCTTTTACTTGACCTACAAGCATGAGTATCACTAAAGAATATCAATGTGAAGTGCAAGTAGCCAACTCTCTACTACGCAAGTTCCCCGGACAGTGGCTGGTAATGTTAAAAGTGGAAGGTAACGTTAGAAACAAAATTTAGGCTTTGCTTTCTGGATATCTGCATTTGTTCTTCCTAAAAATTGACAGATTTATCCCCCTCCCCCCCAGGCCTTGTCTTTTGAAGTTAGGCTCTTCTAAAACTACTGCACAGAGAAACAAAATATTGACATGGCTGCCTGATTGCCGTGGAATTACTCCACAGAGGAGAATTCTGAATTAACATGCAACATCATTTTAGCTTTAACATCTTGTGGTTCAGACACTAGACCTTGCAGTTTATTGCGTCTGTGAACTGCATTTGCTTCTGCCAGAAAACAACCTTCTATTTAAGGCACTTGAGGTTGGGAAAAAAATTATCCTCAAACAGATTTCATTAATTCAGGCGAGAGAAAGTTAATATCCCATGACACAACTGATTTGTTTGTAGGGATGTTAAATGCATCATTTCCCTAATAAACTAAACCACTAGAGGAATGTGTAGAAGTTGGTGTTCCTTCCCTGAACTCATAAAAAAGCAGCAGTGTCTGCCAGGTGAACTCTGAGGAAAAGTACTGAATGGATCACACACTGATAAGCATTTCCAAGAGAGTTAAATGGATTTATATACTTATCTTGATAACAGAAAGAAAATAATCTGTTTGAATTCTTTTGAGTGGTCTCTTTTCCAGGATCCAGAAGCATCCCAAATACATATTCACTAATTTACTATAATGTAATAGTGCTTTTATTGTGCCCTCAAAAGAAAAAGCCTATTCTACCAGTGCGTTACCTGCATTACAGTTTGAGCATTTCCATGTATATGGGTATCGCTTTAGAAATAATGGTTTTCAATTTGTTGATCTTTATGAAGTTCCAACTTATCATCTAATCAATACTAAGATGAAAACAAAACCAGTCATCTGAATAGCACAGATATATGACATGATTAATTCAGCTTTTAAAAAAGATAGTATTCTGGAATGGATATAAGTGATAACATTTGCAGAAAAGAATACACACTTATTTGCGTAAGTGCAACAAAAGACATGCTCTCTTACATTCACACACCCCACAATGAAAGAGATTAGGGTCTTATTCTACAAAGTCTTCAATTTAAGAAATGCATCCCATCCTACACGCCACAGATCAACTCACTTCTGAACTATCCTTGCTGTCTAAGAGGCATTTGAAAGCCTGCAAAGATTTCAAAGGTTCCCAAACTCCTCCTATTTGTATCTTAAATTTTGTGAGAGCTGGCTCTGTTAGCCTTCTGGTATGGAAGGCCAAACATATTTGTTGGAAACAAACAAAAAAAAACCACAAACCCAAAACCTCCCAAACTATGTACTTCCACGTTGCTTTCCAAAACCACTGCATTTAGTCCTTTTAATTTAAACGGCACATTCTCATGATGGGAAGATCATAGTCCTTCAGAAAGCTGAATAAATATAAGATGACAGCTAAATATTTTTGATGTGTCAAGATATATTTTAAACATATCATTAAGCCAGACAATTGCCTAATGGATCACCATAAATTTTAACGTTGTCACTCGGAAAAATCTCTGCATACATCAGCAGGGGAAATATCAAGCTTTCTGTTTTCATCTGTCTTTTCTGGGGAAATATGGATGCAAAAACAATGAGCCCTCCTACAGTCTTCTGCAGTCTCTTTTGTTCTCTATTGAGTAAAGAAGCAAACAAGACCCCTAGAATTTACTGAACAACAGCTGAAATACAAATCTAGTTGCCTAGCCAACTCACACATTTTAAACAAGTATGTTTCACTGCAAATGCCTATGAAGACCAAAATCTTGTGCCCTTACATGTTCTTACATCACCTCTCAGAGGAGTACAGGATTGGTCTCAAAGAAACTGGAGACATCATTTGTACCAAAGAAGTTTGTATTAGGTAAGGCTGGACTTGGAAACTGTTAGGATTCAGAGACCAGAATGGGTATATTACTTCGAAGTCAAGGGACTTTTATCCATAAGATTAGTAAGTTCCACATGTCCAGACTCCTGGACCAATGTGCATGATGATAATCTGTAAATTTTTAGGGAGCTGGACTGGAAGTGCTTACAAGTGCAACAACAGAAAGCCAGATGCATAAAAGACCAAGTAAAAAGATTAGAAACATTCCCACTCATTCCAGCTTAGCTGGTGCTTCACAGATGCTTCACGTGGAATTTTTGCATTACTTGTGAGACAGTCACGGTCAGCAATTTACTTCCACCAACATCACCAGATGTATCAATGGCAGCAGCATCAGATGTCCAACTTTAACTGCGAACAAGGGAGGCTTTCTTCAAGTGTACCAGTCTCATCCCAATGCTGAGACCTCACAGACAGTACCGATACCATGTCCAGATGCACAGGAATTCTGTGACTGCTCGGGTGCCAGCTAGCACCCCTCAAGTGTGCATGGGCAGAGGGGCATTTTAACCCTGTATCATTTTGCTCAAATGTTAGGAAGGTCTTTGAATCGTACTGGTATTTCAGCCAAAATGCATGAGGTATTGTACAGCTACTTCCACTGCTGGGATAGTTTGGTCAGGGAAGTACCAGCAACCTGACTGCTCTGTGAATTCCTTTTGGCCATTTAAAGCACTCCCATTACAATGCCCAAATCATTCACTCTCTCCAATGGCTCTCAACTTGCAGCAAGGTTCATAAAACAATCATAATCCAGGAGAAATACAGCTGTGCTTTCCATTAGGATCTTAAGCCATACAATAATATGGCAGGAGTGACTTCACCCAGGTCCAGTTCATACCACTTGTATGAACACTCAAGACTATCAGCACAGAGCCACCTCATGTCCTGTGGGATGACAAGGATCACAACAAACAGTCTCTTGTGAAATAAAGACGACACGACAGGACAACATTTTGCAGCAATAGCCTAATAGCCAGTTCACTTGGCCTGTGGTGCAGCCAGGACAACCATAGCCACAGCATTACTTCCTAATGATCCTCTCTGACAAAGACGTGTATGTTAAGGTCAGATATGGAAGCGTAAGCATCATAGTACAGAGGGGAGGTGGAGCAAATGAAAGGAGCACAGCATGTACGGAAGCTAAATCCAGCTGAGGTGTAAGATATAGGAGGTGTGAGCGTAATGAAGAATATAGCCCTATGAGTTGCTGTTTCCGTCCTCAAACTTGGCAGACCATGGATTTTCACCAAAATGTACAAATGTCATCATATTCAAGAGAACCAGAAATTTTTATTTGTCATCCTGCAAGGTGCTTAACTGAACCAAGTGATTTTGGTATCTCATGATTGCAGGGACTGGACAGATGCTTGTATCCACATGTTGAACAAGCATTTTGTTTTAAAAATATGTATTTATACATACTTTACAAACACTAGCCGTGATCTTGCATCTAATTTTACTTTAACTGTATTTGTCCTCCTTTCACCTAGATGACAATCAAAAGAATAAATTTAATCAACAGTATTGCAAACCAATAAGCATTTTGAAATGGTCAAATTATTTAGCTTGAGTCATAACATAGTTGCCCATGAACAGTGTTTGACAGAACTGTATGATCCCCAGGGCAGCAATACAACTTTTAATACTGCTGTGTTACCAAAACCATAAATATTTTTCTGACAGTGTCAGGTTTAACATTCAGCATTGCTATAATTTCTGCCCTAATCCATGAACAGTTTAAAGGATTTGTAGTCTCTTAATATTTCATCTGTTGTAATTACAGTTGTTTTAATGTGCTATATCTGTTTCTGCAATACAGTAGGGTCCTGTTCTCCAGAAAAAAAAAAAAAACCAACAAAAAAAACTAACATACTTTAAAGTGTAAATCAAAACTGTTACATAAATGAAGTAATTATTAATTACAAGACTCAGCTGCTCAAATAGAAAAGGACAATCAAAACTTGCAAAAAATAGTTCAGCTCCATGATTATTTCAATAACCACTATTTATCTGACAGACTACTACACTACTACAACCTGTATACTGTGTAAAAATAATAGCAATTAAACAGGAGGAAACACATCAGACCAACAAGCTTAATTGAAATTGAGGAGATGGAAAAATCTAATTAACTTTGCAAACTAGTTTTGTCTTTGTCAATTACCTTAATTGTACTAGTGGAGTACAGGTTATGATCTTCACTAAAATTTGAATCGCAAGAACATCTCTGAAATCGCTGAAAGAAAAACAACTTCTGAATGCTTTTTAATTACGGCAACACATAGCATGAAGCAGCATCACATCTGTTGAGACACAATGCTTCTAAGGTTAAAACCTTTGAAACTTTGCCTACCTACTCAACTGGTGTAAATATTGGAAAATTGGGATGTCTTAATAATTAGTATTTTAATGCAATACTTATAAATAGGAGTTTGGTATTCCCCGAACTTTGGGTTGTTTACCTAAGAGTAATCTTATTTCACAAAGAATTCCCACTGAAACAACAGAACAGCCAGGGAAAAGGTACAAGGGATTTGCTATGGCAATACTGTAGTAGTAGCTGCCTGACTGAGGGTCAGCAAGAACAGATCAGACCTTTTTGCAAGTACAACTTCATGGCCGCAGCTACAGCTGGTGCTGACAATGCTTAATTTGCTGAAGGGGGACTCAGTGTACACTGTGACATGTATGAAAACATACTAGAATCAGGAAAAGTTGGAGACTCGGGAAAGGAACCTGGAACTGCCCATCCACATAACCTCTGCCCCTACTTCAGAGGCCTGGCAAATGTAACGTAGGGATGGGACATAAGAACGGCAGCCCAATATTGAGGAAAGATCCTAAAGCACAGAACAGTTATTTTCCTTCCAAATTCAACTCCTGATAGTACCTACAGTTTTGTTTCCTAACATTATCAATAAAAGAGAGGCAGCTTCCCGTCAACATCCTTATCCTCAAGGCCTGTGAAAGACTACCTCCTTTAAGCCAACAAATGAAAGCAACTCCTTTCTATCGTTTTGCAGGGGGTTAACCCTGGCCAGCAGCCAAACATCCACCCTGCCTCTTGCTCACTCCCCTCTTTTGCAGGATGGGGAGAAAACAGAAGGAAGGCAAGAAGTCTTGTGGATTGAGATAATGACAGTTTAATAGGGAAAGCAAAAGCTGCATGTGCAAGAAAAGCAAAATTCCCTGCTTCCCCATCGGCAGGCAGATGTCCAGCCACCTTCCAGACAAGCAGGGCCTCAGTGCACGTTAATGGCTGCTTGGGAAAACAAACACCATAACCCCGAATGTTCCCTCTTTTTTCCTCCTTTCCCTGAGCTTTTATGGCTGAGCGCAACACCATATGGTATGGGATATTGCCTTGGTCAGTTGAGGTCAGGTGTCCTGGCCGTGTCCCCTCCCAAGCTCTTGCCCAACCCCAGCCTACCAGCCTCTGCGGGGGTAGAAAAGAGAAAGCTTTGAGTTTCTGCAAGCACTGCTCAGCAACAGCCAAAACACCGGTGTGCTATCAACTCTGGTTTAGCCACAAATGCAAAGCACAGCACCATAGAGGCTGCTGTGAAGAAAGTTAACTCTGTCCCAGCCAGACCCACTACAAATTTAAGGGAAAATGCAGTCATGACTCAAAAAAGCAACCTATGATTAAGAGTAATCCCCAAAATCAGCTCTAAAGACTGCAACTTTTTGTGATAAAAACAGCCCAAATGAAGCCACTAAGATACCTGTGAGCCAAAAATATTCTTTAGATCTCTTAACAGCTTTCAGACCCCTATCACAGCCTGTAAACCTGCTGCCTACGAAAAACCC
The DNA here is from genome assembly GCF_000699105.1 of Pygoscelis adeliae. Classification (NCBI taxonomy): domain Eukaryota; kingdom Metazoa; phylum Chordata; class Aves; order Sphenisciformes; family Spheniscidae; genus Pygoscelis; species Pygoscelis adeliae. Next base: position 6,676,994 of record NW_008824791.1, read on the forward strand.
TTAAGATTCATTCCAAAGCTTTTCTGACAATCCTGGTTTTTTTTTTTTCAAACAGCTGACATTAGCAAAACAAAAGTTTTTGATAAAATAATTCTATCAACAAGATTGAGTGCAAGCACGCAAACAATGTAATTCAGAGTAAAAACTGTAAACAGTTGGAAATATAAGCAAATGAAGATATAAAAGTCATAACCAAAAGAAAACACTCTAAAGATCAAACATAATTTTAAAAATTAAAGTTTATGTATTCCTCATCCTCACTGTCAAAAGAATATCTTTTATTTTTTGACAAATGTGTATTTTCATCAAATGTTGCCTGCCCCACTGCAACACTTCCAAGCTAAAAAGCAAAATCCACACCCCTTAAGTGAAAACTCAGTTCTCTGTAACTAAAATCAGCCTTGACACCAACAGAGTTACAACAGATCTATTGCCTTTACATAGAAACGATAGATAATTTTGTCCTGCTTATTCCTGTAAGAACCTCAGCTGAAAATGATAAAGTCTAATTTTTCTCCTAAGTGTATGAATTCTACCAGCTTGAAGTTCCAGCTGTCAGGCACCTGAATTAAGTATTGGACGGGACATCAGAGAGATCAACTTAAGCCCTCCCATATCTCAGAACACATCATATAATCCCATTCATAGAGCTATCGGCCATCATCTTTGCTTTTCAAGGATTCCTGCCATTGCTGTTCCTCTTGAGAGCTACCTCCTTCAATAGCACATTTGAGTTGAAGGTACACAGAGCTTTTTTCAAATAAATTGTGCTTCATTGTGTGGCATGGCTGCACTAGAGGAGACATCCCATGATAACATGACAGTTCCTGCAAACTGATGGTGGGACGGCTCTTCAGTCCCATGAGAGAAAGGCTTCCTAATCAGTAGATGTAGGAAAAGGAGATAGGTACCAAACAGCAGGTTGAATCTGCAGGAGGAAAGGAATCGGGGAAGATAAGCACGGTGCAGTTCTTGAGAACTCAAGAAAAAGTAAATAAAGCTTTTGATGAAAAATATACAACAGTTCATTTAACAGTCTATACAAGTTTGAAAGCCCAAGAGTAATGTTTAAGGCTACTGACGTCCCCTAGAGAAAGGAAAATTTTATGGATTAAATACTTTATCCGAAAGAGAAATAGATCAGCTGCCACACCACAACCTTGCAGCCTGAGGCAGAAATACTCAATATATTAAATTGCTATATAAACAACCCATGTCTGAGAATAAAGTGCCCTAAAAACTAAAGGAAAAAAAAAATCATTCATTGAAAAGAGCATCCATTTTTTCCCAAAGTTTGCTGGAATATATTCTGAAATGTAGACTATGCGAGGGATCCATTTGGCTTTCAGATATACAGACACAATGATAATTCAATTTTCTTTAATTAGTGTTTCATACTTAGCATTTAAAAGCAGAACTGGGCTCCCTAAATACCAGCATTTCTGCAATAGTTTATACTGTAATATTACTAGGCTTATCTCTCTAGTCTTCTGTTTAATTAAACTGTACTTTTTATTTTTAAGATACTGGCACAGCAGTTTCAAAAAAATCAAGCATCTCACACTCTGTTCTGAATTTGTTTCAAACCTCTTGCTTTTCTAATAACGCTACCTCCAAAAAGTGCAGCTTTTAAAGTACTTCAATGGGATTACACCTGGCCTGCTAATTCTGCCATTAAATTAATTCAGAGAAGCTCTCCACTGCAGTTACTTCTGTAACAAATAAGACTCAAGTATAAAAGATGCATTAAAACGTGTCTTGGTCACAATGTAAATGCAGAAAGCATTACAGCCATCTAATCTCAAGGAGAAGACAGACAAGAAAGACTGTCGCAAATTGCATACTGGAAAAATATATATATTTATTTTTGGCCCCATACAGATAAAAATCTAACATTTTGCATTTGATTTATGTAGCTAGAGGGGCATCTATTAGAGCATTTTAGACTCCAGCTGTATGCATTTTTTCCTCAGGAACTCAAAGTTCAATAAGGTGAAAGAACAAAATAAATGATATCTGTTCCACAGAAAGGAAAAACAGCATTGCAGAAATAAAGTGAAGGCAAATGTCCCACAGCCAGTAGGTGGCAGAGATGGAAACTGAACTCCAGCACTGCCAAGATTGCTCTCCCCTTTCAACCTTGCCTGTACTGTTCCAGCACACGCATCAGCTAGATAACTTACTTTATTGCAGAATCACATGCATAGCCTCCACATTTTAATAATTCTGTAACAACACTGAAGAACTTTGTGAAGGAAGAAGAGTATTGGTAATGAAAAGTCAGGTTGTCTGGGTCACACGTATCCCAAACAAGTCTCACAATAGCTACTCACAACACATTTACATCAAAGATAAAAAGGGATGAAGTCTTTGCTTTTCCAGCATCATCTTCACTGAAGTAACGGTGCTAGTGTATTGAAGTAGCTAAGTACCGTAAGCAATGATTCTCTTCCCTTGCTCCCCTAATACAGAACAGTAGGCTATATGTAGAGAAGGGACATTTCCCCTCCCCCATCATTTAAACTGCATAAACTGTAATTTTAGTAAATCAAGCAAAGAGCTAATCAAGTTTTGATTTGCTAATTACTTCTCAATTTGATTAGAGCTGGCAGCTAATCATCTCTGGAAATGTAAAGTCAACCTTTCACTCACATTTGCAAATCAGGACTTTACTGTAAAGAATCTGGGATATTGTGCATTACATCCTCATCTTTTTTTTTCCATATTTCAGTGCTTTTAACAATAATCCTAATTTTTTGTTATTGTGGCAGCACTCTGAATAAAAACTCTGTAGAATTCTATGTGGCCCTGAGAGTGAGCCATTGATAGGAACTGTGGTATTACTAACATTAAAGCTCAAGAGGTATGTACGCTACATTAAACAAATACAATGCAATTTAAAAGTATAGTTTACATAGGAAAAAAGGTCTCTGCAAAGGATGAACAGACCAACACAGAATTTCAACAACCAACATTTTTAGAATAAACTTGTAGAAGTAGTGCTACACCACATGCAGGGAAAAAAAAAACCACACACCCAAACATTTACCTTATGTAGAATAAACAAGTT
>NW_008824791.1:6680083-6710598 GCF_000699105.1 Pygoscelis adeliae
AGCAGGGATCAAGAAATTAGGCAGTGTGGTTTCATTTTGTTCTGAAGCAACAGTGAAATGGGAAAGAAAATGGAGTTCTGCTCTATTTTGTTTCTGTGAAGAGTTCTTGGCATGGAGTATCTACCTGTAATTTTCCTCATCTGAGTTGAGGACAACCAGCCTTCTAAAACCACTAATTCTCTGCTGTTCCTCACTGCCTGGTTGCTGCAGTGTCTTCCTACGTTAGTTGCGCTAAGGGACAGATGGAAAGTTAATGCCCTGAAAAATGTATTCTTACAGATATCACAACAGCAGTTTCTGACCAGAATAAAGCCCAAGTACACTTTGGTAGACAAAACTCAAATTAGGCATCTCCCTGCACACTCTCCTGGCTATCCCTTCCCTACAGAAGAAAGCAAGGGCAAGATTAGGATGGGATGATCCTGCTTCTTGACTCTCCTTCACACCGTTTACAGCTCCAGTATCACTAAGCATGAAGTCCTTTCCTTCCTCTAACCAAGCCTACTTAGACTGGGCCACTGCTGCTTCTCTCTATCTTCCCCAATATGAAAGGTAAGAACAGAAGTCACTGATGGGCAAGTACGAGGCTTCCTCCAACCAGTGTGGGAGCCTGACATCTCCCCCATCCAGGCAGTGTCCAGCCTCCTTCTAGACGCCATACACTAGTGTCACATGATCGCAGCACTCTCCTCACCCCACATCTTCCTTATCCCCAAGCTCTTATCTGTAATATAGTCATAGAATCATAGAATAGTTTGGGTTGGAAGGGACCTCTAAAGGTCATCTAGTCCAACCCCCCTGCAGTGAGCAGCAACATCTTCCACTAGATCAGGTTGCTCAGAGCCCCGTCCAGCCTGACCTTGAATGTTTCCAGGGATGGGGCATCCACCACCTCTCTGGGCAACCTGTCCCAGTGCTTCACCACCCTCAGCGTAAAAAAATTCTTCCTTACATCTAGTCTGAATGTAACCCCCTTTAGTTTAAAGCCATTACCCATTGTCCTGTCGCAACAGGCCCTTGCTTCCTTACTGATATTTCTTTAGGCTTACATTTGATGCTTAAGTTGAGTACTGCAGCCACCAGACTGACGTTATTCAAGTCATCCACCATCCTCAAGGATTATCACTCCAGATCCCCATCTCCCCCGGCCACACATTATATCCAGTTCCTTGTGTTACCCAGACTCCCTTCAATTCCAACATTACCCTGACACCTAGGGAGAGCACAAGCAGGGAAGCAGCAGCAGAGAGGAATAAACAGCAGGCAGCAACTTTGAGGATTGCTTCAGAACATTTGGGAGGCATCGCAGAGAATGGTATAGACACGTTTAGTGAAGTGAAATTCTGATTACGGCTTGCCTCCTTCCTTTCCAGTTTCACACTTCAAGACCTGCAGATCTGCACCATGACAGAGACCCAATGAAACATAACCACAGCTGTGGGGAAATCAGGAAAGGACAAAGTGGTGCGAGATGACACTCCTTCAACTCAAACTAACAGGGAAGGGGACATGCCAACAGTCATTTATACCTACTTTACTAAAAAAAAAAAACAGTCTTGTCTACCTACCCTATTGAAGATACTGGGACAGAAAAAAGAAAGAGTCAGAAAAAACTGAAGAGCTGTCAGTTGTTAAAGTGCAGCTTAAGTTCAAAAAATAAAATACATTAAATGGGTCAATTTTAGAGAAAACACATTTCAAAGAAAAACTGCATTCAGAGCCTGTCAAAAACATTTTACTTGGAGTTTTTCCTACAAAATACTTGGCTTTTTTTCTTTTACCATTACTTCTTATTTAACATTTTAAAACAGCTTTTATTTGTATTATAGACTTCTGAAAGATAAGATTAAAACAAAATATTTACTCCAATTCAAAAGAAATTTTAACTATTTCATTTATAATTCATTTAATGAGGAAATTCAAAAGGTGAGGCTTTGTTTCAAACTTGAATGATTTTTGTAGATCCTCCATGAAATAAATTATCTAGCCAGCTGTATCTAGCAATCAAAAATAGCCAGTATTTAAAAAGGATTTAAAAATTGTCTCTACTGTCTATAATCCCTGTGTCAATATTAATTTCCTCAAAGTTGCGGATTTCATTGAATTACTATTAACACCTTTTTCCCATAAAAGGTTGCCATCTATCTATTCTGCTTTCTAGTTGAACACTGGAACATTAGAAGAGGAAGTGTTTTGGCTGAGGAAAGTGAATACTGAAGACACTGTTTAACAGTGTCATCAATTCTTTGGTGTGACAGATTTCAAAGTTTGAGTACCATCAATGCTTTAGAGTCTCTCCTTACAAAAAATGACTGATTACTCATAACTGATATTACTGCCATTTTTTTTACAAATTCATCATCAGTATATTAATTTTAGAAAACAATTAAAACATATTTACAACTGTAGCTTCAGCAATATAATATTTATTATATTTTAGTAATAATCAAAATGTAAAAGGTAAGGAACTCTCTATTCTCTTTACCAATGGCTATAAAATCATAGCAAGCACAATCTCTACTTGTCTGTCCTTCACTTTCCCCCTGTAAAATAATTATGCATAAGATATATTCTTAATTATCCTGAAATTTAATTTGGGACAAGAAACTAATAAAAGTAACTATGAAACCTTCTAAAACATGGCAATGGAGACTTTCTGACATTTGATATAACCCCTATTATACTCTACAGCAAAACGCCAGGTATCTCCCCGCTGAACAGTGCAACCGCCCTTCAACTCAGTTTCAAATGCAAGTGAAATGAATTAGATGAACATTTTCCCTCTGATATAATGTTGTAGGTGTTGCCCATTAAAAATAAATGTCATATTTAATTTTTATACTCCATAATCTAGTACGTGTTTCCCGTCTCCAATTCAGAACACAAATACCAGAAGCTTTCCAAAACATACTCAAAAACACAAGATAAAAGGACTTTGGAACCAATACCATGACTCCACAGAAATCTTTAATTTTGCTGTAATCACAGGCACAGTCTAAACTTGGCTATTTGTTATTTCGGCAGTTATTTTGAAAGCTGTAAAGCACAGTTAGAAAACTACTTAGCTATTTTAATGGAAACCACATGAGAGAGAACTGCTTATTTTTGCCAGCAATGCTCTTCAAAAAATGTTGTGCCTATAAACTCATTTGTTATGATACTATTGATGAAACATCCTGCATTCAACCTAACTCCCAGGTCTCAAGCAACTACCAATAAAATGTGTCATTTCACATTTAAGTTATACTTAAAGTATAACTTAAAAACTTAATGTTTAGTGAAGTAAAACTTCAGTATGAAATACATTATCTATAGAAAGGCACACTTACACAGAGTTTTCAAAGCCTTTGAAACATGCAGTTGAGATGATATCTATTCAACCAGCTATTTTCCAAACTTCAAGAAAATAAAACTAAAGATTGTTTCTGTAGGTAATTATAACGCTACCACTCTTTTCCATCGAAGAGGAACACAACTCTGCAATTCAGGTTGGGTAGTAAGTGATCGAGTGCCAAACACTCGCCAAAAGTCTTTTAAACACCAATAGTTCAAATCAGTCCATCTATTTGATCTCTGCAACTTCATTCCTTCTTTACAAAAATGAAAGTGTTATGAAAACCAAAGACTTGCAAGCACACAAAGAAAAAAAATTAAAAAAATTTAAAAAAAAGAAAATCTGGTGACAAACCAACAAGCCAGTAATAGATAGGGTTTAAGCTTTTTTCTTGTAGAAAGCCAGAATACAACAGAAAGACACAGGTTGTATTTCTTGGGGAAACTAATTTTTCCAGCAAATTCCATTTATTTGTCGAGGAAAACAGTTCTCTCAGTCTTTGTTCTAGCCATTGCTCCAGTAATTGCCTCTGCCAGTTCACGTAACAAATCGCTGGAATGATTCGTATCTATAATTTAATAAAAAATTCATAACTTAAATGAACTAAGGAACCAGGATGTTGACAAGCTTACTTTGTGAAGAACAAAGAAATTATGCTAAGGCAAGATATGAACTTCAGACCCTTTATCATGAATCATACATCAGATTTCATAGGAAAATTAGAAGTAATGAAGCCTACTATCATTCCCTTACCTTCAAATGAATACTCCATTCATTAGCAATCAAACAGTAGTGAATAAAAGTTTGCTAAAGATTTAATTTTTATGCATCTGTGGTCATAAAAATCATAGTGGAATGGCTGTTAATCTCCTGCACATTTTATGATACATTTTTGATAGACTTGCTGGATGGCTATTTCTGGTGGTTCTGAGAGTTCACCTGCATTTCCAAAAAAAAAAAAAAAAAAGTAATTCAAATTCTTCAAATCCTGTACTTTTTCACGTTACTCTCCCATTGACCACTTGCACATCCTTTGAGGCAAAGTGACTTTTTGAATTTTGCAAATTGAAATCCTTGCTTCCCAATGAACCTTTGTCAAATCCACAGCTAGCTGACAACAAATTTAGTGTTCGCAGCCTTAAACAAAAAAATTGATATCTTCTAGTTTAAGATATATATCGGTAAAATATACCCAAGGGAAGAAGAGAACATACAAGAAACCGATACAAAAACTTTACATTTAATCTGGAATATTTCAGTTTGGGCACATAGAGGAAAATCCATGGCAAGGATTTACAAAAAACTTAGGAAAACACAAAGAATTATTTTATGTAATAGCAATCAAATTTGTAACGATCAAATTATCAGATTAGAGTAAGATTTGGATAGAGGTAAATTAACACTCATGCTTTTGCTAGGTTGTTTTGTTGGTTTTTTTCCACACACATGACAATTCTAACAAGAAATCACAGGTTCACTGCAGCAGGAAATTAGGAAGAAAAGTTTAAGTACTTTTACTTCAACTAAAGCAGTTATTTTCCAATAAGACTTCATCTTGTTTTGTTTACCTGTTATATAGTGTGGCAGAATGAAATGCTGTGATATTGAAAGCAAGCTAAGGATCTCCTCCTTAAACAGATCTTTACCTCCTTTACAAATTCATTTTTCACCACACTTGTTAACATAGTAAGTCATCCATTTCTTAGTAGCTGTATAAATTGCTTGCTCACATTCATGTTAATCTTTTGAGTATCTAACAAGATGCCTCATGTCAAAACAATTTGATCATATAATTAATTCCTGATCAAAAATATTACTGAAAAACACCACAAATATTTTAACCTGACAAAAATATCATGTCTTTATTTTCCATTTAACAAACACACAAAGATCTGTATAATCATACTACAGTAAAATAACTGTCCTAATTATCATGTGACAAGATATTCTGAGTTGAAACCTGCTGTAATTATTCCTCTGTATACAAAATATGTAAAAAGTCATTGAGACATACATCAAGAGAATGAAAAGGTTTCCTTATTCTGTAGTTACTGAGAATGAACCAGAAGTTGTAACAATTTCTGCTTCATTGATTCATGTCTACAAGAATGTAAAAAGTTTTAAGAGAAGATAGATCACCCAAGCTCAGCATACTTGAAAACACAATAGCTAGGGCACTTTCCTAAGAGAACGCAGATTCAGAATATTGAATAGCTTTAGGAAAGTCAAACCTGAAATTTTGTTTTAAATTGTGCTGTCCATTTGAGAAAACATATCTTTCAATTCTCATCAAAATTTTCCCAGCCATAACTCTTTGAAAATTCTGTATATCTTTAAGATAAGACATACATACCTAGCAATTGTAAGCACAGACTTCTTGCAGAATTAAAAAGAAGCACAATACCTATGCCTTGGTCAGTCTTACCATGTCCTAATCCTTCCTCTTAGGTTTCCATATACATGGCTTGAATTATAGAAAACTTCTAGGGAACCTAGTTTGTGGCAACCAGCTGCTCTAAGACAGAAAAATAAGACTTAATTGATCAAGAAATTGTTCTCAAACTGCAGAAAGAACTATAAGGAACATTGTTTTCCAAACACAGACATGTATACTGATCACCTTAAATATAGTATGCATTACTGAATTGTCTAGGGTCTAATCTTGGCTATCTCAGTACCTAGGACCATTTTCTTTCCCAAGCACAGATAGACTTTATTTCTCATTAATTCACTTCCACAATGATAACTGCTTTATAGCAAAGCTGAGATTTGGCTTCCTTTCCTTTAAGGGAACCCTGTGTTCTGTTTCTAGACATGTCAAATGAGTTGGAAGAAGAGTTCTAACAGATTAATCCAACGACTATCTTTTGCTTCTTTACAATAGCCTAGAATTTTCTACAATCTCTCAGTAATAGAACAGTTTAAAAAAATGAAAATTTAAATGCATTTCAGCTTATATTAACCTGCTTACTAAATAGATAACCACTGTTACTTTGAATATATCCAATCCCCTGTTCCCCATTTTCTCTCCCTCAAGTCTATCAACCCACAGAAATGAAACACTGAACTCCAACTCTGGACTATGTCTTGGAAAGAATTAGGAAAATTCAGACAATTTTAAAAAATATAAAAAAACTACGTAATTTTCCTCTGTTGTCAAAACCAAATACAATGTTCCAAGATAAAATTCTTTTTCAGTGACTCCATTAACCAGTTCTCTGGACAGATTATCAGACTCTCTACAACTAGTAGTATTCTCTCACAGAGCGAAACAGCAATCAGAGGTAGCTGTCCCATTATCTCCCAGTACAGAAGTTAGTAGCACCTAATAATATGTTTTTCTCTTCCCCATTCTGATTCAGTAAGGATCCAAGAATAGGTTGAATCGGGATATTAGAAAGTCTGCACACAGAAATATAATGAATGGCTATCTTTTCTACATTATCAACTAAAACTGCAAACAAAACACTCTGAGTGTTGTAGTAGTCTCTCACTTATGATTAAAATTTTCTTCTTTTAAGCTGATCAAAGAAACAGAGGTAGGCATCGATCATAACAAATCCCAGCAACTGATTTTGTAAAATTGGTCATGCTAAATTAATCAAATCTATTATTAACATAGATTTCAATGGCTGCCTCCACCGAGACATGCTGGCTATCATTTTAAACGTGTCCTAACTCCCCCCCAAGTCTGCCAACCCACAGAAATGAATCATAGTTGAACAAGACATGCGTGGCAGAAACAATACCTTGCTGTTTTCTCATGCACCAGAATTGATGGGAACCAGCTCACAATCAAGAGGAAGCAAGCATGACAGAACTAAAGGACTTCTGAACTATAGAATGCCCTTCAGGACCACTGCCTCCCTCAGAACCACCCTAGCTCAACCCTGTCCTCTCCCATCCCCTGTCATACTTTTCCTTCCTCCTAGATATCACAAGATACTGAAGCAACAGGCACTATGGGGCAAGAGGAGGAGTCTGGAAAAAAAAATTAGGTGCAGTGGAGATGAAAATTTGAGAATAGTAGCAAGTATAGCTACTGTGGGTCAAGAAGCGGCAGTGACAAAGGAAAGGTGTACATAGGTGGTTGGTGGAAGTGATGAGTTGCCTGAAGGATAAGTTAGGCTGGTACTTTTTGTGGTCAACTTCTGTGGTACTTTTTGATGCCCTTTCTTCTTTGCTTGCACTGAGGAGGAGTACACAGATTTGGGAGCCCAAGTACCTTAAAATCATATTAATGTGCATACCATGCTTTCAAACTATGAAGCACAGCATTTCTGGCAGTATACTTTGTGGCAAGAGAGAACTACTGAGATGACTAAATGGAGGTTTTTCAGGCATGCCTAGAATCAGCCAAGAGCACAAGAAATAACATGGCAAAAGAATAGTGGAGACTTCTGGATATAGCCGCAGAATGTAAAGATTAACGAGTCAATATATCATATTTTGACATTGACTGATGCACAAAGATGATGTCTAAACAGTGACTATATATAATTTTGGAATAACTGATATGTATGTGTTCCACAGAGACAGATTATTTAATTGTATATATTTTTGCAGTTTGCAAGCCATTCTTAGTTAGGCATCTATTTCTTTCATTATGATTCATTATAATTTGAAGCAAATAAGGTAAAGTGTATCCCAGCAGGAGGCTGAAAATGAACCTGTCTGATTCCAAGTTGTACTTCTCCCAGCACTCAGAAGGACTGAAGTGTTCATAGAAAGGGCTTACAAATAGGTTATAAATGGACAAAAAGCAAAAAATAACTAAGTGAGCAAAGATGCCAACCAGAATCTTGCTTTAACATTGAACATCAGTAAAAATTACTGTCACAATCTATACTGGAAATCCCACAGAAGTCTATACTTTCAACAGGAACTAATTTAGGTGCCTTCATAAAATTTACCATAAAACCCACAACTCAATAGTGCAGTGCTGTCAAAAAAACCCCACATTTTTTCCCTTTACATTTGGGATCAGCAACTGAAAACAAACCACTATGTTCAATTAATGGTTTAAAAAGTGAATTGTCTTCACTGGATGCAAATGCAACATTTAAAAATCTAACTACAATGACATAGAAGTTCTTTCATAGACTTTCAATGCAAACATTGATAAAACACAGTCATCCTATATTTTATTTCCCCTTCTCTAAAAGTGAGATACTACCATTAATTTATTCTCAGTTTTGTTTTCTTCTTGATAAAGAAGCAAACATCTTTTAGAGTATCAGGTGAGCATCCATCACTTAGATAGCACTGACTGTCATTCCAGAAACACAGTATGTGATGTGATCTCAGTAAAACTAATCTTGCTTCCGAGGAATGTTTTGAAGGACTAGGTGAAATGTAGTTTCTTAGTTCATAATTCAATTTATTTATTTATTTTAACTTTATGCTTGTCTTTCTCTAGCTGGTACAAATTATGTAATCTAGAACTACCCTGGTGGTTTGATAGGCCATTATGAACAAGAATATAGCAGCCTAAAGTCAAAGTTGCTTTTCTTCTTCCAAGTGTCTCAGGAGAAAATGTTCCTCTACATGGTTCCTCTACATCAGCATAGTTTCATGTATGACACTGGTGGTCATACATTTTAGATAAATTAACAGAAAGAGCTGTTATAGCTTTGAGGTTTTATGAGAAAATGATACCATTTTAAAATTATGCTCATCTCCAAATAGCCAGACCATAATGAAAGTGCTATGAAATGGCTATGAAAAAAGCATCAGGAAGGCAATTAAAGCTGTATGCACAACATTTACTAAAAGACAAGAAGCAGGAAAAGCTGCAAACAATGTTAATCAAAGTTAGGTTTCTCTCCCATGTATCTACAAGTTCCAGAGGGAGTCATAAATCTAGAAGATTTTTTGAAGGACAGAAAAATAATTTCTTGTAGGAATGAAGCAACCACCGATTGCTTAAGTTGTTAACAAATAAAGGTTTGGTAATATATGTTTTACTCACTTGTGTAGCAACAAAAAGTTTACTGGAGTTATAATCTGCAAGACTTTTTTTTTTTTTTTTAACCTCATTTGCCCTTTAGGAAGCACTTCAGCAAAAAACAGCAAGTCAGTTGCTGAACCATAACATCAAAATAAAAGGTTTGCTACTTATGCTACTTCTACATTGTTCTTGAGGTTGGATAAATTGTTAAAATCATGACAGAGAAACGATGTACTGGGAAAACTTGAAATATATTATCATGAGAGCCTGGTTTATTTGTGCTGAAAATTTGTCTAGACAACTAAAAATGAAAAAGTTTAAAAATAATACTGGTTGGCTCATTAGAACAATAGAAGTAGTTTTTAAAGTTCTCCTATCAGTTCTCCTTATCCAACATAATTTTAAAATGTTTAAAAAATATTGAAATGTTTATTGTATCATACACAGAAGTAGCATCTGTTACTTCACAAGTATGAAAAGAAAGAAATCTAGGATGGAGCAATAGTTGAGAAAATGAAAGATAATTACCCTTCAAGGGTGACATATTTGATTTATTCCACTGAGAATCATTTGATCATAAATTATACTGTTTAGTTCAATATTTTGAGTACCCAGTGTTGGAGGGGACACCTGGGAAGACCTAGTGAGAGAGTTGCCAAAGAGGTAGTTAGAACTTTCAGCGAATTACACAAATTAAATACTGTGTTTATAATTATTTGCATTGGGTGGGTTGTTTGATACCATCTGATCTCTTCTACTGTTTCTGACCTCTTCTTCCTAACAGCAGGCATGTTACAGGCATACAATTTCTGAGAGAATGTTTTTGCAAGAATCTTTTTCTGTTGAGTTTTTGAATCTTTGTTTTTGTTATAGAAGTCCAAGGTCAATATTATCAAAGCAAATATATGGAAATCGAGTCTTAAAAAGACTGCTATCCGTTCCCTCCCCTCCATTCGTGGAGAAAGAAAAACAAATATATTCAGCTTTAAATTTTCCTTTCTCATGCAACAAAACTGTATTATAAATTACACATGACAGCTGAACACCCTAAAGAATCTTTCTGGGTGCATGACAGCTGAGTTACATATTAGTCAAATATGATAGAATTAAGTGTCACTTTATATTACTTTCAATAAAACTGATGAATAGATTAAATTAAAAATTGCAAAATCTCTGTGAAGTTTTCATTTAAATTGACCAAAGGAAGAAATGCAATGCTGAGGATGTTGGTCTACTCATTTTTCAATACTGCTGCTTCTAAATATTGCAAACTATTTAAAAGTGCATAGCAAAATCCAAACAGTAGTTTATTTTGCACAGGATATATGCGTGTTGACTCTATAAGAACACACTCTATACAGTTAAAAATCTAAGTGTTACCTCATTACAGTGTCTCCCTAAACAGCAAATCCCTATAAGGAAGTAAAAACACAGCCTGATGATCATCATGGATTTTGAGGTAGTCAAAGAGTTTCTTGGTTACTCAGGGCCAAGAAAATCCTCAGTGAACAGGTGGACATTTGAAGGGTTACCTACAGTTTATAAAAAACATGCTGTAAGAGAAGAAAAGCAGGTGCCAGAATAAAGGAAGTTTTCGGGAACTCTTTAGAGAAAAATAGGCTAAAAACCTGTGAGATCTGGAGTTAAAAGTACTTAGACTGATTTAGCACTATATATTTTATAGAAGAAATATCATTAAATCTTTTGCTAAAATATGAAGCAGCATACAGAATGTTCTAGTTATCCTATAGTGAAAGGAAAAGGCATCATTCTGCTTTATGTTCTACTATTTCTTGTCATTGTATACTTTTTAGCCTTGCAACAATTATTGCCACATAGAGCAATCCTTAGAGCTTATCAGGTTCTCCCAAAACATTTGGAAACTTTTCTTAGTAATTATCTAGGGATAACACAAATAACATGAAAAATACTAGTAGAATCAGTGAAAGTTCTGAAAGCCATACGCTTCTCAAGTTCTTCACGTGTTTTGGTGTCCTAGAAACACTTAAGCTGGTGTTAACACAAAACGTTTTAGTGGGAAAATTATATAACAGTAACAATAAAACTACTAAGTGTGAAATACCCGATTCTTATGAGAAATAGGCTACTGGACTTCATTAACAACTTTTTTTATTGCAATTCCTGTCTTCTAAAAAGTTGTTGGGAATATAACATTAGAGGGAGAGAAGCAGTCTTTCCAGAAAGGAGAATCTAACTGATGTAGGTCAAAACTGACATGCCAAACTTTACTTGGAACTCAGCTGCTGCCTACAACCAGTGCAGAATATACGGCTGGTATGTTCCAGCCGTGAAATATCATACAATTGTTACGCTACCCAAGCATTTCCTATGCTGCAATGAGGAAGGTTGGACAACATGTTACCGCACAATGCTTTTTAAAAGCTTGAGAGTACTCTGCCCGCTTAAACATAAGCAAAGGAAGTCAAAGGTGAAATAATGTTTTGAGTCTCTTTGAAAGGAAGCAGCAAACACTCGGTGACCTCATCCATTGCTTCAGGGGTTACACACATCAACCTAACAGCTGCACCTTAGTCACCAGTATCATCAAAAGCATTAATGTGGTCACCTCATCTTTATCCATCAATGGATAAAAGCTGTTTGTGTTTTTAGATTTGGGCAGAGGTACTGAGAAATCTTAAAACACCTCTTAAATACCTCTCCAATCATGTTTATTCAAATTACAGAGGTTTCAGTAAGAAATGACAGCTAAATAGATTGCATACAAATAAATGGTTTCCCAAGTTAAGAATCTGTACTCCTTAACATGGTATCTCCAATGATACAAACGGAAATGTAAACATGAGTGACAGTCTGTAGTACTTGAGTGCTAGAAAAACAGTCACAAGATGGGAAGATCTAACAGGGACCCAGAACAATTTTGAATTAGCTTTATTGCTTACATACACCTGGTAAGTTGGCTAGACAGGAGCTAATTTTAAATGTTTAGATATGCAACATCATTTGTGTTTGCAGAATTGAGAATAAGCTATGAAAAGCAGGCCATTACAGGTATGGTTACCAAGAGCTGTTTTGAAATTTCTTCAGATAACTTCTAGATAATCTTGGTCTTCTCCTACTTTACACTTGCTGGCAACTTAGCCCTAAAACAGCTTAGGAATTTTAGTCAAAGAGGATCACTGTATTCTAGAAGAAATGGATAGAGGAGAGATGACAACAGGAGTCTGCCGGTCTCCAAGGCCTTGTCTAGTATTTGACACAGAAGAAATCTCTCCTGAGCATCTACCTTTCTCCTATGACAGTCCTTGCTGCAGACTATAGCTTACAATAACTACAGAAACTCATATAGAAGGATTTTAGGTTTTTCCCTTTCTAAATGTAAACAACATTTAAGGTATAGTCATTGTGTATTTGCATTAAATTTACTATCAACATCTCTCTAACATGTGAAGAGCCAGCACATGGCTAGTAAAATTTCAGCCTCTGGTGAAAAAAAGTTGTGTTAAATTTATTAGTAGGAAAGATTTTATGAAGAGGTACAAAGATAGGAAAGTGTCAAGAAAATACCTCCTTTTCTACTTTGAGGTCATAAATTATGTGTAAACTTAAGCCTGTCTAACTGTAACTGTACATATACTTATTTACTACTTAGAACCTGAAAGTATAAAAAGGGAACAGCTCATTTTGATTAAAAAAAGACTCTAAATATAAGCTAGACATTGACAATAAATCCAGTTATTCTGACAGGATTTAATAATTCAAAATAGGGCCTAACAGAAATTTGACGCTTGCAATTTAATCAACCTAGCTGGAAGAATACTTGGAGGGCACAGTACTTCTAAACACTAAGGACAATTGTGAGATATCACACAGAATGGTAATTCAATGACTTTCTTTGATGCAATGTAAGTACCAATCATCCGTTGCAAACAATGTACTGTTGGATAAAGTGTATTTATGATGTCATCTACAACATAAACATCAAGGTAGATTGTGGGCAATCATATTCAGACTTTGGCTTCTGGATAGGTCAATTTGCTGTACTATCTTTTGACTAGCAAAAGATAGTTTTCTTGTTCTTGAAAACCAATATACAGGTTCTGCGTCTTGCAGGGGGCTTAGATAAGTAAACACGTAAGCCCCATCCAACCCTTTATTTTTGCGATTCAGGAAGAGTTTCAATGTTTGGAAAAAAACTCAAGTAATACCAACAGACTTACACCTAAATACCAATAATCTTTGTTATAAGAAAAATGAATGCTAATTAGCCTTCTAACTATATATATCAGGATTAAAAGATGCAGTAAACTAACTTTGTTATTACTGTGGAAAATGCAGCTGGAGAACACACAAAACATTCCTTTTGTTGGTTTTACTTACATATTTTGCAGCTTCATTTTTTTTCCAGACTGAATTATCCGCATTGCAACTACATTGGGATTCCTTTTGTGTTTCAATTGCTCTATAGCGTGCTTATTTCTCACCTTGTTGTTTACAGCATATGAAAAAGATGAGGCAGGCGTTGCACATAAGGCTGACACTCTGTCAGCCATAAGCTGGTCTCTGGTCAGCATCTGTTTTTATATATGCATGAGGTAAAGTATTACTGTTAGAAGAGTTTTCCAAAGAGATTCATAAGTAAATTAAAGAAGCTATCCAGCTGGTGATTTTAATGAATAGGTAAAAATAATGAGAAAGAATAATCAGACAGAACATGATTTCATTGGAACTATTTTCTGATTTTCTTAAGCAAAAGAAGTATGCATTTTTAAGGTTGAATAACAAACTAGTGTCCAGCATGAACTTAAAAGTAATTTACCGCTTCTGTGATCTAAAACAGAACATATCGTAATGCTATTAAATCCACACTGGGTTGGGGGTGGGGGAACATAACAGAAAAACAAATTTCTCTCACATGCCTGCAGATGATGTTTCTAGAATACAAAGTATGTTCTACCAATAAATTGATAGGATGAAATTAATCAGAAATCTAATTAAAACAAGTCAAATGTGTAAAATTAAAAAGAAGAAATACAAAATCTGTCCAACCTCTTCACCAAATTAAACAGGAAAAAAACCCAAATTGACTAGCATTTGTTATTGTTTCCTGTATTTCCTGTGTAAGAACAGCATGAGTTATTTTTTCATCTTGAGAATTCTTGTTGCAGTTAAATTGTGCCCTTTGAAGAAAATTTGTGCACCTTATTGAAGAAAAAAGATGTGGGTCTCTAGTGGACAAGTCAAACATGGGCCAGCAGCATGTCCTTGCAGCAAAGGAGGCCAGCAAAAGCACGGGCTGGTTTTGTGCAGTCTGCTGGTTTAGGGAAGTGAGTCCACTTTCCTCTCTTCAGCTTCTATGAGGCCACATCTGGGTACTGTTTCAGGCTCCCCAGTACAAGAAAGCTATTAACATACTGGAGTGGATCCAGTGGTGGGCCACCAAGTTGGTCAGGGGGCTGGAGAACACAACATACAAGGAGACTCTGAGAAGGCTGGGCCTGTCCAGCCTGGAAAAGCGATGAACAGACGATACAGAGAAGATGGAGCTAGACTCTTCTCAGGGGTGTGCAATGATAGGACAAGAGGCAATGGACAAGTTGAAATGTGGGAAATTCCAATTATATATTAGGAAAAAAGGGATTAGGGTTTTTTTTGTTTGTTTAAACCATGAATGTGGTTAAATATTGGAACGTGTTACCCAGAGAGGTTGTGTGATCTCTGTCCTTGGAGGTTTTCGAAACTTGGCTGAACATGACCCTGAGCAACCTGACCGAATTAGATGTATTTGGAGCAGGCACTTGGACTAGATGACCTCTGGAGGTCCCTCCCAACTTAAATTATGACTTTACTATTCTACTAAGGGAACATCCAAATACAGTTTTCCAGAGTGCTCCAATTCACTAAGGATTTAAACAAATTTTCTTTGGACAGCAAAACTAATTGTCTTCCTACAGATTTGTCTTTCTTACTCACTAAATCTCTTCCCTCCAGCATAAAAATTCCCATATCCCTTCCATGAAACACCCACTGTACAAGAGATCAACACATACCATGGTTAGACAGGAGCTGATTTTCTAGCTGGTATATTTGTACTGACCAGTGAGCTAGCTGCTTCCAAACAGAATAAAAATATTTTCCACACACACACACTATAGGCAGTTATTATAATTCTCTTGCCACTGCTCCTTTCATGGAATTCTGGACACTGAATATCTTGAAGACCTTTAACCTTCTGACAAATGCTTTTGAAGCTATTGGTTCACAAATTCCCAGCGATGGTGAAAAGACAGGCAATACACATAGCCCCTTAGGAAACCACGTTCAGAATCACTGCTGGCTAATACACAGGGCAAGCAACTTGAACTATGGCTGCACTTACTCCCTGTACTTTCTGACATCTAGTATTGGCTTTGATTTAGCATCTCAGAAGTGGCCTTTGTGTTTCCATACAAGAAAGAGTAAGATATTTCCTTACTCTTTCTTTCACTCCTGTCAAAGGCCAGAAACAAATCCTTAGACACCAAGGTTTGTCTTTCAAAATCAAGTTAGATCAGGAATCATGAAGACAGTATTACCAAGATTGCTTTAAAAACAAACATCCATTCAAAGATCATGTTAAATCACTAACTTCAAGCAAATCATTTTTCCATAGTGCAGGCAGTGGAAGTCTAGGATTACCATAGGATTGAACAAATATAAGTGAATCAGCCTACTGCAGATCAAAATGTATAGGCATTGGGGAAATTCTGTGTTGTTCCTCTACCACATTCATAGTATTTCATACTTCTAGTTATATTTTTATATTTTCCATGTATACATGGTACTGTTACATGACAGTCGGTGGCTGGACAGCAGTTTATTTCTTCAGCATTTTGAAACTGCATAAAATTTTTTCTTAGAATTTAATCTCTGTCAGGAAAGAGGGATACTTTCAGAGAGAAACACAAAATATCCTTTTTTGCTTTTAATCCTTGTCTTGCATTCCTACTGCTTACTGTACTGTTGGTACATTTCTCTGGATTCCCAATTTGAAGAAAGTAATTTATTAGGTAAGATTTACATAAAAACCCCACACTTTGCAAGATCCTCACTTAAATTTGAGACTGCCATTTCAAGACTGAGAACTGTTCATTGAACTGGAGATTAAGTTTTTTCAGACTTCTCCACTGGTCATAGAACAGCTCTGCTTTGTTTCCCCCACAAGAGGCAGAGACACAGATAATTCATCTGGCAGCGGGTCTCCCTGTTGGCAGTATGCTGTACAGACAATTTATGATCAGGCTGAATAAATACATTTAACTTTCACATTATAAATAAAATTGCCA
This sequence comes from Pygoscelis adeliae, assembly GCF_000699105.1. NCBI lineage: Eukaryota > Metazoa > Chordata > Aves > Sphenisciformes > Spheniscidae > Pygoscelis > Pygoscelis adeliae. The sequence goes on from NW_008824791.1 coordinate 6,696,672, forward strand.
CTTCAGGAATAACCACTGTCTAATATTATTTTACTCAATAAAAGCCTTAATATAACCAAAACTAACCACAGAAGAAAAAAAATTAATACAAAAGCACCAAAAGTATGTGCACCATATTTGAAAAAAAATATAGGCATAAACTTTGTACAAGTCTTGATTTTCCTGACACAATATTTGAATATGTGATGATTCTAAAATTAATCTTTTTAGCTACCCACATTTTTTTTTAATCTGTATTTGCTTCTGCCCACAAGTTTGTCTACGCTTGTTTCCTAGTCCCACCGCCATCCCTTGCAATCTGCAGCTATGATTACTTTTCACAGACGCACACAGCTAGTCTAAGAGGGCAAGTAAGCAGATGAATCTTACTAAAACACCAACAAGCTTTCTCAATACCCATCAGGAGAATCCCTTAAACTTGAGCAACTGAGACTTTCCAAAAAGAAAGATGAAAGAAACTGGAGAAAATAGACTAGAGCATCCTTTTTTTTAGTGTCATTATAAAGCTTAGAAAGCAAATGCGGATTGTTTTTTTTTTTTTTCCCCTTACAAGCTTCCCTTCCATTTTTTGGTAGTGAAACTGAGGAGTAAGCCAGGCTGGTAATTAATATTTGCTACATTTGTGATATACTAGTAACTTGTCAAAACTTATTACTTGTCCAATAACAAGTTTTTACCTGCAACAGTTTTTTGGTTTTTTTTTAAAGCATGTTGTGAATCCAACAATAAACAAATTCTGAACTCTGTATATGGTATTTGGTTACAGACAGCATTACTATAGCAGAAAAAAGACAAAGGAGAATTAAATCTTAAACTTCAAAACTGTTTTCTGCATTTAAAATGCATTTGATACACATGATGAGATGACGGACACTTGCAATTATATGAATATCTGCTGGCTACTTTTTTTTTTTTTAAACTTCATTCAAAAGAGGGAATAATAAATTTTAAAATGCTGTAGAAGTGAAATTATTAGTGAAAAACAGGAAACAATACTTACTGGAAGATGAAAAGCCTTTGATGTGTCAAAATTAAAAACTTTTAAATTTGCCACGTTTTTGTTTTGATGTAAGCCAGCATATTAATATTGGTTATTGTACCTGTTTTATATCCCCAGTAAGTGCTATTCTAATAACTTGACAGCTTGATTTCCTTGATCTTGTTGAAAAGCAATTATATTATGGGTTATTTGCTGAGCTGGTACTTCCGGAGCAAGCTCAAAATTTGTATACAAGGCCTTATTTCTCTTGCCAGATTGCTTTTTAGTATCAAATGTACTTTTAATGCTGGGTTTATGTTTTCCAAATTTTCTACAAGCCTGGAGAATTGTCAGGATCTTCTAATATGTTCTTATTAAAAATACTATGGACTTGTTTTGCTGTTGAAATATATTCTGCCATTCATCCATTAACAGAGATCTGTCCACTACAAGAAAATCTTCTTACATTTTTGTTTTATTTTAATTTAAACAACACAAAACTTGGGTAGTGGCTATTACATAGCACAGATTGCACAGAACACTAACTCTATCTCTGTGTAGATATCGGCTCTTTAGTACCCTTCTCATTCCACTGCCCTCTCAAATACTCTGGCAGCAAAATGAATAAATAAGTAATATCAAGGTAAGGTTTGCCTGGTGAAGGTGATTCAAGGTAGAGAAGATTCAAAGCGATACTATCCTGTTGAGTGCCTACATCACGCATCACAAAATACAAATTCATCTACTGGAACAATTGTCTAAATTATGCTTATTTTGCAGTTAATGGAATGGTACAATTCACCATTCAGTATTAAGCACTTTCAAATGCAATGAGACTTTACTAAATGTTTGTTTCCAGTTCTAATTGCTTGCAATGTCTATTTCTCTTTTTTTTTTTTTAAGGAGAGCTATTTGAAGTGCTTTTTACAACCTTCTTTATGTTATCATTATTATATTTGTATGCAGAACTCTACATATTATAAATGCATGTAACACACAGAAGAATACTTCTATACTTTTCTATTCAGACTACAGAAGTTTTTCATTTAGCCCATCCAGCCAATCTCTCCTGCCCTTAAGTGTAAGTAGGTAGACAGCAAAATAAGTTAAGACTGTTCCTATGTTCATTATATGGAAGAGTCAGGTCACACCTCAACAAATTATCACAAGCTAGTTATATTAAATAGCACTTTTAAAAAAAATCAGATTATTTCTTTTTAACTATTACTTATGAAGTGGATCTAACAGTAAATATCTATTCATACAGGGCATCCCTGTACCTAGTTATTATACTTTTATTAATTTAGAACATGGGTTCTCTAAAAACAACGATCACATTAGAAATTACATTAAAAACAGTATCAAGCAAAATTCTAAACTAAAATTGAAACAATTTTTTACTCTGTAATTCAGCTCTTCCTAAGCAATTTTTTGTAATCTTTGTAATCCATGATGTTAAAATACAAATTTACATCATTTGAAAACAGCACATGGTGTCTCATTTGCTTCTGCTGTATTGCAGGAGGATATCCAAGGACTGCAGTGATGATCTGCACATATAAAATGTTACATTTGTGCTCTTTTTATTAATGCATTCCCATTACAGAACCCGTTTGCAGGGTTCCAAAACCAACCTGAAGAAGCTGTTGACGGTTAAGACCTAGACAGAAAGTCTGAACCCAGAGTTTTTTGTTTTATTTTTATCTTGTTAGTCCGGGAAAAGAAAAAATAAATCTTTGCTTAGTTTATTTGGGGAAAAGGAAATGCATGCCTCATTAAAACAACCACAATCTCTAATATAACATTATTGAAAGTAATAAATAGCCAGTTTTAAGTTTTAGGTAATAAAACTGTTATCAGATCCACCAATAAGTAATTGCATCCTCTAAAAATCAAGAACAAAGGTGGTGGCAAGGCTCATCCCCCCAAGTAATTTCTTTCTGTCCCTATGACTGAATGAGTGTCATTCTCCTATACTTCTTTCAAGCTTCTACAGCCACAGCTTCCTGCCTTTTTACAATTTTCATGCTGAAGCTTAAGGAGTAGAGATAAGAGGTATGAGGCAGAGATGAGATGAAAAAGGGGTTCCATGGGAGGATAAGGGAAAGGGAACCCTTTGGGGTTGAAATATATTCTTCGCTGTAGCATTCAAAACAAGCCTTTCACTATAGTACTTCTGGTTAACTACATATAATTTTCTCTTCTTTTTGCTGTTCTGCTAAGAAGATCATCCTTCACACTTCTGATTTCACGAAAGACCGTACTCCCGTATGGATGAACACAGTGTCCTCCCTAGAACATGACTCTCAAGGGAAGTCAGAAAAGAGTCTACAGGCCCTAACAGTTTAATACAGTAAGATCCATCTCTCAGTAGAGATAATATTGGGAAGAACTCTCTGAAGATAAAGGGTCTGGTTTGTTTGGGTTTTTTGGGTTTGGTTTTTGGTTTGGTTTTTTTTCCTAGATTTTTCTTGGTTTTTCCATCTAAGCATTATAATTTGAAGTTTCTAAAACTTATATACATTCACAATTAATACACACACACACGACATAGGTATAGCCAACATTGCTAATACTGACAAAGATCAAAAACTACTAATGAGGAAAATGGAAGTGATAGCTCTTCAGATCTTCAAAGCAGTGACTTGAAGTTTTCAATATGAATGCCAAGGAGTAATAATACTATACATTTTTACATTTATTTAAAAGAAGAAAGGAACAGGCATAAAGTTATTTGAAACAGACACTTTATAAGTGGCTATCCCTCTTCTGAATATAATTTCCATCAGGTACATTTTCCACATCCCGTACTACCAACAGTAACAGCCTGTTAGAAGCAACTTAGGATCAAGTTACTGATAGGTTGCTGCTAACAAGATGCCCAATGCATGAAGTTTTTCCCCATATGTCGCTAAATTATCATACAACAAGGATATTAATTTCCTGAAATCTAAACTGAGTATTAGTTAGTATAGAGTCAAAATACCATATTTTAAACTCATTTTTCCAGAGGCATTATAGATCATGCAAAATTGTATCTTTCTCCTCCTCTGTTGCAGTTCTCATTTTCTCCCTCATGAGCTGTCCAATATCTGGCAGCTCATTCCAATCCCCTGCCCTGCAGCTCAGAAAGCTGCTCTAGTTCAAAAGCATAGAGAGAACCCAACACAGTGGCTCTGGGGAAAAAAAAGGAAGGTCAATGGCTGCGCATCAGGCACAATCATCAGTTTTTTGTATGACTTTTTTCCCTGACTTCCATCATTTGGATAACGTCAGCACCAATTGGGTATACAACTCTGAAAAAACATGCAGTAGTTAAAGATTTGCTGTGTGACCAGTGGAAAGGGCCAGAAAGGTAATCCAACACTGAAATACCAGCTCATCAAACAACATGCTGTGGAAGTTAGTTCTCGCTTCCTCCTTTGTTTCACAGAATGTATAAAGTGTTAAGTGAAGCAAAAATATTAAAAATAACTTTTTTGCCATTTCAGTCTCATCTAAAATTTCTCTCCCCCTCTCCAACCTTTTCTTACTTTATATGCAGCTTTAATTACAGTGCAACTATTGGCACTTCCTCCATAATCATGATACTGTTGCAGGGGTATAAACAGCCCAAATGTCAGAGGGCTTCAGGAGATTTTGGTCAAGACTTGCCAAAGAGCGTTAGAAGCTGCAATGGAAATTGTGCAAAACCATATTGCCTATTTGAGATCACATCTAGATAGTTTCCAATATACTGAGCAACTTGGATTAAAAAAAAAATCTGCAGTAATATTTAAATTATCTGTTTAATAATACAACATTGACAGTCAGGCTTTTGCGACTCATCTGATTATACTGATACTATGCTGGTGCTCCTGAGAAAGGTGATGTATACTTTTAAGCATCAGTAAAACAAATTAGCCAATCTTTTTCTCACCAATAACCTATTATCTTCAGCTTTTACAACAGGAACACATGCTTACATGAATCAGCATAGAAACCAATTCTTTCAGTATGAGACAAGAGTTTTTATATAAACCAAATTCATTTTCCAGAACACTCAAGTTTCACCTCCTCTAATTACGGAGAGTTCTTTCTATACCTTTAGAGCTAACATATCAGCTGAAGACATTCATGTCTTACATGAAAGTGAAGGCTTTAGAATATTAGTTACACTGACACCTGAAATGAACGCTGCTTCTAACAAGCCATCTCTGCGCTTACATTACATCTTTTATCCAAACTTTACTTCATCAGACAGGAGCCAAAAGTCATCGTACTTAGATGTTAATTTATTTACCACTCAAGCTTTCTACTGATATTTCATCTAAATTTAAACTATCTTCATTATGGATAAGCAGGGCTTATTAGTATTTTTAAAACTTTTTTGTCTAGCTTTGTTGTGAGAGTTCTCAAAAACCCCCAAAAACTCACAGTTGAGCCAAACAATTAAAGATTAGAGAAAGTGGGAACAAACTCTGTTAATATTAAAGGTTTCCCACTGAAGAAAAAGATATTACTAACTTCCCTGGAATTTACATTTAAGGTTGTAAACACACCACCACCAAAAGTTGGTTTCTCCTAGTAAACAGCCTCTCCAGCCTCTCCCTTCTGTCTGCCTATCCTCTTAACACATTACAAAGACATGGAAATTTTAAATGAATTTGACTCCTGACTTTCACAGTGATGATGGGAAAATAGCAAATAATAGTACACTAATGCTCCCTGATAAACTAATCTGAAATATTTGCAGCTCTTGGAAGTTACTCCTTGTCAACACGTGCAATGGCAACACTAGATAGTTAGCAGCCTTCCCCTTGAAGGCTGAGAGAGTGACCATCATGATCTTATCTTGATCGAGATACTTCCTGATCGAGGGTGAGCCAGACCTCTGGCAGTTTCTGCACAGTACATTATCTGGAATAAAACCCTTTCCCTTGCCAGCAGGCACTGTGCTACACTTCTTGCAGCTGTCTTATCTATTCCAGATTACAAGAAGCCTTTTCATGAGTAAGGCAGGGTAGCAATTTGGAAGCTTTCTCAAAAGCTTGAACTTACAGACCCACTAAATAAGGCTTAATGTTTATAAACGATATGTCTGAGTAACTCAAAGCCTCTGGAAGAAGCTTTCCTGTCTTTTTGTTAGAGAGACAGTGGCTTTTCGGTGCCTGGCTACAAAAAAGTGATCAATTGACTTCAAGTCTGGAATGGTTATGAAAGGGGTTTGTAGCACAGGACAAAAGCCTCAAATATATGCTTTTCTTTTAAACGCAAACCTCAAATATTTTTTGCCACTGTAGTTGAGTTATTACCTCAAAGATACTCTCAGAACACAACACTTCATCTTAAAACTGTCACTGAATTCAGTGGTGTACTCTGAGGACCACTGACCTTTGGCTATCTACCTTTGGAAAACAGTTTTTACTTGCATGTTATCGACAAGAAAAAAAATGGTAAAGCAGGGCCAGGGCCAAGCCTAGGTCTGCATTTCCGTGAGCAAATTATTACAGCTGCTGGCATATTTCCTTTGATAAAAGCTAAACTGCCCTTTTCTAAGTTCAAATCAACCTTTTACAAGTAGTTGGAACTGTAGACTAGTATGAATCAATTAATTATCATCATGACATCCTTGAGGTGTGGTGTTGAGGTAACAAAGTCTATTTGTCTTGTGTTCAACATCATGTGACTTAGTGCTTTTTGGGCAGGAGATGGATAAATACCTACCTCTACAGTGCTCATATAAACTCATGAGCCACCACATCAAATTCAAGCAACTTACCACACTTCCCAGTAACTAACCAATTCACTAACACTCTGGTTCTCTGGCTTTAAAAAAAAAAAAAAAGAAAAAAGATCTGTAAGAACCAAACTGTCCTAGTTTGGTTATTATACCATATTTTTAATTAGTATTTTATAAAACCTGTGTTAGGAAAAATGCAGTGACAAGGGATGAAAAATATTAAAGAAAACTGAGCTCAGCGAGTAAAAATCATTGGTATTGCATAGTATACTATAAAGACTTAGTCTTCATCAGCTAAGTTAGAGTCATCCGTGTGTATTAGAATTTTAGCTGGTAGTTTTGACTAGATATCGAGAGTACATATTTTGAAAGAGACCCAGATAAAATAGTTTGCTCACTGCTAAAGTATTTGTTATATTTTTCAGTATGAGAGAGTATGATTTCCAGGATTCCTGCACTCAAACCTATGTACTTGAAATATTGAGTATCTTCTACCTAACTGCACTATTACTAATGATATTTCATAGTTTCTATTTGTTAGTGCTGGAGTCTTACTCTATACCACATCATGCATATTTTGCTCAAATTTCTCTCATTTCTAATGCTGAATCTGCTCTTGCAAATCATCTTCCACTTTTTCCTCTCTTTTGTGTACTAGGTACTAAAACATTCTCAAAAGCAATTTAGGAAATTATTTGTCACTGATTGGTTATCTGAGAGAGATTTCTTTATTTAAGCACATCTTGACAGATAGTGATAAGGTGACCTAATCTAGTTCAGTGGCTGACCAGTTATAGTCTACAGAGGAATTAAGTAATTACAAAAACAAAAGACCCTGTGGTGAACTAGTCACAGAAATAAGACAGGCTTTTGTGGTTTGCCCAGGAGCAATGGGGAAGAAATAAAGGGAAGAGCTTACTCGTGTCATGTACCCAACTTTGATCAAGGAAGTTCCCCTATGTTGTTTTGTGCGTTTTTTGTTTAAGTAATGAAACTGGTTCCAGCAAAAATATAAGCAGAATTCTGTAAGCGTCATCCATCCTTTCCGGCCTGAACAGACAGGCCTGCAGCTTATGGGCATCAATGGCACTGAAATTCTGTTTATGTCATCGTGGTTTTTCTGATGCTTTAACACCAAAGCCACTATTGCAAAGGAGTAACAGTCTATAACACACAAGGTCGGTCTAGCATATTCTCACTTTTTTTTCCTCTCCCTCTGCTTCTTTAAGCTATTTGACCTAAATTTAGTATTTGGATAAGACATACAATCACTTTCAATTCAAAGATGAATGAGCGATTACAAAGTATAGTTTACCGTTTTCTACAAAAGAAGGATAATACTCTAAGCGGGGTCCATTACACAGTGCCTAGGGTTACCTCTCATTAGAGGACATCAGAGGCAGAAGGTAGACGGAGGTCCTCGAAAGAGTGAAATAGCTGTGGATGGTCTAAATGGCTATATCAGGGCTGTACTTCTAAAAGACTTTCAAAAGATATACTCATGACAATAAAAGGGTCCTATAATTGTTTGTTGCCAGCATTTAGCTATTTTTACTCACAATAGGACACTGTCAAAGGAGATGGTCACATCCAACATATCCCAAGATTTTTAAAAATAAAACTGCCTTGTTTGTGTGTTTGCATGCATACATGGATGCTTGTTAGGTTTGAGGTGTTTTCAAAAGAGAAAGGGAGAAAGGCACATCATAAGCTTATAACATGCCTTCAAAATTCTACTACTTACCAAAGGGCATAACCCATTTCTCTGTATCTACTTTACTTATCTTCAGTAGTCCAGGTGTCTCATCAATTGCTTTAGGCTTTCTATATCTCCCAGTATTCCAGATACAGTTTTTTGAAGGGGAAGTGCATCTAAACCTTATTTTCTTTTTTGTAAGTGTGTCTGTAAGCTAACTCCAGAACTGCTGCACTAGTCAATGAGAATCTTCTTGAATAGCTACAAATGTACATGCAAGTAAATCTACTAGCTATTTCGCTGAAGTAAGAAAATTCAGTTAAAATATATTTTAAGAATGCAGAATGATCTACAGTTGGTACGGTAAATCTGCTGCTATCAGAAGCTTTATAAACATGCTCTAATTCTGCTTGCTGGTTTGGAGCAAGAACCAAAAGAGGAAAATAGAAGGTTAAGTTCATTAACACATTCACATTTTTGCAGCTGTTTTAACTTGTTTGGCTTAATTGTTTGGCTTGAACTGCTGCTGAATGTAAAGGTTGCAAGTTACTCCTGATTCAGTCTGATACTTCTTATTTACTCACAGAACAGACAAAATATTGCCCATACTAGTATAATCTTCTGTTATCCATATAACTATCTCTACATAAAATTAGTGAGATAGTTCCTAGATACTGCATTCTTCATTCTTGCCTCAGAATGAGTCTATGCTGCAGTGTAACAAGCTATCCTAGCCTAGATTAATTTAAGTAACTCAAGTGCCAATAGCAGTCTCCTTTAAGCGGCACAGACTTCAGGACTGAATGAATCCACCCCAGTTCTTGCCAGTGCAAGTCAGCCCGGACTGAATGTTTTCTGCTATAGCTAGATGAATACTTGTACTCAAATAGCACAGGACTGTACGATGATGCAACTACCATACTTTAAATATCTTATGGACACCCTTTTATTTAGTGCCCATTCACATTTCTGAGCTCAGCTTTCAATGAAGCTACTTTCCAGCATTAGATGACTAATTAACTCTATGTAGATAAACCTCAAATCTCAAAATATTCAAGTTAGGAAACTTCAAAAGACAACTAAGGCACTTGTATGCTTGTTACATGTTTCATGGTTCACCTAACTAAGCTTCAAAATAGATTGAGATTGTTTGCAGACTAATGTACTCAGTAAAGCTTATACAATATTTGTATTACTCCATCTGAACAAACAAGCAATCTTCCCCTGCTGCACTGGGTTTCTTTGTGCTGAAACATTGCAAGCGATTAGAAAGTATTTCTACTTTTATATGAATACTTAGTGGTCATATTTAAGAATCAGAATCAGTACAATTTTTAAACAACCTGCCAGACAAATGCATTATAGAAATCAGTGAGTTACATTGTACAAACCAAAGGGTTAACTATCAGTTTTAGGTTCTTAAATATACAGTAAGGTAGACTACGAAATTATTGTCAATACTGAGGCTATATTAGATAGGTAATTGAATTCAGTTTCATAAGTTCTGAAGCTTTAGCTTGCTACAGTTTTTTTATATTAAAGTTTCTTAATGCTCATGTTTTAACAGCTTTTGAAATTACTCGAGCAACATAACAAAAAGCCAAAGAACAAAAATAAAGCAACAGTGCTCCCACAAACACTTTATAAAACGCAGGAGGGAGTGCATTGCTTGTAAACCAAGGAATTCTTTGGTGCCAGTATGACTCCGACCTCAGCTTTCTGTAGCATGCTTCACGCACCATACATGCAGAATGCACTTCAATTTCATCCTTGGGTTGTATACATGTATCCCTGGTATTTTTAGTAGCACTTTAAAGGTATAAAAATCTATTCCCCATGCCCTCATCTATTTGAAATTACCATTTTAAGGCTGATTAAATAAGGATTAGTGCCAATGTTCCACTTATTAGTCTGTGTCTTCAACTGGAACTGATGATGTAGTATTTGTCAATAACTAGTTCACAGCCTTAAACTCCACAATACGAAACCTCTGCAAGACAGTCTATCTGTCAGAAGATTTTGTAGCAGGCTCCTACGTAGAAGAAAACCATCTATTATAGGATGATATAAGCTTAAAGTGGCATGTATCACAGCTGTTTGATTACTACCAGGAAGATGACTTGCATCCCCCTTACAGCCCTGTATAAGAATCCAACAGTGATGGATTGAATTTCCCTTGCTTTAGCATGATGATGGATTACCTCAGCAGTATGTGTAAGAAAGGTGAAGTCTGGTCCAAAATTAACATCATGACTAAAAGATGCTGGCCTAAGTTGTGATTTCTGGCAGATCTGAATAGCTAGTGAAACATTTTACAGACCTTTCAAAAGTCTAAATGATGAGATTATAATCCGAGAATTCTCCATAAAGATCCTTATTACACAAGCACCTGGAAGACACGGATCAGGCAGCAGGTTCAGAAATTCAATGAGTTTGTTCACAAGGTCTGAACTCAAACATGTTCTACTGTCCAGAAACACACCATTTCAATCACTTCACATAAACAGTATGTTCCAACTAACAAAACATCATAGAATCATGGAATAGTTTGGGTTGGAAGGGACCTCTAAAGGTCATCTCATGCAACCCTCCCTGCCGTGGGCAGGGACATCTTCAACTAGATCAGGTTGCTCAGAGCCCCGTCCAACCTGACCTTGAATGTTTCCAGGGATGGGGCATTCACCACCTTTCTGGGCAACCTGTTCTAGTTCATCATACTATGAACTGAGATCTAAATTATCCTGTTGGTCTACTAAGTGAAAAACAAAAGTATCAAATCAAAGTTGTTAAATCAGTGTTACTACAGACTAAGGGAGAAACAAACAAGAAAATCCCCAACGATTTAAATCTTGCACTGAAAAGTCCCATTTTGCCAAAAATCATGGCGAATACTAGTATTTCACATATAAATACCACTACTTCAGTATGTTCCTTAAACTCAGACACAATTTTGCCTGTGACATTTAGAAGCATTTTGGGTTTTTCTTTACATTTTGGGGTTCTTGGTGCAATGGACCTACATATGTTGTAGCAATACAGAAAACTTTGACTGGACTCTATTCACGTAGCACTTGCAAGTCATTAAACACAACTAGTTAATTTAAAACCTTCTCTAAGTTGTACTGCATTATATTTCATGTTGTAATTTGTCATAACATTTTATAGTAGTTATCAAGATAATTAGATTTTGAGGGAAGGTTCAAAAAGCAGGGAACATAGCAACATAAATTAAAAGGGTTTTAAATAACTAGATTTTATTTAAATCCCCAACTGTATTCAGTTAAACAAATTTACCTTTATCTAGAGCAGAGATATGCCTATGTTTTAATAAAAGCCTAAATTGAAAACCTTTAATTGTAACTGGTTTTAATTTTTAAGTTTGAGTTTTTACAAAGCCGCTGAAAAGATAGTGTCTGAAATTATGTCCTGCTGACAGTTTAACTTGGCAGGGGCAGGGGTGGAGAGGATTGTTTTGTTTTAGCTGGGTTGCAGCTTCAGGTGATGCTTTACTAGCATTGACTTCCAATTTCATTAACAGAGTTCTCTATATACAGGTGTGTGAATATGGAACTAGAGGAATTTTAATAATAATTTAATGCGCCCTTTGACTAAGGAACATTTTCTTATGTAAAAGGCACCTAAGCAGTCTTAAAAAAAAAAAAAAAGACTTTAACAGTCATTGGGTCCCAAACTTCACTGAATCTTGAACCACCACACTAAGGCACTAACACTGTGCTGGAAACATCTTCCTCACAGCTAGGGCAAGACAGCAGCAGCAGCCTCCTGCAGCCAGGAGACATCTCCATGTCTAAAAGGCAACATATTACTGATGAGCTGCAGGCCAGGTAACACTACTCTATGAAGTAAAAATCATAAAAGCATTATAATCCTCCCACTATTTGGTTTAATAAACAAATTTTGCAGCGGTGGTATAGCAAAGGAAAGAAACATGTGCAATCCAACTCACCTAATTTTAGGTGTCTTGCTCAGACAGCTAAAGACCCCTCCTTTATAGAGTCCATGGAGAAAAAACAGCATTTTGGTTTCATCCATCTGACCTATTTCAGGCACCTACTCAATATCGGGATGACTTAGACCCTAAAAATGCCTGTTTCTTTCCACTGAATATTAAGGGATGGATAGTCTAGACAACTATATTAGCTGGCATATTCATGACCTACAGGAGGAAGTAAGGAATAGTAATGAAGAGGGACTTGCTTTCTCCACTGTTACGTAAGCTTAATTGTGACAGTACCTAACTAGGCAGTGCTTTACCACCTTCACAATTTTTTTGCTTTAACATCGAACTACAGGGGAGGTACAAAAACCAAAACATGGCTGAATCGGGCACATTTAGTCTAGAAAAAACTTTAACAGGAGTTTCATTGGAGAACATTTATAAAAAGGCACAATAAAATAAACATTTCCTTCGTATCTTCTGCAATACCACCTAGCCTTACCACACAGGCCGCAAATTGCGGAATTCCTGAAGTCATCGTAAACAAAACGTTTTAATTTACTGACTTAAGCACATTATAAAACCTATTCTGATCCAGATGTCTCAACAGAAAATGGATGCTACAACCTGCATGAAATATGGACACTCAGTTCTGTAGGGGGGAAATGCACTTGTTAATTGGTAAGTGTTTACTTAAACTCATATCTTCTATTTCATCTCAAATTCAGAAGAACTACCAAGTAAAAAGGGTAGTCAGCTATATCCAGTACGCCACTAAAAGCATTTTCAGTATTTTCAAAAGTCTGAATAGAAGGGTTAATACTTACAAATTATCTACTATCTTGCATACTCCTGTGGTAGGTTATGATAGCCCTGGGCTACTGAAGTCTCATGAAATGCATCCAAATATGGAAAACTGCTCTGGAAAAGCTTTAACATAACTAAGCAACCTATGTCCCCTTAAACAGGAGGTAGAAACAAGTAAGAAGTCAAAAACTAATTCACATTTGAACTGTTCCGATACATTTAACAAATCTTTCCAATACAGGAAAAAGGGTAATGAGGAGAGTACTACTGAGAAATGACATATTTGAGTCGAAGAAAGTATTTTCCCTATCTGTTAGGATTTTTAAATCCAAACACAACTTAAACTCAGCATTCATAACGAGTAGTTTTGTAAATAGCAAACCTAATGAAGGCTGCTTTTCTATGCATTGTATTCTAGAACTCCAAATTACCAGACAGTAAATGTTTTTATTTTATCTCAGGTCATACTGATAATTTCTACTGCTCATCTTCATCTTCAACTAGAGTTAACAGCTTCACAAACAGCAGAAAAGCAGATTTCAACAAGTCAACTGATCTTCATTTTCATTTTTTCCTCTCTTTCATTGACGTGTTAAGAGTCTTCTGTGAAAACCAACTCAGTTTGGGTACCAGATCCAACTCTGGAAGGCCAGCCTGCCACTGTGCACAACGTTCAGGATTGTGCTGTGGAGCTTTGCTTACTTCAGCCATTTGGTGGACAGACAGAGCAAGATCAACTGATTTGGGACAGCAGCAAAGTCCAGA